>NC_134024.1:32651450-33007700 GCF_040712315.1 Castanea sativa | reverse complement strand
AAAAACCAGATCACAGTTCATTCATGTGCTGCATTGAAGGTATTCAAATTGGGCCAAAACTTAGGAAAAATTCTTTAGGTGTTGTACCTTAGGTTCCTCAATTATATTTCGACAATGTGGTTGCATTGGCCAACAAATTATATGGTTGAATTCAATTATCCTTGGGGAAGATAATACTCTTGTTGTTGCATTGATCAATGCAAACTCATTCATGTGCTGCATTGAAGGTATTCAAATTGGGCCAAAACTTTGGTTCCCCAATTATATTTCGACTATGTGGTTGCATTGGCCAACAAATTATATGGTTGAATTCAATTATCCTTGGGGAAGATAATACTCTTGTTGTTGCATTGATCAATGCAAACTCATTGTTGAATTTAATTGGAGAACGTAAGGTACAATACCTAAGAAATTTTACCTAAGTTTTGTCCATTCAAATTTGTCAACTTCTACTCTACGGGATCGTAAGAAGATGACAAGACAGTATTAAGAAGATGTGATATAGCATTAACAAGACAGTATTAAGAGGATGACAATAGTTAAAATTTGAGTCTTGAGTCTATATGTTTGGACACAGTTTGCATTCAGGAGAGCAAACATTTTACCAGAAATATGCTCCACTGCACCTCCTTTCACAACAGCAAGGAGGTTTAAGGTTTACCATATTAACTATAAAGTCATCTTTTTTTTTCTTTTTTCCTTTGCCTGTGTCAAGTCAGTCATCTGATAACTCATTCCAACCTCGTTCACCCTGCTAGCATTGTCCACTCATGTTACACTAATGTGGAGACAATTGCAAGCAAGGCATTAAATTGTTCATTCCAGGTATTAGGTTTATATGACCTGATTAGCGGACAGGAGATGAAAAACTTCTTTGTAATGCATAACTTAGGGTTCATTTGTAACATAAAGATTTAAACATACTGACATTTAATACACAACCAGAAACATGGCAATATTAATATAGTTTGCCAATCGCAAGTACGTTATTCTGAGTTCTAACTTCCACTAACCCCTAGAAAAGCATTAGACATGCTAGCGCTCCTCCAGCATATTTCAAGGTACTGAGAAGAAAATCTAAAGCTTTATTTTGTGTTGAGAGAGCTATGAAAACTGCATCAGCAAGCAGAAAGCATAACTTTTCCAGGGAATTTTACGTGACATGATGACGTTTCATTTGGTTGTTGAAATGAGATAGCATTAACTAGGTACAACCCAGCTATACATTGAGGGTAGAGAGAAGTGTCTGCGTACCTAAATAATTTAACAGCAACCATGACCAAGTAGCGTAGCCAACCATACCAAACACCTGCACCAAAACAGGAACATCAAATGAATAAGAATTGGCAAAATCAAGAATAATAGAGTAATAATGTAATTTCACTTTCTTGTTCGATATTCCCTGCTTCTACTGTTGGGAAAAGTGGCTGGGATCCAAACTACAGAAAATATAACAATTTAGTTGAGGATTTAAAATATGAAAAGGAAAGTGATTCAACATATACCCATTCACTGAAATGCAACATCTCTGAGAATCCTGTTGCTGAGTGTTATCTTCTTGCCAAGATCCTTCCAAAAATCACAAACATTGTAATGTTTCTGTATTTCGTTAATGTGATTCAGTCGTTTCACACAATAGCAGCCTTAACTTCAGAACACAGATGGATACTGTTCCACACAAATCCCCAAGGTGGAAACACTTTGTTCAAGTGTTAGACAAACCAGTACCATGCAATGCATGCAGTGAATCAGGATTTCTTAGCCTGAGGTCTCAATCCAGCTTTTTCCAGCTTCTTTCATACCCATTTCCATGACAGCTTCCCTCAACTTGCATAAACTATCCCACATTCCTGATGTTGCATAAACATTTGCAAGTGTCACGTATACTGAAGGGTCTTCTGGTGAGGATGCAAGAAGGGGTTCAGCAATAATATTAACCAGTTCCATGTTGTTCTGAGTTCCACAGGCCCCGAGCAATGAGCACCATATGGTTTTGTTGGGTTTAAATGGCATGTCAGCAATCAATTGTTCAGCCTCTTTGAAGCATCCAGCTTGGCCAAGTAGATCAACCATGCAACAATAGTGCTCCAATTGAGGTTCCACTCCATGTTCAGTTTTCATGGACTTAAATATGATCCTTGCCTCTTCAACCAAACCAGCATGTCTACAGGCAGAAAGAATACCTGTAAAGGTAATTTCATTTGGCTTCAAACCCAATTCTACCATCTCATTGAAAAATTTAATTGCTTCTGTTGCTCTTCCATTATTCCCACACCCCACAATGATCCCAGTCCAGCACACAGCATCTTTTTTTGGAAAACAATCAAACAAATCTAACCCATCCTTAATTTCACCGCATTTTGAATACATGTCAATGAGAGCTGTAACTGTTACCTCCTCTGTGTCAAATCCTCTCTTAACACAGAAAGCATGAGCCTGCTTACCACTTTGAATAGATGCTAAAATTGAACAAACCTTCAGAACATTTGAAATAACAAACTGATCTACTTCAAGATTCAAATCAACCATATCTTTAAACAGGGAAAAGACCAATGAGCTTAACCCCATTATAGCACATGCTGTGATCAAACCAGACCAAGCCATGATATCTTTCTTCTCTAGCCTATGAAATAAGCCTAATGCATCCTTAATATCCCCATGTTTTGCATACAGATCAATAAGAATGCTTCCAACAACATTGCCTGACCCATACCCACTGGTGACAACCAAACCATGCACTTGATGCCCAAGTCTCAAATTAAGTAAGTGGATGCAGGCCTTCAAAGCACTACTGAAGGTGTAGGAATCAAAATATACACCTGACCGATGGATTTGTGCAACCAGATTGAGAGCCAGTCCATAGTGTTCATTGACAACATAGCCAGAAAGCATAGAATTCCAAAGTGACAAGCCATCACAAACAGACTCATCAAAGCTAGAGTATAGATCAAATACCTTTATTGCTTCATTTAATACATTGCAATTTGAGTACATATCAACCAGCGCTGATACAGTGTAACAGTTATACTCATAACCAGACTTAACAACATAACAGTGAATCTGTTTCCCAATAACTAATAAACCATGACAAGCACAGGATTTAAGAGCACATGGGAATGTGAATTCATCAAGCTTAAGGCCTTCTCGGTGCATCATATCCACAAATTCCAATGAACGCACAGTTCCATAATTTGCAAAACCAGCAATAATGCTGTTCCAGGATATGCCATTTGGTTCTGGCATTTGATGAAACAAATGCACTGCCTCTTCCATTAAACCTTCTTTGCAGTACCCTGAAATGATCGTGTTCCATGTAGTTGCATTCTTGCACAAAATCTCATCAAAAACATTCCTTGCATCACTCAAAGTTCCACATTTGACATACATGTCCAAAAGGGTATTCATTAAAACTCTGTCAAACATAAACCCACCCCCAGAAATTCTTTTATGAATTAATTTGCCCAATTCAAGATCACCCGCAAGACCACATGCTTTAAGAGCCGCAGAGTACATGAACCCATTGGGCACCTCTGATCCAAACTCTAAAAACTGAGTATATAATGTGAGAGCTTCTTGGGGTCTTCCACTATTAGTATATGCAGAGACCATGGTGGTCCATGAAACTACATTTCTTTCAAGCATCTCATCGAACATCTTATGTGCATCTTTCACGCGACTACATTCCACATACATGGCAATCAAATTGTTGGCAAGGAACACGTTTTTCGAAACCCCGAGTTTGATCAAATTAGATTGTAGCGTTCTGCCATGATTGAGAGCTTGAACTCTCCCATAATGGCGCAAAGCTATTACAATACGGTTCAAATCCAAGATTCCCCATGAGAGAGTTGGACTTTGTATTGGCATCAGGATGTTCAACAAGTATGGGTCACATAGACATAGACAAAGAAATAGTACGCTGAGACTTGAGAGCTCAATACGTAACTTTTCGGCACCTTCAGCAATTTCAAGCCGGGTGCTAAGCAGTTGGCGGCGTAGTAGTGTTCAAAAATTCTGAGCATTGTGAAATTAAAATGGGCTATTAGAAGTAGGCCATGATAGACTATTGTTTTGGGCTAATTGCTTTACAGCCCATTGCAACAAGCTTGGAAAACGTTAGTTTGGACTTCAAAACTTGTCATTGACCCAATTGCTCAAGACTAGAAAAAAAAATTTGGACAGAGTTCTTCAACTCATTGCAAAACAATTTATACATTTTTTAAATTACATGATTTATTAAATCATTTAAGGGAAAAGTTAAGTTTGTAGGGTTTTAATTTTTTTTTTTTTTTGAGAAACAAACACACACAAGGGAGAGGGAAATGGATTCTAACACAAATATACACCATAATTCCACTCAAAAGCCATGGTTAGTTGTAGGTTTGTAGCCAATGATTACAACTTTACTTAATATTTTTTTTTTAGACGTGAATTTTGAAAAATCTACCATTCAATTACATTTTCATTTTAAGATAAAATTTGGCTACAAATTTAGTTATAACCAATGGTTACAACTCCACTTAATATCTTTTTATTGGATATGGATTTTGACAAATCCACCATTAGATTAAATTTTATTCCTAAATCCTTCATACTTGAAAATTTTCAAAAAAAAAAAAAATCAAAGATTAATAGCTATGTTATAAGTTAAATGTTTAAATTTCAAGTTTTTGTAGTCTAAAATTATGTACAGAAAATAAGCTTATGGATCAAATAGTAAATAACATTCGATTGGAACGAAATTTGACATACTTGTTAAGAATATAAAGAACAAGTAATTCAATGGTTAAATTTTCAAAATATGTAACTATGTTAATTTTTTTAGTGGGAGTTGTAGCCACTGGTTACAACTAAATTTG
Organism: Castanea sativa; assembly: GCF_040712315.1. Taxonomy (NCBI): domain Eukaryota; kingdom Viridiplantae; phylum Streptophyta; class Magnoliopsida; order Fagales; family Fagaceae; genus Castanea; species Castanea sativa. Next base: position 33,002,841 of record NC_134024.1, on the reverse strand, counting down.
TAGCCAAACTTTTGTCATTCTTCTTATATTTTCTATGATTGCAAAATTTTCAGAAGATCAAAGATCGATGACTACATTATCAATAAAATTTTTAAATTTAAATTTTCTTTTTTGGTAATAAAGATAACAGAATAAAAAACAAACACTAAGGAGGATGAGTCAGGCAAAGCCTCTCAAAGTAGGTGCCTGCAGCATCAAAATACATAGCAAGTTTGAGATTCGGAGGAGGGCTGTCAAAAATTAAACAATCGGAAGTCTGCGAGGCTACATTCTTGGCGAGCTTGTTCGCGCATTGGTTAGCTTCCCTGAAGTAATGATTAATCTTCACCCGAGGAATTTGCCCTAACAGGAACTTGCAGTTAGTAATAAGGCTTGAATGAGCTGTATTGATGCATGCCGAGCTAGACATCCAATTCATAACCACCTTAGCATCCAACTCCACTTGAACAGCTTGGAGATTTCGAGCAATACAGAGTTGCAAACCGTTCCTCAAAGCCCAAAGCTCTGCCTTCACACCCATTACTTGTCCTATAGCTCTTGAGAAACCAGCCAACCAGCATCCATTATGGTCGCGTATAACCCCTCCACCACCTGCCAATCCTGGATTGCCTAATGGAGAACCATTTGTGTTCAGCTTGCTCCAACTCATATTTGGTCTACTCCATCTGACCATAATTGATCTCCTAGTAGCCACCTGCTTCATATGCCCAACACAAGTAATGTAATTAATAGCCATACCTCGAACCTCCCTATCCAACCACCTGCTTGGAGCAGCTTGTTTAAAAAGTCTTTTGTTACGATGATTCCATAAGCTCCATATGCCAAAGGAGAAATAATGATTCCATGATAAGATGACATTACCATCTGCCTGAGCTGCACAAAGATTAGTTTTAAACCAAGAACAGAGTGTATTGAAAAAGCATAGTCACAATTAGGGAACCTCGAGTTAAGCCAAAAATCCAAACCAAAGTCGTAGTCTTGAAGCACATGCATAATGTTCTCACTACACTCTCCACAGATCTCACAGATGTTGTCCTCAGAAATACCCATGTCCATAAGCATGTCTTTTGCTAGTAGGCTGTGTAAATAGCATCTCCACACAAAACATTGGAGTTTTGGAAGTGTGACCAGCTTCCAAATCCATTGTCCAGTAAAGGTATGAGTTGCCTCTGATTTCCCTTTGGCTTGTTTATATGCTGATCTCCCATCAAAATCCCCAGAAGGAGAAAGAGACCAAGTCATTGCATCAGAGCACAAAGGAGACAAAGGAATGAGAATGGCCTTTATCCTTCAGAAAATATCCTGAGGTGAAGTCATGGAAATACGGGAGACATCCCATCTTCCTTCCTGTGTGACCTTCCTAACCATAAGGCAGTCTTCATCACGATTAAGAGGACTAGAAATGAGAGATCTTAAAGGCCCATCAGTTAGCCACTTATCATGTCAAAAATTAGGACTGCTATTTGACTCTACCTTCCATTTGCAGCCTTGTGTAAAAACATCATTTCCCTTTTTCATTCCCAGCCAAGTCCGAGAACAATTCCTCCTAGGATTGCGATACTTGCAACTCAACACTTTGGCCCAGAGATGATCCTTCTCCTGATGCATCCTCCAATTTAATTTAGCTAAAAGAGAAACATTCTTCGGTTTAGTTGTAGAAGTCCCAAGCCCACCCTCCTTCGAATTTAGTCCCAGCTAATAGTATGAAGCTTCCTTTTGTTCTTAGTTGAGCCCCAAATGAAATTCTTACCTGTCCTGTCTATTGCATCAAGAATTCTTCCAGGAAATTAAGTCCCCTACAATAACATGTGCGAAAATAGTGAGAACTAACCTGCCTGCAAAAGACAACAAATGAGCCTTTCAGCCAGCAAGTTTACTTTGAACTCTCTCAATGATGAAGTCAAAATATTGACTTGTGGATCCTGGAAGCTTTGAGGGAAAGCCCAAATATTCCCAAGATTTGGAGTAGAGCGAATCCCAAGTTTTGAGCAAAAGGCTTCCCTCTTTGTTGCCTGGACATTAGGGGAGGAGTAGACACGAGATTTGCCTTGGCTGACCTTTTTCCCTGACAGGTCACAGAAAACATCCAAGGCATCCTTAATGATCTGACAATTCTTGTTATTTGCTTTTCCAAATAGAACAAGGTCATTTGCAAAGATTTGCAAAGAAGAGAGGTGAGAAAGCCGGTCCACCCCTAGAAGCAGTCACTGGGTCCCACAATTTTGAGTCACATTTATCCTTAATTGAAAAACCAAGGACTCCCATACACATAATTGTTGGAAAATTGGTTTCGTATTTCATATAAAACACATAGTGGAAGCAACAAACAAAAATCTATTTAATTCATGATTGATAACGTGCACTATGTAAATTTCAGAATTTAAGAACAAGATAGCGTACCTTGGTGTGATGAAATTCAAAACCAAAGATTGAAGTCCTCGGGAATACTTTTAATCTTCACTCCAATTCTACTTTACGCTCAAGATGTGTAGTCTCTCAATCAGTTTTCAAAGGGAGAATGAAAGTGTGTCTCACTCTCACATACACACCATTTCTTATATCACTAATAAAAATTCTGTATGTTTCTCCCTTTATAACTAATTGATTATCTAATTGGGCTGGCCTATTGGGCCTTTCCAATTGGGTTTTAGTGTGTGGCTTGGAGTGGGACCAAAATGGACCAATAAGACACTAGCTCCAATGAGCCTTGGGCTTTTTCGTCAACTCTTGACAAGCCCAAAGTTATCATTAATTATATTTAATACCATTATATAAATATAATTGCATTTTAGGCCTTATTAATAAATTATATCCCAAGACTTTATTATACATGCAACTTTTTCATAAAATATTCGTAGTAATACAAAGTCATAAATATAGACTGCCACTTTGAAAATTACTATATCTTAATTCTTGAGTACCCGGTTTAATCCTTTAAGTTATTCATCATATATTTATGAAATCCAATTTCATAAATATATACTTTAGTAACTCTTTACTAAAGTGGTTAGGCCTAACTCTCTGAATAACTGAACCCATTAAACTTACAAGAGAATATTTTATATCTCCGTTAAGAGATTATGAATTCCATCTTAAGAATATATGTTGCATCAATACTAAATGTGGCTGCCGAACATACTAAAATTTTGACCGTTACTTTAGATTTCACTCCTGATATATCAAAACAATCTACACATCATGATCATATCTATTATTCTCTCAAGATTAAGAGTTCATGCAAATAGAAGTCATGAGATTTATTATTCATTTGATAGTCGTTAGGAGAATAATAAATCTCATAAAATCCAGTTCAATATGTTTTAACTCTTAAAACATATCAACTAGAAGTCTCCACTTTCATGATCAAGACAAATCATCTTAGTTGATACGTTATAGTCTTCGCAAATGAAATGCCCAATTCATCACCGACTACGAACTATAAATTCTAAGTTTACAAAGAACTTGTGATTTATATCTTTTGTGACTTTTCACATAAATCACACATTATGCATCTCATGAACTATATGATAATGTCTTAATATTCATGTTACCATTAATTTAGATAATAATAAAACAACTTTATTAAAAACAATATTAAGTCATACATAGTATCATACAATAGGATTTAAGGGCACACATCCTAACAATAATAAATATGTAAGAGGATAGTGGATCACCCTACCTAATGCCCCGAGATGGTTGGAATTCCTCCAAGGCTCCCCCATTGAAGAGAATGGCAACACTTGAAGAAGAGATGCAGCTCATAATTACATCCACAAGAGAATTAGGAACATTGAACAACAAAAGAGTATCATGGATAAAACTCCATTCTAGTCTGACATACACCTTCTCTAAATAAATTTTTATCGCCATAGAGTCCACATTACCCTTTTTTATGCTCATGGAATGCAGCAACTCTTGAGCAATAATTACATTGTCAAGTCCCTTTCTACCAGGCACAAATGTAGCTTGCATGGGAGAGATGAAATTCGATAAAAAAGGTCTTAACCTAGCAACAATCACCTTTGTAAAAAATGCTGCAATGGTGGAGGGAAAGTCAAATTTTTTGGCTTTCTTGCTACAATGCATAGCCAAAGATAGTTGTGCACTATAGCTAAGAAGGTAAAAAAAAAAATTATTATTTTATTGTGTAAGTGGTGGTGGTTGTTGTTTATTGTAGTAAACATATTATTTTATTTTGTTGTTTATATTATTGGTGTAAATGCACTTTTGGTCCTTACATTTTAGGGTCATTTCTATTTTGGTCCCTACATTTCTATTTTACCGCTTTTAGTCCCTAAAATGAAAAATGCATTCCACTTTAGTCCTTACCGTCACTCATTTAACGGAAATTGCTGATGTGACAATCAGAGTACACTACTGGCACATTAAACACTGACGTGGTCATTAAAAAAATGTTAAAAAATTTTAATTGGCATTTAAAATATGCCACTTTAGCATTTTAATTAAAAAAAAAAAACCACATCAAATAAAAATAATAAATTTTTTTCAAACCTTCTTATTCTAAAGAAAAATGAAGAACACAATTTTTGCTGGGTTGAATTTTCAGAATTGGTTTTGGAATTTTTGGCCTTTGAGATCTGATGATTGATGGGTTTTGTGGTTTGTTTTTCTTGTGGGTATTCTGGATCTTTTGGGTTTGCTAGAGATCGGTTTAATTGTGGGTTGTGAATAGAGCCCAAATTTTCTAGCATTTTCTTGCCATTTCTTGTCAACTAAACACAAAAACAACAAACACAAACATCAACAAGAATACAAATTCAAACCCAACAATCCATTTTCAACAAACCCAGAAAACTCAAATCCAAACAAAGCAATCAAACACAAACCTAAATCTTACCCCACCCACCCATCCTATCTTGCAAGATCTTTCAACCTCCGATCATTGGCTGAAGAAGAAGAAAAAACACTTTTTATTGTTGGAGATTCAAAACTGTGGGCTTCAAGTGACGTGATCTGTTGGCACATTTATTTTTAATTTTATTTTTTTTTAACTTTTTCCTTATACACGTGTTGTGGAATATACAAATTTCGCTTCTACTTTTTTCATTTTACAAATAGCTAATTTTAGTTTTATGTGCTCTAAATTCTGAACAGCCTTTGACTTTATTAGCAAGCATAGCATCAAGAAAAATCTCCTCACACCAAATCTTGGCACCATCAAAGGGATGGTACTACAAGAGGGAAGCCAGGGCTAGATATTATGTATATCACCATTCCCACAAAAAAGTTTTTGATTCTGTCATGGTGTGACAAAGTCAAGGGTTTTTATGATTTTCTGGGTTTGTGTTTCTTATTGGGTTCTTTGTGTTTGTGATCCTGTGTTAATGTTTAAATTTGAGTTTGTGTTTAGTTTTGGGTTTGCGCTCTTATGTTCTTGTGTTGACGTTTACATCTATGATTGTGTTCTTGTTTAAAATGAATTAGATTTGAATTCTTGTATTTTATTGTTTTTAATTTTTTTTTTTGTTGGTTAAAATTGATTAGTAATTTTTTTTATATTTAGAATCTGACATGGCATATTTTTAAATGCCAGTTAAATTTTTTTAATGGCCATGTCAGCGTTTAATGTGCTAGCAGTACACTCCGTTTGCCACATCAGCAATTTTCATTAAGTGAGCGACGGTAATGACCAAAATGAAACACATTTTTCATTTTAGGGACTAAAAGTGGTAAAATAGAAATGTAGGGACCAAAATAGAAATGACCCCAAAATGTAGGGACCAAAAGTGCATTTACGCCTATATTATTTTATTGTGGTGAAAGCTAAAATAAAACCATTGATGTTGAGTGTTTTGTAAAGTGAGATGGTAAAATAGATGAAGTAGATTTTTATGGCTCCACCAATGTGGATGCGGCACTACAAATATTTATTATATTCCCTCAACTAGATAAAACGGTAAAATAGATAAAATAGTTTTTTATGGTATTTATTATATAAAACCCAATTGAATGGCCATGCACTTGCCAAGGGTATATTGGAAGCAGTGGTTTGATGGTACAAGACTACAAGTGCATTGATTTATTTATGAAAACTCACTTTAATGCCCATATGATATTACATGTGTCAACTTAGGCCTTCGGGCACTTATCACAATCACATGGGTTCTTTAGTGAAGGAAGGTTAAAAAAAAAGTTATGGTCCACTTGCACCACATGCAATCACCATTTCTTTTAAATATTTCATAACAAAATGTACTCGAAGTTTTTGTTTGGTTTTTTATTTTTTATTTTTTTTTAAACAAGCGTGACCAAGCTTGCCTAACCAATTTATTGTTCCAAGTATAAACTATAACTATGCATTCAAAAGCCAAACCTCAAAGCTCCCATGCATGCAAACCCCCGAAAGCCAATGCCAAAATCATATTTTTTACTGTCAATCTTCAAAAATTACGGTTTTATCAAAACAAAGGACTGTCCTCGGATATGCGTCGTGGGGTGCCTAACACCTTCCCTACACGTAACCAAACTTCTGGACTCAAGAATCCAGATTTTTTTTCCATCCACATTATATTAGGAAAAATGCCCTTTTTCTTAGCTTAGAATTGGTAATAAAATCGACTAGAAACAGGTGACCAATCACACCTTAGAAAAATCCAATGATTGGTGGCAACTTCACTTACCTTTGGTAATCACCTAAAATTTGGCCAAGATTCTTGCCACACCTCCAATGGTAGACCTACCCTCCTCCACCGAGAGTGTTGTGAAATTTTAAAATACTCGCAAGTGTACGAACCGTACCGAAGTATAGTTTGACAAGAACGAGGTCGAACCCACAGGGACTTGAATGAATGTAGGAAAATTAATCAAATCATAACCAAATTAATCCTAATCTAGTTTAATAAAAATTGGTTGTTTTGAAATTAAATAAACTAAGCAAATAGTTAAACTAAGCAAAAGATATAAAGCAATAAAAAGATGTAAACAATCAAGGGAAAGGAATTAAGGTTTTGGAATCCGCCTTGTAAGTCATATCAGCATATATTTATGATCATTAATTTTTCCCAACTACTACATGATAATCTAGAAATCAATCTTTCTATCATGGAAAATATTCTCATTAAAATCCTTATTTTAAAAATCAAAAGCATGTTCTTCTTCGCTTCTTAAGTATAAAATCAAATCATCAATTGTATCTATAGCCAAACAAATCACAAGATATATCCAATTCTAAAAATCAAATCATAAATTGTATCCATTGACAGATAAATCACAAGCGATATCCAATTTTATAATCAAGAATTAATAAACCAAGCATTCAATTAATTAAGACAAATCCTAAATCATGAGAAAAACATGATTGAACTTATATCTAGAATCTCATCTTAGTCAATTGATATGAAGTAAGAACAATTTAAATCATTAAAGAACAACTATTGTGGGAAAAATCAAATCACATAAATATTAATAATAATCTTTAACAAGGTTTCATCCTCAACCCTAATTATAAATTTAGCTACTCATAGTAATTAAAATAAAACACAAAAATAAAATACTAAACATTAAACTAGACAAATAAAATAAAACTAACTATCATGGAAGAAAACCAAAGAAGTAGCCGCACTCTCTATGTTCAGCTCCCAGCCCTAGCACTCGCCTCCTTTGAATTTTTCCCTAAAGAGCATTTAAATAGATCAAGGAATCCTATTACAAGTTGAATTCCCGTTTGGGGAAAATTCCAGATTTTTAGGCTTCAATTAACCGACAATTTTGGCCCATTTAATGTCAGAATTCGGACTTTTGGTGAACTAAAAAGTTGTAACCGTTTAAGTTAAATTTCCAGCCCAACTTGAATCATCTCGATTGGACATCTGAGCCAAAAGTTATGCCAAAAATACTAACGGATGTGCAGGATGGAATCCTAATCCGAATTGAACTTGGATTTGATGCAAATTTCCTTTGATTTCCTGCTCCAATTGGACTTAAATTTAATTGGGTTGGTCTTCTTTAACTTCATCATGGCCCTTGTAAAAGTAAAGTCCATTAGCTTTCTTATTTTCACAAATCCACTTATTTAATTCCATTCTCCTACAAAAGATAAATTCACGCAATAAGATTCAATTAAGTACAAAATTGATTATTCACCATTATTCCAAAATCAAATATAAAATGCATGAATTACCTCAAAATAAGTATGATAATGCTTTCTAACAATGATATAAATATGCAAAATTAAGCTATTATCAATGCACATCAGAGAGGGAGAGAGCACCCGAAGCTTCGCGCGATCAACACGCACGATCATTGAGAGGGGCCTCCAATGAGTCCCGCACGCGTGGGAACGTCGCCAAGGTAGGTGGTCAAATGAAGGCCCACAGTTCTTCATTGCACCAAAATTGACTTTTTTAGCTAAAATGACCAAAATTTCACTGGTCAACCCGGGGTTGACCGAAGGTCAAACAAGGTCAAAATCTATGCAAAAAAAATATTTTTCATAGTTTTATATCAACTTGAGCTCCTTGGAGATTTTTAGCAAGTTTGACCAAGTTTGACTCAAAGTTAACTCCTGGTGGGCCTAGAAACCCTAATCTTGATCTGGTCATCAAAACAGGTTGAGAAAAATGCCATTGTGAAGATAATCAAATTCTCATTCCAACGACTATCAGAGTTAAAACGGTTGAGTTATCGAGAAAATTTTGAAAAGCACATTAGCACACTTCCCGAGGCCATAAATTTTGATCCAATTGTTGGAATTTTAATTTCTTTAGTGTTTTGAAAACTAGACATCAAGATCTTTCTAGGGACACCAAGATCATCTTAATCTGAGTCCGTGAAGGCCTCCAAATGTCCATTTGAAGTTGGAACCAAAAAGTGCAACATGACAAATTTGCTGATGTCACGATGACATAAGCCCGGCGGTCCTTCTAGGGCTGCCGGGCCCAGCTGGCGCACCTACAAGGTGTAGGAGAAATACATGTTTGTATCACACAGAAAACATACGTAGCGGAAAATTAACGGATCTACTTCATTCGTAATTGATAACATGCACTATGTAAGTTTTAGAATTCAAGAATAAGAGAGCGTACCTTGATGTAGTGAATTTCAAAACAAAGATTAGAAGTACTTGGGAACACTTTTAATATTCACTCCAATTCCACTAACGCATAAGAAGTGTGGTCTCTCAATCAATTTCCAAGGGAGAATTAGTGAGAGTTACTTTTACTCACATACACACCATTTCACAATAATGTCTCACACAAAAATTATGTATGTTTCTCTCCTTATAACTGATTATCTAATTGGGCTAGCCTTTTGAGCCTTTCCAATTGGGTTTTAATGTGTGGCTTGGAGTGGGACCAAAAGGGACCAATAAGACACTAGCTCCTATGGGCCTTGGGCTATTCTGTTAACTCTTGACAAGTCCAAAGTTACCATTAATTATATTTAATACCACTATATAAATATAGTTGCACTCTAGGCCTTATTTATAAATTATATCCCAAGACTTTATTATACATGCAACCCCTTCATAAAATATTCTTAGTAATACAAAGTCATGAATATAGATTGCCACTTTGAAGATTACTACATCTTAATTCCTTGAGTACCGGGTTTAATCCTTTAAGTTATTCATCATATATTTATGAAATCCAAACCCATTAAACTCTGAATTACCAAACCCATTAAACTTATTTCAAGGGAATATTTTATATCTCTGTTAAGAGACTATGAATTTCATCTTGAGAATATATGTTCCATCAACACTAAACATGATTACCCAACATACTGAGGTTTCGATCATATCTTTAGACCTCACTCCTGATATATCAAAGCAACCTATACTTCATGATCAGGTCCACTATCCTTTCAAGATTAAGAGTTCATGTAAATAGAAGTTGTGAGTTTATTATCCATTTGACAGTCATTAGGAGAATAATAAATCTCACGGCGGTTCAGTTCAATATGTCTTAACTCTTAAAACATATCAACGTACCAACTAGAAATCTCCATTTCCATGATCAAGACAAATCATCTTAGTTGATATGTTATAGTCTTCGCAAATGAAATGCCTAATTTCATCACCGACTACGAACTAAAATTTTGAGTTTACAAAGAACTTGTAATTTATATCTTCTGTGACTAAATCACATAAATCACATAAATCACATACTATACATCTCATGGACTATATGATAATGTCCAAATATTCATGTTACCATTATTTTTAGATAATAATAAAACAACTTTATTAATCACAACATTAGGTCATACATAATGTCATATATAATGTCATACATAATATCATACATAACATTATACAATAGAACTTAAGGGCACACATCCTAACACAAGGTGCGCCGTGCCTTGGAAAGCATGCCAAGGGCTATAAATACCCCTTGGCACCCTAGATTGGACCAGAAATGAAAAAAGGGGGGGGGGGTTTGGGAGCTATTTGGTCATTTTTCCTCTCTTCCCAACACATTTCTCCACCAAAAACACCAAAAAAAAAAAAACATAAAATCTTCTTGATTGTTCTCTCTTCACCAAAAATACAAGGTAGTGTTCATACCCTCCATCTTCCTCTCCTTGGTTCTTGTTAAGGACATATTTGATGTAATTAACTAATCCTTTGACAAAACGCATTTTATTTGTAATTGGGTAGATCTAGGATGGTTTAAGACTTCAAGAAACATGTTGTTCAAGTCAAGTGTTAAAGCCATGCTAATCTGTCCAAGATACAAGTGAAGAAAGTGCTACTCATTAAACTAGTTAGACTTGTGCAGGTACATATGTAGGTACATGTGTTAATATATGCTCACTAAACTGTCTTAACTTATTTTTGAAATATAAAATTGGTTAGACTTGTTTAGTGTGTGTGTGTGTGTGTGTTTTGGATCTCTAAATGCTTTGCATATATGTTGAGAGATGCTTTGAGATCTTAATATGTTGGTTGGATCTCTATCTGAGTTGATTGCTTGTTGCATTCATCTTCATGTGTTTTTCCTTCTTTGAAAAACTCTTTTTCTTCAAGCTCAACAGCTTCTCGACAGATCCTTGACAAATTCTCTTCCATCAAGCCCTTTTTCTTCTTGTCTCGACAGATCTTAGCGCAATCTTGATCCATCGAGGTTTCTGGGTTTCTTTTCGATAGATGCTCGACACCTTCTTCGATCCATCAAGCAACTTTCTGTATGGCCGATAGATACTCGACAACTTCTCGATTTATCAAGGTGTTTTTTCCGTCGACATATCCTCAACAGATCCTTGACAGCACCTCGACAGATTCATTTCTGTCGAGATTTAGCTCTCGACAGATACTTCGATCCATTGAGCTGCGATTTCTATTTAAGGGCTGAACGCAAATAGTTTCATTTCTCACTTCTCTCTCTCGATAGAAAATATTTTTCTCTCCCTTTAAACACATTTTTCTCACTTAAACTCTTCACCCATCTTATTTTTGGCCTTTTCCAAGCTTGAATCACTCGGTAAGTCTTCTTTATCTCTCATTTCCATGCATTTCATGCATTTAGACCTAGGTTTTTTGGGGTTTTTCAAAAAATTTGGGGTTTCTGAGTTTTTCTTGAAATTTTTGGGTTAGGTTTTGTGAAATTGATGTTATATCATCATGCATTGCATTCTAATCATGTTTCATGCATTCTAGATGTGTGCTTGATTAATTGTGGATTTTGTGCTGGTAGGTTTGGATTGGGTTTTGCCCATGATGCACTTAATTTTTGCATGTCACATGTTCATGCATACGTTTTCTTTCCTTTCTTTTTCTGGTTTGTGATGTGTTTCTCTCTTTGTCTCTTTGACGGATAGATTGCGTTATGGCACCCAAATGACGTAAATCTACTCCGGCTCAGAACCCTCTTCGAGGTTTTAGGTCTTCTTCTTCTGATCCTCCCTCTCACGTTCGGTTCCGTGATGAAAAGGCCCAAAAGGACTTCTCGGAGAACTTTCAGCGACGTGGCGTTCATCCGGAGCGCCAAGTCATTCTGTCAGACTTTTCCGACACTCCTCTCCTCACTGTCATTTGGACTTGGGGTTGGGCTTCTCTTTGCAAGAGTCCACTGAGGTGTCCCGTCATGATTATACAGGAGTTTTACTCCAATATACACGACATCGATACCTTTGTGCCATAGTTTGCTACTTTCATTCGAGGTACACATATCATAGTTACCCTGGATCTTATATCCAGGGTACTACATATACCTAAGGTAGCGTATCCTGACTACCCTGGTTGTGAGCGTCTTAGGACTGTGTCCAGAGACAAGCTTCTGTATTACTTTTGTGAGACACCTTTCATATGGGGTGGCAAGCTAAACACCCCATGATCAGGCTTTGCCAAAGGCTCGAGGTTCCTTAACATGGTGATGACATTTATTCTTACTCCTTTGTCTCACTATAACTCTATCACAGAGCCTCGTACTTGTTTTCTTTTATCTCTTATTGAGGACCTCTCCATAGACTTCTCCTCGCACTTCATCACTTCTATCCTTAATGTATATCAGGATACGACGACCTGTGATAAGCTCATCTTTCCTTTGGCTATCACACAGATCCTTAGCCACTTTTCTATTCCCATTTCTTATTCTCCTTACTTCACCACTATAGGAGCCATCGACGTCGGTTCTATTTGACAAAGCAAGGCTTAGCTTTGAGCGAAGCAGCCATGTGTTGAGTCTATCGGTCCTGCAGCTTTTGCTGTTCCCTCCACTTCAACTCCTTCTTCCTCGACTGGTGATGTGACCCTAGAGGCCATTATGGCGCAGTTTCAGCGTATGGATGCTCGCCTTGACACTCTTTCTAATGAGTTGTGTCAGGTGAACACTCGTATCGGTTGTATAGCACGACAACAGGCTTGCCTTGGTGGTTTCACTGCTTCTCCATCTCCTTCTCTAGAGGCTTCGACAAATAAGGATGGTGAGGATATTGATGATGGTGATGAGGATGCTAGCTCTTCCAGTGATGATGAGATGCCTACCTCTCAGTAACTTACCCTTTTTCATTCGTGACAAAAAAGAGGAGCAGTTTTGGAATGAGAGTAGTCTTGTACTTAGGGGGAGAGTTAGTATAGGACATTTTTTGTTAGAGGGAGTATCTATACATTTTTTTAGGGATGTAGTGAGGTTCTTTTGTATTTCTTTTCTTTCTTTACTTTTACCTCATTTATACTGGTCTTGTGACCATTTATTTATTTACATACATTGTACTTCTCTTTTGATTTATATGATGATGTATGTTTCTTCACCTATCTCTCCGTGTGTTGTTTCTTTTCTCTCTTTATACACATGTTTCTTTATGTATGCAATCTTTTATTTTTGTTTCACACAAGATGCCTTGATAAGTTTTGTTTTTAAGTGTTTTAGAAAGACAGGTTGTTAAAGTCTACCATGCCATGAACTCTTTTCTTGCAAAGTTTTCCAAGAGTTTGTGTTAGGGTTAGATTTGTTTTGTAATTCAACAAGTGATTATGAGTTTAGTGGTTTAAGACTTCTTTCATGATTCATTTGTTTGTTGTGGTTTTGTCACGGATTGCCAAAGGATGAGATTGTTAGGGACATATTTGATATAATTGGCTAATCCTTTGACAAAACGCATTTTACTTGTAATTGGGTAGATCTAGGATGGTTTAAGACTTCAAGAAACATTTTGTTCAAGTTAAGTGTTAAAGCCATGTAAATCTGTCCAAGAAATAAGTGATGAAAGTGTTGCTCATTAAAGCTCAATAGATGTCTTGATAGAAGCCTATCGATCGAGATTTAATGTTGAAACTAAATAGAAGCTCGACACAAGTTGTATCTATCGAGAATTACGAAATCAGAATTTTTAGATCTGATTACATGCATATCCTTGAGTATATTTGTAGGGTTTCTTTTCTCACAACCCTAGATATATATAAGGATTATTTTAAGGGCCATCTCAAGGTTGTTGCACTTGTTGTTACACGTATATTGTAACCGGAGAAAGAAATTGCTCTAGCTCATCTTTCTCTTTGTAGAAGCTACTGCGTCTTTACGCCAAGGGTTTTGTGACCAACGAGCTTCTTGATCTTCATGTTGATGAACTGAATAACTTTGCAGCCAACATCTTTCTCAAGTTGGTGTGTTAGTCACATATTGGGATTCGTGCATCATTGGTTAGTCACGTATTGGGATTCTTGCATTGAAAGGAGAGATTACCGCTACAATACAAGTCCAATTGGGTATTGGGGTAAGGGTTTCATTGTAGGTTAGTATTAGGTACTGGAATTTCTTTTACTTGTAACTGCCTGTAATTGATAATAGTGGATTTTCGGGAGTGGTGACCTTAAATTCACCCGGTGGGAAAGTCTTAGAGGTTTTCCCTATTCGTAAACAAATCTCCATGTCAAATTTAATTTTCCACTGAATTTAACTTAGTTGGTGATTTGTTTGTGTTACCACACTTATTGCATGTTAAATTGACTTAATTAATTAACTTGGATAATTAATTAATTAATTTGCCAAAGGGGTTAATACATTTTTGGCATATTAGTTCTATACCTTGGATTTAAGGTATAGGGGTATGGATGTAGCTTTTTGGCTACAATCCATATCCCTTTCCCTATAAAGCTTAATCAAGCTTTTTATCCTTTTTGTTTGCTTGAATAACATGATTTATTGCTTTCTTTGACATGTTCCTTGCTTTATCTTATTTCTAGCATGTTCTTGCCTTTGATCCATGTCCTTCCATGTTTGTTCATGTGTTATTTGTCTCGATCTACATGCTTTATGCTTTATTCCTTGTTTTCCCATGCTTTTTTCTTCTTTTTGTCCTATGTTGATATTGGGGTTACATGCTCACATGTTTGTATGATGTTTTTGGCTATGCCTTGTTTGGATCTATGTTGTTTATGTGTACTTTGCCATGTCTACATGGTTAGATCCTCGTCTTCACATGCTTATATGCTTGGATTCATGTTCTTTCATGTTTAGGTGCTAGGATCTCCATGTCTACATGCATGTTTCTATGCCTACATGTCTCGATCTATGTTTTCAGATGCCTACATGTTTTGATCTATGCTCTTTACATGCTTTATGCTATATTCCATGTGCTTGTGCACTCCATGCCATGTTTGTGTGCCTATACCTAGGCTATGTTTGTCATGCCATGTGCTATTGTAGCCCTTTTGTCGCTTTAGTCTCTCTTTCTTGTGTTTTGGCCTATTGGTTCGGATCCGATCTTAATCTTATGGTCTTGGTCCTTATTCGTGCACCTAGGCCCATATCAAAGGGTTTGGATCACCTCATTTGCATGTCTATGCTTGCTTACTTCTATGCCCTATCTTCCATGTTAGCCTTTCTAGTTATTGGCTTTGCCATGCTTGATGCCCTTAGCGGGTTTGTGGTTGTGTGGTTACATCTGACACCCTTGAGGCCTAGTTTGTGTGTAATCACTTGGGATGCGTCTTCGGATGTTGGGTTACTTTGTGCGTACCTTTCCCATTTTCGCTCCACGCGATGCTATACTTACCACGCTTGTTTGTGCCACCCTTTGGCTTTCTATGCATCTTTACATGCTTGCTCACATGTCCATGCATGAGTCTTGCTTGCTAGTGTGTCGTTCATGCTTCAACTCAATTAAGTTATGAACATTTGATCCAAACCAACATTTTTCCCTTGCGGACACCATCTTTTGTTTACTTGCTTGTCTTCTCGCTTGTTTGCTCGCTTTCTTGTTCCCTTGCTTGGCATGTCTATCATGCTTATCTGCTTTATGCCTCTTTTATATGCTCTTTGCATCTTTTCCTTCCTTTGCTTGTCTGTTGGCTTCTTGTATTACCTTTGTATGTAAACACATGGAGCGAGGACGCTTGGAGCTAGGGGACGGTCTTCCAAGCACAAGCAAAAAGGGCGCGGATGCAAGCATGTAGATATGAGCCAAGCGGCTACGTCTAGTAGGTTTAGGGGTCTAGCTTATCCCATTTGGTTATTTAATCTTTTAAAACCCCCTTCTTTCCTCCCTTGTTTCTCTCTTTGATGGTTTGTATTAGGTATATCAAGTCGTGTACCATTCGTCCTCATCTCTAGAGTATGGCAACCCATGTTTACTTTCCTGTACTTATATTTTAGGCCATGCTCTAGGGATGTAGGCATTTACTTTCCTACTCTATGTGCTTACATTATGCATGATGTATGTATATATATACCTGCTCTACCCTTTCGGTGTGATTGTCACAGTCTGTGTCACCTAAGGCAGAGCGATGCCTAATTTTCGCCGCGAAAGTAAGGTGACATGTCGCCGGATTTTCACTGTGGAAATATGGTACTTTGCCCGAATGCCTTAGGAAAGCATAGATTGAGACTACACCCATTCAAAAGCCAAACCTTAAAGTTCCCATGTATGCAAAGCCCCGAAAGCCAATGCCAAAATAATGTTTTTTATGGCCAATCTCCAAAAATTAAGGTTTTATCGAAACAAAGGACTGTCCTCGGACAGGCGTTGTAGGGTGCCTAACACCTTCCCTACATGTAACCAAACTTTCGGACTCAAGAATCAAGATATTTTTCCATCCACATTAGATTAGGAAAAATGCCATTTTTCTTAGCCTAGGATTGGTAATAAAATCAACTAGAAACAGGTGACCAATTACACCTTAGAAAAACTTAATGATTGGTGGTGACTTCACTTACCTTTGATAATCACCTAAAATTTGGCCAAGATTCCTGCCACACCTCCAAAGGTAGACCTACCCTCGTCCACCGAGAGGGAGAGAGCACCCGAAGCTCCGTGTGATCCACATGCACGATCATCGAGAGGGGCCTCCAACAGGCCCTGCGCGCATGGGAGTGTCGCCATGGTGGGTGGTCGAACGAAGGCCCACGGTTCTCTGTTTTGGGCTGGGCATCGACACTCACTCTCACTGTCAACCCTTAGGCTTTGTCACCGCCTCACTAATTCATCAAAGGTTCGTTGCTCACGGCTCACTCACTGTTACTTTTTTTTAATAACTTTGGGTTCGTTAATTGTTATTTGTTGAAAATGTTTATTGTTTTTTGAAGAAATCGTTACTTGTTGATGGAATATTTGGGTATAGTTTTTTGATGAACATGTTTATTGTTTTAAATTGCACTTGCATTGTTGATGGGCTACGTTTAAATCAATCGGCCTTTGGATTTCTTTTTCTGTTGGTTTTAATTTCATAGATCAAAAGTTTGGAACACAAATTCTGATTTTGAACATACATACATACATATATTAATTTTTGAGAAACACAAATTCTGTCTTAATAGGCAATCTTGCTATTTGTGTTTTTTAATATGTGGTTGTAGCTCATTGTAATATTTGGGGCTAGTTAATTTGTAGTTGATTTTTTGGGTTTGTCTTACAAATTTACGGAGGAAGTGATCACTATGCAAGGTTTCTGTGGTTTGAATGATCTTGTTTGTGTTTGTTGTGATCACTATTCCATTTTTTAATTCATTGTCGTTGTAGGTTCTTCAACTATGCTAGAAGATTGGACAATTCAAACAATTCTTGATGATGTGGAGCCTAATGAAGAGGATGGAAGTTGTGTCACAATTGTGGAGGATTAGACTCGTCGGATTAATTTAGTAGCTTTTTAATTTCTTGGACTTGTTGGTTTGTAATTATCCTAAACTTGTGGGATTTATTTTGTAGTTTTTCAATTTCTTGGACTTGTTGAAATAACTTGTTGGTTTGTAATTATTCTAAACTTGTGAGATTTATTTTGTAGCTTTTTGAACTTGTTGTAATAGTCTCAGATTTGGACTTGTGGGATTTATTTTGAAGCTTTTATTTGTATGTTTAATAGGTGATCTTAGCTATGATTTTATTGATTTATCATTAAATGGTGATCTTGGTGATTACATAGAGTTTCTTTGTTGCTTTGGAGGTTGAGTTTTTTGACTTTCTTTGCAAAGTAGAATAGTGTGTCCCTTCACTTCGAAGGTGTTGTCAATTCTCTAGGGAATAACAACGTTATTCTTTGGCTAGTTTGGTTTTCCATTCGGGGAATTGCGAAACAAGAGAGTTGGTCGTTGGATATCATACCATGGAAGATCTTGCAGAAAATTGGAGCCGTCTCACCCTATGTGATTGGGAGGGACCCGGATGTTGCCTTACAAAAGATGAAAGATCCTTAGAATTTTCCATTGCTGCCAAGTTCCTTACCAAGAGAGTTCTCAAGGTCGAAATCATCACAAGAACCTTTACACCATTATGGAGGGCTTACAATGGTTTTAAGGTTCAGGATCTCGACTATCACAAAATCGTTTTCACCTTTGACAATAAAGAGGATGTTGACAGAATTCTTTTGAGCAAGCCATGGAATAAACACCCCATGGTGATGCAGCGATATGATAGAGATTGCCCTATACAGAACCTTCGTTTCGACAAAGCACATTTTTGGGTTCAATTACATGGCATCCCACTACGTTATATGACAATGGAAGTGGCTGAAAAAATAAGCTCTATTATCGGAGATGTGGCTCGGCCTATAGAGCCTAAGGATGCAGATGGTGAAACCTTTCTATGAGTTTAGGTCACCATAGATTTATCTCTTCCTTTATATCGAGGCCGGCTGATTTCTTTAGAGAATGAGAAACAAATTTGGGTAAGCTTCAAGTATGAGAGGCTTCCAAACTTATGCTATTAGTGTGGTCGTCTTGCACACGACGACAAGGATTGCCAGTTATGGATCGAAAACGAAGGAAATCTTCCTCTTGATCAACAACAATTGGGACCTGGAATTCGAGCACCTGAGTTTGTGCCCTCAAGAAAGAATGTTATCATGGTCCCAAGTTTCTACAAAGCCATGAAAAAAACTGGTAACATGAGTGAAAAGGTTTCAATGGATGGTGATGTCCCAGTTTAGGCTACAGTGAGACAGTGTATTAGAGGGGAATGCTCTCTAGAACGAAAAGGAAGGAGACGAGTCGATAGGGCTGGAACATTGCACAATGAAAAGTAACAGAAGGAATAGCATTAATTCAAACAAAGATACATTACCTATTGATCAGAACAAGTTTAACTACAAGATTAATAGGGACTTTACTTAATCTACGGGTTCAGATATGCAACATAAAGGATTTGATGCGCAAATAAAGGAGACTAATGATGAGCTGTCCAAGTTTGACTCACAGGATCCCTGTCATTTAATTTTCTTTGGTCTTAAGTCATGTGCTTCCCCAACACCTCCAATTCTAGCCCAATTTAGTGAATCACGTGAAGAAATGGCTAGGGTTTCTCCCCCTGCCAAACAGCTGCACGTTCTACCAACCTGGACTCGCAAACATAGACCTACGAACTCCAATAATAAACCTGGCTTCGAATTTGTCCTAGGGCAGAAACGAGTCTCAATTGAAGTTCTTGATTAAGCCAAATTACCGTCCAAGTGACAACATGTTTTTCTAGATGATGATGGAGAAGTTTTTGAATTGGTGGAGGTTGATCATCAGCTCCGCCAAGAACAATGAGTTGTCTAGCATGGAATTGTCGTGGGCTTGGGAATCTACGTACAGGAAGAGAGCTTGTAGAAATTATACGGGTGAAAGAACCCTCTGTCATTTTTTTAGCCAAAACTTTAACAAATGAAGTAAGACTAGACTTAGTTTAACACAACATGGATTTTGACTATCGATGAGTGGTACCAAGAGAAGGAAGGGGAAAGGGGGTTATTCTTTTTTGGAAATCAACAATTAATTGAGTATTGAGGGTTCACATAGGTACTACATTAATGCATCTATAGACAAAAATACAGAGAATGAATGGAGATTGAGTGGCTTTTATGGTGAACTAGAAATAGCTAGAAGATGTCAAGCATGGAACAAAATCAAACATCTCAACTCCAACTCAACAGTCATGTGGTTATGCTTGGGTAATTTCAATGAAATAACTGGACAAGAGGAGAAAGTGGGGGGAGCAGTCCAGCCCCATAATCAAATGCTATTATTGTGTGATATTATTGATGGATGTGGATTCATGGATTTAGATTATGTTGGGCCAAAATTCACATGTTGCAAACACTTCAAGAATGGCACCTCTATTTGGGAAAGACTTGATAGGGGTATGGCAACAAATGTTTGGTTTTAAAATTTCCTAGTTCAAGGGTCCATCACTTACAATGTGATTCTTCAGACCATTGCCTTATTTTGATTGTTTTAGCTCCATTATATATTCCACTTTGTAAGAAACTATTTTGGTAGAGGAAATGTGGTTGTCAAACTCAAGTTGTAAGGAAACCGTGCAAGCCGCATGGAATCATCTGATTGGAGTGAGGATGGATAGAGAGATTTTAGCAAAGGTGGGCAAGTGTGGCAAAGACCTACTTTGGTGGAATAAGAAAATTTTTGGTAGCATTAGACAAGACTTAGTTCGAAAAAAAAATGCTGATAAGGGCTGAATTTGAGACACTCATCAGTGGTAACAATTTTCAGGTTAGAGAGCTAAAAATTGAAATAAATGAGCTCTTGGATAAAGAGGCTTTGGATGTGGGCTCAGAAGTCTAGGATTCTTTGGGCAAACTAAGGTGACAAAAATTCAAAACACTTCCACAGTTGTGCTATAAAGAGGTATAAGAAAAATCAGATTGTGGGGATTAAAGATGAACAACATGTTTGGAAGGTTCAACCTGAGGAGATTTCGTTGTTATTGACAGAGTACTACCAAAATCTTTTCTCCTCATCTAGATCAAGTTCCTCAAATGATGTATTGGCCCATGTTCCTCAAGTTATAACTGATGAAATGAATGCATCCCTCACCAATGAATTCATGAAGAGTGAGGTTTTGGATACACTGCAACAAATAGCCCCACTCAAAGTTCCAGGCCTGGATGAGATGCCCCCTCTTTTTTTCTAACACTTCTGGAGTACTGTAGATAAGGATGTAACATCCTTTATCTTGTCTTGGCTAAACTTAGGTGTCTTACCTCACTCTATAAATCATACCTTTACAACACTCATACCAAAGACTAATAATCCTAAATATGTGCACCAATATCGTCTCATTAGTCTTTGTAACGTGTTGTACAAAATTTTCTCTAAAGTCCGTGCCAACCATTTGAAAACTCTACTCCCCACAATTATCACTGAGCACCAGTTAGCTTTTACCAAAGACAAGTTGATCTCTGATAATATTTAGTTGCCTTTGAAACCTTACATTGTATGCATAAGCATACTTTCTACACCTCGGGATTTATGGCTCTTAAGCTAGATATGACCAAGGCCCACGACAGGATTGAATGAGTCTTCTTAGAAGATTTAATAAGGAAAATGGGTTTCAAAGAGAGATGGATGAATTTGACTATGATTTGTGTGAAAACTGTCACCTACTCCATTTTGGTTAATGGTGAACCTAAGGATCTCATACATCCCTCAAGAGGAATTAGACAAGGGGAACCCCTTTCCCCCTTTCTTTTCTTGTTGTGCACTGAAGGCTTGAATAGTTTGATCAAACGTGCAAATTTGAATGGTGATATACATGATTTCTCTCTCTGTAGGAGTGGACTGAAACTAACTTATCTATTATTTACAGATGATAGTCTTCTCTTTTGTAGGGCAATGATGGAGGAGTATGGTGAGGTATTGAATATCTTGGAAGCCTATGAAGGTGCCTCGGGTCAAAAGGTGAATAGGAGTAAAACAACCCTATTTTTTTAGTAAGTCCACTGTTGAGAACATCAAATCTAGCATCAAACTTGCCCTAGGTGTTCTAGAAATTTTGCAATATGAGAAGTACTTATTGTACACACAATTTTCGTAAAAGATGAATCACACGATCATGAAATAGTGTAACAAATAATCAACTTGTATTTGATTTGTATATATATATATATATATAGTACAATCCTCTGTATGAATCTTTACAATGAAAGAGTACAATAAACTCCTCTGATTCGATCTCCAAGAAATTTTACGATCAAATGGGGCTATGAGGCTTGATCTTGAATCGTGCTTTGGTGTCTCCAAGTTGAATGAATAGTTGAACGTGCTTGATTTGATGTAAGGGCTGTTGGTTTGATCTCGAACTAGATTGAAGGAGAATCCCCACTTTGATTTGAAGAATTGATGAACTATGGAATTCTTGCGAACTTTAGAGATGACTCTCTATCTTGGCAGAGTGTCAGTAGTATTTTCTCTCTAAGTGTTCTCCCCTTTTCTCATATGAGAAGCGTCTATTTATAAGCAACTCAATAGTATTTAATTTGAAATTTTCTCTCAGCATTTATTGAGAATTGAATTATGAATTTAATTTGGTATTTCATTTAATAAAAACCTTCCATATAGGTCCTTTCTTCTAACGCTGCCATATGGTTGTCTTCATTTGATGTTGTCACGTGGCTTGATTTCATTCAATGATCGTCCACATCATCAATTGAAGATTAATTTGATCACAAATATTTTATCATGAGCAATCAGACGGTTGTGAATACATCATAAAATTTAGATGCGTACAAATGCTCCTACTTCAAGATTCGGCTTTGCGTCTTTCTAATCAAGGAAGCCGAGGCTTGAAGTATTTTATTAATTTCAATTTGGACTAAGTTCACGGGAAACCAAGACCTTCATCTATGTACAAGAAGGATTTAGACAATTGATAGTTCATAAATGTACGAGAAGGACTTCACCTTGTCTATGTATTTTTTTTTTCTTTAGACAGTTGACGCCTTGTGGGCTTGATTGCACAAAAGACCCCTTGTTTTTTTTTTTTTTTTTTTTTTTTTCTTTCTTTTGGACCACAAGCCCATGTTGGTCTTCTTAGTAGAGTTAGTGTTGAAGCTGTCTTGCTCGGCAAGCATTTTTTTATTCGCCCTCTTACAAATCACTAGGGTTTCTTGCGAGCATCACCTCTATAAAAGGACTTGGTGTTTTATGGGTGGGAATAAAATTGTGCACCGTTTTTCGAGTTCTCTTGATTCAGCCGTAGCAGGTGATGGGACTGATGAGAGGGATCACGGACGAATTCAATACTGCAGACGACACCACTCCCTTTGACGAACCTAATACTGCCACGTCATTGACGAGGATACCAAAATCATTCAATGCCGCCAGTAATACCTTGGGCGGTTACAACACCAGCTAGGTAGACCGTTGGGGGCGTATTAAAGATCCATTACTCGGCTGGGAACATTACTAAGCAAGGCATTAATGCCACAACGGCTGGAATCCAGAAGAAAGTATATAAAGCCTCCACACCTCCAACACAAGGTAAACATACAGACACAATTATAGTAGATACAAAGTTATTCTGTTATTATTATAAACCTTCTTCTGCAGTGACTTTGGCATCAGAGGCGCTGTGGCAGGCACCACACCGGTGACCACTTGAAGGAGCTTTTGCTTCCGTCGAGACGCAGGAGTGTGACCGGCATCATCTGGACGAACTCACATCGACTGACGAACTTTTTCTTCATCAGGTTGGTGCCGTTCCTACGAACTTCGATATCCAGATGGAATCCAACCAAGACTCAGCAACCTTGGCTCAGCAAGTTCAAGCTCTTGCGGCCACTGTCGAAGAACTTACCAAGCAGAATCAAGAGATGAGACAAAGGCTTCAGCAGGAGGAGAACCGATCAAGAGTTGTCCAAGAGGATGAAGGGGATAACCACGGGAGAAATGACCGAAGAAGGACCATTACTCCAGAGGAATAGCATTTTGATCTCCTCTAGGAAATGAGAAAGGAGATGGACGAATTGAGAAATGCCATCAAGGAGAAGATGGATTAGAGCCTAGATAGAATGGTTAGGGCAACGGATTCTCCCTTTACCATGGTAGTCTTAGAACGACCAGTACCAGCAAAGTTTCGGTTGCCTCAACTTGAACCTTTTGATGGGCTTAAGGATCCCCAAGGTCACCTTAATACCTTCAAGACGACACTGGGTCTTCAACAGCCCCCTGATGAAATAATGTGTCGTTCCTTCCTGACTACGCTGAAGGGAGCTGGAAGAGAGTGGTTCATGAGACTACCCACTTCATCCATTGACAGCTTTGAACAGTTAAGTAGCGCCTTTTTGCGCCATTTCGTCGGAGGGCAATGTCCTAAAAGACCAGCGGATCACCTACTCACTGTTAAGCAAGGGGAGAGGGAGACCTTGCGGTCATACGTGAAACGCTTCACTCGAGAGACCCTAGAGGTGGATGACGCAGATGACAAGGTATAACTGACGACATTTAAAGCAGGGCTTAGGTCCCGAGAATTCGTCATCTCGTTGGCAAAGAATCCGCCTCGAACGATGGTAGAAATGCTCCTGAATGCCCAAAAGTACATGAATGCTGAGGAAGCACTGGCAGCCATTGTGGACGAGGAAAGGCCGAAAAAGGAGGGAAGGAAGGAAGACGAACGTAGGGGACAAAAGAGGGAGCACCTAGGCCGTCGAGGAAGTGACGTAGATAAACGGAAGGATGAAAAAGCTCCACGAACGGTAAAATTCACCCCTCTAATTATGTTTGTTGACAAAATTTTGACACAGATTCAGGATCAACATTACCTTTAATGGCTGAGACCTTTACATTCGTCCCCTAACGTGCGTGACAAGAACAAATACTGCCGATTCCACAAGGATCATGGCCATTACACAGAGGATTGCCGAGACCTGAAAGGACAGATAGAAGAGTTGATACAGAAAGGAAAACTACAGAAGTATGTGAAGAAGGGAGAGTCCAGCAGGTTAAAAGACGACAGCAAGGGCCAACGCGAGTCCTCGTCCAAGAATGAGATCCGCCCATCCCAACCACCACAGGATGTGATCAGGGAAATACATACGATCGCAGGAGGGCCATTCACGGGGGGATCATGCAAGTCCCTCAAGAAAACATGCCAGAGACAAGTGAATAGCGTCCATATGGAACCCCCATTCAAGCAGAGACGAACAAACCAGGACATGTTTTTCAATGAAGAGGATGCTCGAGGAGTAAGGCAGCCACATAATGACCCCCTGGTTATAACGCTCACAATCAAAGAATTTAACACCAAGATGATCCTTATAGACAACGGCAGCTCCGCAGACATCATGTACTTACCGGCCTTCCAACAGTTGAAACTAGATCCTGGGAGATTGCGCCTTTTCAACTCCCCCCTCGTCAACTTCAGCGGGGACAGGGTGTACCCCAAGGGCATAGTGACATTAAAAGTCATAATAGGAACCTACCCGAAGTAGCAGACCCGTCAGTTGGACTTCCTGGTGGTAGATTTCCCATCCTCATATAATGTAATCATTGGGAGACCCACGCTTAACAGGTGGAAGCGGTCACGTCCACCTACTGCCTAAAGGTGAAATTCCCAACTAAGGACGGTGTCGGCGAAGTGAAAGAGGATCAGGTCCTGGCCAGGGAATGCTACCAGGCTGTACTGGCTGCGAAGAAAAACCATACATGGACAATCGAGAAGGAAAAAGAAGACAAAGTAGAAGCTTTGGAAGCAGTGGAACTCATCGAGCGAGAGACTGCTAAGACGACGAGGATAGGAACAACCTTAAGTCCCGAGATGAGGACGAAACTCATTCAATTCCTCAAGGAAAATCTGGATGTCTTTGCATGGAGTCACGAGGATATGCCTGGCATATCACGCTAGGTCATTCAGCATAAGTTGAACGTAGATCCCAGGAAAAAGCCCATCCAACAGAGACGACGAGTCTTTGCCCTTGAACGAAGCCAGGCGATCACCAACGAAGTTAACAAGTTGTTGCAAGCAGACTTCATTTGGGAAGTTTATTATCCCGAGTGGCTGGCCAACGTCGTGCTGGTAAAAAAAACGAATGGAAAATAGAGAATGTGTGTGGATTTCACGGATCTAAACAAGGCTTGCCCAAAGGACAGTTTCCCCCTGCCTAGGATAGACCAGCTGGTAGATTCCACAGCCGGGCATAAGCTACTGATGTTCATGGATGCCTTTTCAAGATACAACCAGATAAAGATGGCTAAGGAAGATCAAGATGAAGCTGAATCCCAGTAAGTGTGTTTTCGGGGTAGCCTTAGGAAAATTCTTCGAATTCATGGTGTCCCAGAGAGGGATAGAAGCAAATCTGGAGAAGGTACAAGCAATACTCAACATGACATCGCCAAAGACTGTCAAAGAAGTCCAAAAGGTCACAAGGAGGATTGCTGCACTCAATAGGTTCGTCTCCAAAGCAACGGACAAATGCTTACCCTTCTTCAAGATGTTGAAGCAAGCTTTCGCCTAGACTGACGAATACGAAGTAGCGTTTCAAGAGCTCAAACGTTACCTGAGCAATCCGCCCCTCCTAAGTTCGTCAAAGGAGGGAGAAAACCTTTATCTATACCTAGCAGCATCAGCCACGGCCGTCAGCGCAACGCTGATTCGAGAGGAAGATAAGAAGCAGCTTCCAGTTTACTACATCAGTCAAGCCCTCCAGGGAGCAGAAGCCAAGTATCCCAAGATTGAAAAGATTGCATTCGCTTTAATAGTGGCTTCATGGAAGCTACGACCATACTTCGAAGCATATCCCATCCTGGTAATGACAGACCAACCGATCAGGAAATCCATGAACAAACCTGAGGCAGCAGGGAGAATGGTCCAGTGGGCAATCGAACTCAGCCAATTTGACATCGAGTACCTTCCCAGAACAGCCATCAAGGCACAAGCTTTAGCAGATTTCATTGCCGAGTTCACCCTTCAAGAAGATGACGACCGCGGTGATAAAGCAGAACAGTGGACAATCTAGACTGATGGCTCATCAACCCAAAAGAGGGGAGGAGTAGGGGTCATCATAATCACCCCTGATGGAGAAAAGCTCAGGTATAGAGTTCGACTTAAATTTCCAGCCACCAATAATGAAGCGGAGTACGAAGGTATACTGACGGGGCTGAGACTCGGGAAGGCACTCGGAGTAAAAAATCTGCTCGTTCAGAGTGACTCGAAGTTAGTAATAAAACAAATCAGAGAGGAGTACGAAGAAAAGGAGGAAAGAATGCAGAAATACCTCAAGATGGCGAAACATCTAGCCCGGGAGTTTGACAAATTGGAGTTTGTACAGATCCTAAGAGGCCTGAATATGGAAGCAGATGAGATCGCAAAAATAGCCTCCTCAGAGGAAGAACCGGCGTGCACGGAGCTGAGCATGGAGATGCAAAAACGCCCCAGCATCGAAGAAATCCCGACGTTCGCAATCCAGAGCATAAACAGCTGGATGACACCGATCGTGTCCTTCCTCCAAGACGAACACCTCCCCCAGATGCCAAGGAGGCCAGGAAAATCAAGCAGAGAGCGACCAGGTTCACGATTCTAAATGGGCACCTATACAAAAGGGGCCATTCCCTGCCCTACCTGAAGTGTGTCGATGAAGACGAAGCCAGGTACATCTTGGAAGAAATCCACGAAGGTGTTTGCGGAGATCACGTTGGCTCTAGGTCCTTGGTAAGCAAAGTCATTCGAACAGGTTATTTCTGGCCAACTGTCAAAGCCAACGCAGTAGAACTCGTCAAGAATTGTGACAAGTGTCTGAGATTCGGGAATGTCCAACGACTTCCAACAGAGAAATTGACGACAATATCATCCCCGTGGCCATTCGCGCAATGGGGAATCGACATCGTCAGACCATTACCCCCGGGTAAAGGTCAGGTAAGATTCCTACTTGTTGCAATTGATTACTTTACAAAATGGGTTGAAGCGGAAGCGATGGCAACCATCACCGAGGCACGAATCCGAAGCTTCGTGTGGAAAAATATAATCTGCAGGTTTGGGATCCCACGGACTATAATATCAGATAATGGGCGGCAGTTTGACAGCCAAGGATTCAGGGACTTCTGCTTTGGCCTTGGCATCAGAAACCAGTTCTTGTCCCTAGGGCATCCACAGGCGAACGGACAAACAGAAGTGACGAACCGAACATTGCTCCAGATAATTAAAACCAAACTGGACGACGTGAAGGGTGCCTGGCTAGAAGAATTTCCCAATGTATTATCGACCTACAGAACCACGGCGAGAACCCCGACGGGCGAAACCCCATTCAGGCTTACATACGACACTGAAGTAGTAATCCCGGTCAAAGTAGGAGTATCCAGCATCAGACGAGAAGCATTCCACAAAAAAAGTAATAACAACCAATTGCGAGTCAACCTGGACTGCCTAGACGAAGTAAGAGACAAAGCTTCTAACAGGATGACGAAATACCAACAAAAAATGACCGAATAATATAATATGAGGGTGAGACTTAGACGACTTGATATAGGCGACCTCGTCCTGCGCAAGGTCACTACAGCAACTAGAGACTCTTCCCAAGGAATACTCGGCCCCACATGGGAAGGACCATACCGAGTTACCCATTATTCCAGGCAAGGCAGTTATCACCTGGAAACCCTGAACGGGAAAAGACTTCCTCGACCATGAAACATTGAGCACTTGAAGAAGTACCACCAAAGGATGTAACAAATTAATGTAATCACTTTTTGGAATTAATAAGAGCATTTTTTATCTAATATATTCGTGCTAACCGGCCAGGTTGCAAGTACGAGTTACAAGATTCAAAAAGGCCTAAGTAATAAGATTCTGCCTTGACGGATGTACATTACTGACGAGATAAAGAGATTATCTCAAAAAGGCCTAAGTAATAAGATTCCGCCTTGACGGATGTACATTACTGACGAGATAAAGAGATTATCTCAAAAAAGCCTAAGTAATAAGATTCCGCCTTGACGGATGTACATTACTGACGAGATAAAGAGATTATCTCAAAAAAGCCTAAGTAATAAAATTCCGCCTTGATGGATGTACATTACTGACGAGATAAAGAGATTATCTCAAAAAAAGAAAAAAAGAAAGAAAGAAAAAAGGCCTAAGTAATAAGATTCTGCCCTGACGGATGTACATTATTGACAAATCCAAGAAATTAACAAGATCATTGGAAGGGGGAAAACCCCCGAAAAAGCGCGAACAAGTGCAACATACCACACACATGAAGGAAAGAAAGCATGCAGTTATAAAAACCAGAACAGTAAGTAATTACTTTTCCATCCGAGAGTCTTGAAACATCAGACCCAAAAGTAGTGTTCTCAAAATAAAAACAAAATTGTTCTGAAATTTAAGCCCAAAATACAAAGGGCACCCAAAAAAAAAAAAAAAGAGAGAGAAAGAAGGAATTATCATAAGTTTCATATGTCAGCATCAACATCGTCAGTAGGAGGGACATCCGCAGGAACACTGGTCTCAGGGGCCGACTGCTGGGCAGCCTCGTCAGCAGACATCTCTTTGTCTACCTCCTCCATATCCAGCGTCTCCAGGTTTACTCCAAAGCGGTGCTTGATCAGATATCTCCTCAACATCTCGAACCCCTTGAAGTACCAACTGAAGAGCACGGAGTTGTACTCTTCAGTTTGCTGGAAGCCTTCTATGGCCCTAGTAGTGACACCCTTCACCCTCTCCCTAGTAGCGGCAAGTTGTTCGTCCTTCTCCAAAACCAATTGCCGCTCGGTCCTAAGGTCGTCATTAAGTTTCTTGGCCTCTTCCTTGGCAAGATTGGCTTCACCCATAAAAGTTATCAGCTCCTTCTTCAGCTTTGAGTTGTCCACCTCCAAGGCCGTTATTTGTGATAGCGCAGACTCGACCTTGGCCTCCTAAGCAAGATACTCGGAGGAAAGATGAATGCCCTCCCCTAACACCTGAAGAACATGCAAGGAGATTGAACCTTAAAAAAAAAACGGGGGAAGAAAAAACGAACACAAAGAAATAAAATTGGCACAAGAACGTTACCTGGACGAGCTTGTGGAGATGATGACCCACCAGCTCCTTTGTCGACGAGCTCGAAAAGATCCTCAAGTCTTCCGCCGTCACAATCTCATAAGCCCTGTCTATTGCCAATTTCTCATCATCCCAGATCGA
The DNA here is from genome assembly GCF_040712315.1 of Castanea sativa. Lineage (NCBI taxonomy): Eukaryota > Viridiplantae > Streptophyta > Magnoliopsida > Fagales > Fagaceae > Castanea > Castanea sativa. The sequence continues at coordinate 32,973,063 of NC_134024.1, read as the reverse complement.
AGACGAGCGAGAATCAGCTTTCTCCTTCCCCTTATCTGAGGTTCACTGCCTTTTTGAGGCAGGAGTAGGGATCTCTTCAATGGAGGCGGCAGGAGAAGCAGACCTCGTCATATCAGTCCCGGAGACGAGGTGGGTAACTGAAGCGGCTGAAGTAACGGGAGGGCCCTTCCCTGTGATGCGTACCACCTTCTTCCCGAGATGGGACAATGGTTCGTCCTTCTTGGCCCTCATCTTATCATACATACCTTTGTTGAACTTGGTCGTCATCTCTGCAAGAGGGAAACACTTGTAAAATATATATATATATATATATATATATATATATATATATATATATATATATATATATATATATATATATATATATATATATACATATGCAAGAAAACCCGATGCAGATGAAACATCCACTTACTCTTTTTTCCCTCAATCATGAGGTTACGCAAGACAAAAGCAGAAGGCTCTGGGCCGAGGCAATAGAATGCAAGAGTTCTCGGGTCCACCAGGTCGTCCCAATCTTTTATCGTCTTCGCGTAATCGATCGCCTTTTCCACTCGCTCCTTATACCTGCTCTTGAGCTTAGGGCGCCTCTTGACTGAACAAAACAATGGACGGAGGAGTTAAAGACCGGAAAAGGCAAACACCACGAAACTCAAATGACGAGAAGAAATAATGACGCACCTAAGGTCGGGGTCCCCCACTGACGAGATAGCCTCGGGAGTTCACCCCAAACCCCTCTGGAAGGAGTTTCAAAATTGTCCCCAGACATAAAGAAAAACCAGGACTTCCAATACCTGAAAGACGAAGGTAAACTCCGGACGATCCTGGTCCTCCTTTCCTAAGGAACTAGCTCATAGTACCCATATTCCTTGGACTCCTTCAAACGGTACAAATAGGTGAGCTCGTCCACTTTAAGCTCTCCACCGTCTGTAGTGGCCAGCCATATCCCCATACAGCTGACCACTATCCTCTAGGAGTTAGGCATGAGCTGCCCTGGAGCAATACCGTAGTGGTCTAACAGCTCCATAAAAAAAGGGTGGACTGGGAACCTCAGCCCACAGACGAAGGAAGACTCATAAAAACAGACCTCTCCAAGAAAGGAATGACAGGCCCGATCCTCCTCATTGGGCAAACAAACCCTAACCCACTATGGGAATTGAAACCTATCCCTAAATCTGCCTAACGTCTTACAATCTAGCCCACATACCTCTCTAAGGGCATGGAAAGCCCTAACTTCCCGAAAGGTAGAAATGGCTGTATCTCCCTCCACTGGGTCGTTACTAGACGACAACCCAGTCTCGAGTTCACTAGTCCTCACCTCGAACATCTCTACCCACTCCCTCAACAAATTCTCGAACCAATTGACGGACTGACGAAGCAAGGGCAACAAATTGGCCATAACGACTCCCAGACCGTTACCCTCAAAAACAAAATCCTCAAGATTTGGAAAAACACCTAGAAACCCTCCTAAATGCGCAAAAAGGAAAGAAATCGAGGGGCAAATAGTCCAAACCTCAGAACTACCAATCATAGAAAAACCAAAGAAGCTAAAAAAGAAAAAAGAAAAAAGGAGGAAGAACCGAAAAGGGAAAAGAGGGACATACCTCGAATGGAGAAAGTAAGAAGCCCCGCCTCGCACCTGCTTACAGAAGAAATTGGAAAGATGGAGGTGCGCACCAGTTTGCAAAAAAAATCAGAGAGATAGGGAGGCTCAGAGCACAAATAGGGAATTTGAAAAGATGAAAAGCAAAAAAGGAGAAAAGAGGGAGTTTTTAAAACAAAACCCAGAAAAACTGAAAATTGGCGGGAAACCCAAGGGTCATACAATGAGAACAGTAACTGCACCCACCATTAAGTGCCACGTGGCCACAACCAGTATGGCGCCGCTACTACGCCTTTATTACGGCACGAAATCCCAAGAGTCGCCTGCAGTTTAATAAACCTTTCGCATTCTGTGGTCGACATGACATGTCATGACGACCGCAAAATCTGGGGGCATCTGATGGAACTGAAGAGAGGGATCACAGACGAATTCAATACTGCAGACGACATCGCTCCCTTTGACGAACCTAATACTGCCACGTCATTGACGAGGATACCAAAATCATTCAATGCCGCTAGTAATACCTTGGGCGGTTACAACACTAGTTAGGTAAACCGTTGGGGGCGTATTAAAGATCAATTACTCGGCTGGGAACGTTACTAAGCAAGGCATTAATGCCACAACGGCAGGAATCCAGAAGAAAGTGTATAAAGCCTTCACACCTCCAACATAAGGTACACATACAGACACAATCACAGTAGATACAAAATTATTCTGTTATTATTATAAACCTTCTTCTGCACTGACTTTGGCATTGGAGGCGTTGTGGCGGGCACCACACCAGTGACCACTTGAAGGAGCTTTTGCTTCCGTCGAGATGCAGTAGTGTGACTGGCATCATCTGACGAACTCACATTGACTGACGAACTTTTACTTCATCAGCAGGCATTCTCCCCTTTTTTTTTTTTTTTCATTCTTTCTTGTCCTCGTCTTTGTGTTTTCTTTATTATTATTTTTGTTGAACCACTTGATTTACTCTGTACAGGTCATAGAAGTTGGCACTGCGTGAGCCCAGGTCATAGAAGCTGGTACTGCGCGAGCCAAGCCTCAGTTTCAAGCGAGTCGTAGCATCCTGTCGCTCTTGTCTTGGCGTCCAACAGATTCGGGCAACGGCGGTCTTCTTGTCACCTCTGGACTCCGGGTTTGCAAGCTTCATCAGCGCATCCATTCCACTGCCCTTTGTCTCTCGACCATTGGTGTGAGTGCTTTGTCTACGCAACCTTCTCACAGCCTTCGTCTTGCGGCCATCAGTACGGGAGTTCCATCAGCGCGCCCCTCCCACTGCCTTTTGTCTCGCGTCCATTGGTGTGAGTGCTTCGTCTGCGCAACCTTCTCACAGCCTTTGTCTTGCGGCCATCAGTACGGGAGTTCCATCAGCGCGCCCCTCTCACTGCCTTTTGTCTCGCGACCATCGGTGTGAGTGCTTCGTCTGCGCAACCTTCTCACAGCCTTTGTCTTGCGGCCATCAGTACGGGAGTTCTGTCTGCGCGCCCCTCTCACTGCCTTTTGTCTCGCGACCATTGGTGTGAGTGCTTCGTCTGCGTGACCTTCTCACAGCCTTTATCTTGCAACCTTTAACGCACTTTGGGTACTCCAACTCCATCTCCAGCGGTTGCTTATGGCCATGACGCTTGTATTTTCTGGGCTTAAACAATTGTCGCGATGTCTTTCACACTCCCAAAAGCAACGAATATATATTAGTTCTATGCGTCGCACTTGGTCATTACGAAATCTTGGCTTGTCCATTGATCCCGCTCCTATGAGGAGAATGCCCCACTTTCACAATTTCTATTGTTTTGCACGTGACAGTCTATGCCATATTATTGACACGTCCCAAGCCTTAATTTCACGAGAACCATGGTGGCATCTTTGCACATGCATGATCTTTGCACTTAATAGGCAACATGCAAGCTTCCACTTGTCTTTGTCTTTATATGCGCATATAGTTATTGCAACACGTATCTAAGATGTTTAAGCACTTGAATGTTGATATTGAATGAATAGCTTGCTTGAAGTTTTGAATCTCAATGCCATATGCCCTTCTTTCTAATATACCATGACTGCACGTGCTCCCTTTTTTTTTTTTAGTAAAGAGTATTTGAACGAATAAGGTATTAATCCTTTTCTTCGGTTTGCTGTCAGGTGTGCCAGGTGATTCGGGTTTGCTAACCCTTTGCTCGACTTGTGACTCTTCTACATTTGCTCAAGTCGTGACCTCTACGAGCTTCGTCTTCCCCAAGTGGTTGCAATCAAGTGCACTCCATCATGGTCATCTTTTACGACTCATCGAGGACTCTCAATGATCAATCCATCACTCGCGCTCTACGGATGAACCACTGGAGAAAGGCGTCGTCTTGAAAGTCCATCCGCCTAGTAGCAGTGTCCCTTCATCTTCGTCTATTGCCATTCCTCGTCCTCCAAGTCTCTCTCAATGGTGGGTCGAATCATCCCACGAACTATACGACCCGACTAGAAAGGATTCACATGTCGTTTCGAGGACGTTTACTTTGGCTTCCAACCTTCACTCAACCGTGGACCGCATCGATCCATTTCCTCTTCTTGGTCGTCGAATAAGTGCGGGAGAAGTGCAGTGGGCTCTTCCTTCTTCCAAGACTCCTCCACTCCAATATAAGGATGAGTTTTTCTACCTCCCTAAATATTGGGAGTGGCTAGAAGACATATTGAGCCGCAATACTAAAGCCTTAAGTGATGCCTGATGAAGCAAAGTTCGTCTATGAGTTCATCCAGACAGAGGCGGGCACACTCCTACATCACGACGGGGTTAAGAACTCACTAAGATGGTCACTGGTGTGGTGCCTGTCACAACGCCTCCGATGCCAAAGTCAGTACAAAAGAAAATTCATCACAATCAATCCAAATAACTCTATATATATATCAGATTTTATCTGTACCTCGTGGTGGCGATGTGAGGGCTTTATATAGGTGGCTTTGGATTCTAGCCGTTGAGGTGTTAATGCCCTTCTTAGTAATGCTTATTGCCGAATAATGAGATTTAATATGCTCTCAACGGTCCGCCTGCTTGGCACAGTAACCGTCCAGGGTATTAATGGCGGCAGTGAATGATTCCCACATCCTCGTCATTGACGTGGACATTTAATTAGGCTCGCCCTTGAGAGTGCCCTCGTTTGTCCTGCTGAGATCGTCTGTGATTGATTTCGTTAGTTCCATCAGTGGCCCCCGGGTTCTGTGGTTGTCATGTCATGACGACCATAGAAGACGAAAGGTTTTTATTTTATTTTTTATACAACTCTTGGGATTTCGCGCTGTATTGAATGTGTAGTGGCGGCGTTATGCTGGTCGTGGCCACATGGCGTGTTCCGGTTGGGGTTTGTTCTCTCATTATATGACTCTTGGGTTTCCCGCTGGTTTTCAGTTTTTCTTTTTTGGATTTTTAAACTTCTTTTCTCCTACTTTACTTTTCATTTTCTCCCGTAGTTTTTCTCTGTCACTTTCTTCCAAGCCGGTGCGTGCTTGGTGTTGGGCTTCTCGCTTTTCTTCTCTGAGGTAGGTTCTTCTCCTTTTCCTTCTTCCTATTCCTTCCTTTTCTTTTTGCAAACATCTGATTTCCTTTTCTTTTCTTTTTGGCCTCTGTTTCTTGGTTTTTGGGAACTTTAGCACTTTCCTATTTTCCTGTATCCTTCTTGGGTGTCCATGGTCAGTAATTTTGAAGTTAGGATAGCTTGCCCTTCGGTTTCCTTTCTTTTTGCGCATTTAGGGGGGTCCTTAGGTGTTTTCCCAAACCTTGAGAATTTCATTTTCGAGGGTAACAGCTTAGGCGTTGTCTTGGGTGAATTGTTTCCGTTGCTTCGTCAATCAGTTAACTGGTTCGAGGGTTTGGTGAGGGAGCAAAGGTCAATGTTTGAGGTTAGGTATAGTGATCTCGAGACTAGGTTATCGTCTAGCGGTGACCCCATAGAGGGGGATACGGCCGCCTCGACCCTTAGAGAGGTTAGGGCTTTTCACGCCCTTGTGGAGGTGTGTGGGTTGGATGCTGATACCGTGGATAGGTTTAGGGATAGGTTTCAATTTCTGGAATCGGTTCGTGTTCGTCGGCCTACTGACAAGAAGAGGGCTTGCCAATTTTTTCCAGGTGCAGTGTGCTTCTATGAGGCTGCTTTCACTTGTGGACTTAGGCATCCTATCCATCCGTTTGTGATGGAGCTTTTAGCTTATCTTGGTATCGCTCCTGGGCAACTTATGGCCAATTCGTGGAGAATAGTGGTCAATTGTATGGAAATATGGTTGGCCGCTAACGGGGATATGATCAAGGTGAGTGAACTTGTCTATTTGTATCGTTTGAAAGGGTCTAAAGAAAATGGGTATTATGAGTTAGTACCTTGGGAGAGGAGAACCAGGATCGTCAAGGGTTTACCTTCGTCCTTTAGGTACTGGAAGTCCAGATTTGTCTTTGTATCCAAGGACGATTTTAAGACTCCCTCTAGCCGGGATTGGGGTGATATCCCCAGATTGCTTCGTCGGTGGGGAACCCCGACTTTAGGTGCGTCAGTATCCTTTCCTGTCTTTTTTACCTTTGTTGAATCCGCTGTTATCGTCATTAACCTCTTTGATTCCTGTGCAGTTAAAAGGAGGCCTAAGCTCAAACGCAGGTATAAGGATCGTGTTGTAAAGGCAATTGAGTACTCCCAGACCATCGAAAACTGGGACGATCTAGTAGATTCGTGGATGCTTGCTTTTTACAATCTTGGCCCCGATCCGTCCCCTTACATTCTGCGGAGCATTGACATTGAAGGAAAGAAGAGTAAGCATTGAGTTCGTTAGTCTTGGTCCCCATATTTGTATTTGGTTCTTTTGCTCTTTTACAAGTGTTTCCTTCTTGCAGAAATGACGAGAAGTTTAACAAAGGTATGTACGAGAAGATGCGGTCCAAGAAGGACGAACTGCTGTCCAATATTGGAAAAAAGGTGGTCCGTGTAAAGGGTAAGGTTTCCTCCGTCACTCCGACTGCTTCAGCTACTCCAGTTGTTCTAGCGCCGAGACAACGAGGACGGCTTCTCCTGCCACCTCGGTTGAAGAGATCCCAACCCCTACTTCTAAAAGGCCTCGCATGTCTGATAGGGGGAAGGACGATGCTTGCTCATCCACTATCTAGGATGATGAGAGGCTGGCGACGGACAGGGCTCATGGGGTCGTGACTGCGGAGGACCTGAAGGTGTTCTCGGGTTTGCGTCCAAATGAGCTGATGGGTAGTCATCTCTTTAAGCTCGTCCAGGTAACCCGCTCGTGCTAAGTTATCTTTTTTATTATATATAGGTGTACTGAGGTTAAATTCTTTGTGTGTTTCCTTCTTTTTTTTTTTTTTAGGTGTTAGGGGAGACCATTCATATTTCCTCGGAGTACCCTGCTCAGGGGGCTAAGGTTGAGTCCTCGATCTCTTGGATTAAGGTCCTAGAGACGGAGAACTCGAAGTTGAAGAAGGATTTGATAGCTTCGATGGAGGATGTTCATCATGCCAGGGAGGAGGTCAAGAAATTGAGCGACAAGCTTAAGGTCGAGCAGCAGTTGGTTTTGGAGAAGGACGAGCAGCTTGCAGCCACTAAGGAGAAGATCAAGGTCGTCGCTTACAGGGCCATTGAGGGTTTCTAGCAGACTGAGGAGCACAATTCCGTGCTCTTCAGCTGGTATTTTAAGGGGTTCGAGCTTTTGAGGAGATACTATATCAAGCACCCTTCTGGAATAGATTTGGAGACGCTAGACATGGAGGAAGTGGATAAGGAGATTTCTGTTGACGAGGTTGCTCAAGCAATGAACGCTGACGCTCCTAGAGACACTCCTGCCGTTGATGCCCCAGTCGTTGAAGCTCATGCCCTTGGTGCCCCCGCTGATGACGATGCTGCTCCAAACGTTTGAACCTGTCACTTGTTAAAAAATTCCCTTTTTTTTTTTTGGGTGCCCGACGTGTTTTAGGCTCAAATTCCAGAACATTTTTAATTTGGTTTTTGAGAAGAATATTTTTAGCCTAGTGTTTATGGGTTTTTAGGCTGCGTTTGGTTGGGTGTAAAATATTTTCCGAGTGTAAAATAATTTCAGGTGAAAATATTTTCGGGAAAGGAAAATATTTTTAGGTGTTTGGCGGCATTTTAAAAAATAGTTTGGAAAATAGTTTCAAGTGTTTGGTAACATTATGAAAATGCAAATTTTTTACTGATTTCTCACATTTTCTCAACCATTTTCTCACCTTCCAAACAAATTTTATAATAGAACATTACAATCCATCAACTTCTAAACAAACAAAAATCAAATAAAACACCATGGCCAAATCATTCGGTTAAACTAAGAGAGGGTCACCGATCTCGCCGGCGCGATCACGCGCGTCGATCTCACCTGGCGCGAGATCGCACGACAATCTCGCCCGGCGCGAGCTCGACGGCACGAGATCGCGCCTCGATCTCCCCCTGTGCGAGCTCGACGACGCGAGATCGCGTCTCGATCTCGCCCTGCGCGAGCTCGATGGCACGAGATCGCACCTCGATCTCGCTCGGCGCGAGCTCGACGGCGGGCCTTTGGGTTGAGGACGGCGTGATCTTGGCTTCACCGGCGTGATCTAACCGATTCGGCGATCTCCCTCTAGCTCTCTCTCTCTCTTTTCTGGTGTGGGTCGTTGCTCTCTCCCTCTCCTTCTCTGTTTTCCAACGGAAAACTCTATTTTAAGGTAAAATAGACATGGAAAATATTTTACGGGTGGGGTGGGTTTATTTTACGGTCAATGGTTTTGATTTTCCGATTGACCAAAATTTCAGGTGTTGCCAAACACCCGCAAATGCTGAAAACATTTTCCGAAAGTTATTTACCGTCGAAACAAACGTAGGCTTAGATGTAAAAACAAAGGTAATTGCCCATGGTTTTTGGGCTTTTATAACATCGTATTTACTTACATATGTTGTACTTGTGTGTGCTTTGAGAACCGTCAACCTCTTTGACCCGTCAACAACTTGTATCCATCAAGGTTGGATCTTGTCTTTTGGCTCAGCCAGTACTACACATCCGTCTAGGCGGAATCTTATTACTTTAGTTTTTTTTTTTTTTTTTTTTTTTTTTTTTTTTTTTATAAATCTTTTCGCCTTCGTCAATAATACACATCCGCCTAGGCGGAATCTTATTACTTAGGTTTTTTTTTTTTTTTTCCTTTTTTGCCTTCGTCAGTTGTGCACACCCGTCTACGCGAAATCTTATTACTTTAGCTGTTTTTTATTTTTATTTTTTTTTTATTTTTATCTTCTCGCCTTCGTCAATAATACACATCCGTCTAGGCGGAATCTTATTACTTAGGCTTTTTTGTTTTTCGCCTTTGTCAGTAATGCACATCCGTCTACGCAGAATCTTATTACTTAGGCCTTCTTTTTTTCACCTTCGTCAGTAATGCACATCCGTCTATGCGGAATCTTATTACTTAGGCTTTTTCTTAGAGGTTTCCGAGAAATCTTTTGGCTTCGTCGGCAATGTACATCCATCTAGGCGGAATCTTATTACTTAGCCATATTGGGTTTCCGGGATTTACTACTGACAAGACCTGTATGAAGACATTAGTTGAATCTTTATTTCATTAATTTTTAGGAATGAGTACATTTTTGTGTTACATCTGTTGATGGTATTTCTTCAAGTGCTCAATGTTCTAGGGTCGCGGGTGCCTCTATCCATCTAGGGTTTCCAAGTGATAGCTGCCTTGCCGGGAGTAGTGGACGACTCTGTAAGGTCCTTCCCACGTAGGACCGAGCTTTCCTTGGGAGGAATTTCTGGTAGCCGTGGTGACCTTGTGCAAGATGAGGTTGCCTATGTCAAGTTGTCTGAGCTTGACCCTCTTGTTGTAGTACTCGGCCATCTTTTGCTGGTACTTCACCGTCTTGCTGGAGGCCTTGTCTCTTATTTTGTCTAGGCAGTCCAGATTGATTCGCAGCTGGTCGTCGTTGTCTTTCTCGCGGAACACTTCTCGCCTGACGCTGGCCACTCCCACCTCGACTGGGATTACTGCCTCAGTGCCATAAGTGAGACTGAAAGGCGTCTCTCCCGTTGGGGTTCTTGTCGTGGTTCTGTAGGCCCACAAGACATTGGGCAACTCTTTCGGCCAGGCGCCCTTCACTTCGTCTAGTTTGGCTTTGATAATTCTGAGCAGTGTTCGGTTCGTCACCTCTATCTGCCCATTCACCTGTGGGTGTCTTGGGGACGAGAATTGGTTCCTAATGCCTAGTCTCGAGCAAAAGTCTTTGAATCCCTGGCTGTCGAACTGTAGCCCGTTATCTGATATAATTGTCCTTGGAATCCCGAACCTGCAAATTATATTCTTCCATACGAAGCTACGGATCCGTGCCTCTTTGATAGTTCCTATTGCTTCTGCTTCAACCCATTTTGTGAAGTAATCAATAGCAACGAGCAGGAACCTTACCTGTCCTTTTCCTAGGGGCAACGGGCCGATGATATCAATTCCCCATTGTGTGAACGGCCACGGGGAGGTTATCATCTTCAGTTTCTCTGCCGGTAGCCACTGGACATTCCTGAACCTCTGGCACTTATCATACCTCTTGACGAGCTCCACTGCGTCCACCCGCATGGTTGGCCAGAAATATCCTGTTCGAATGACTTTGCTTACTAGAGATCTGGGCCCAACATGGTCTCCACAAATTCCTTCGTGGACTTCTCGAAGGATGTACTTGGCTTCTTCTTCATCGACACACTTCAAGTAGGGCATAGAGAAGCCCCTTTTGTATAGGTTGTCATTCAGAATCGTAAATCTAACTGCTTTTGCTTTGATCCTCTTGGCCTTTAGGGCGTCGTGAGGGAGGTGCCCATCTTGGAGAAATGACACGATCGGTGCCATCCAGCTATTTACGCTTTTGATGGTAAATGTTGGGACTTCTTCGATGCTGGGGCGTTTCTGAATCTCCGTGAGTAATTCCACGTTCGTCGATTTTTCGTCTGACGAGGCCATCTTCGCGATCTCATCTGCCGCCATATTCTGGTCTCTTGGGATCCGAACAAACTCCAACTTATCGAACTCCCAGGCTAGATGTTTCGTCAGCTTGAGGTACTTCTGCATTCTCTCCTTTTTTGCCTCATACTCTTCCCTGATCTACCCTATTGTCAATTTTGAGTCGCTCTGGATGAGCAGGTTCTTAGCCCCAAGCGCTTTCCCAAGTTTCAATCTCGTCAGTATCCTTTCGTACTCGGCCTCATTGTTGGTTGCCGGGAATTTCAGTTGAACTCCATATCTGAGTTTTTCTCCATCAGGGGTGTTTATGATGACCCCTACTCCCCCCTTTTTTTTAGCTGACGAACCATCGGTCTGGATCATCCATAGTTTGGTCTCATCGTCGGGGCTGTCATCTTCGGGGAGGGTAAATTTAGCAATGAAGTCCACCAGATCTTGCGCCTTGATGGCTGTTCTGGGGTGGTATTCGATGTCGAACTTGCTGAGCTTGACCGCCCACTGCACCATTCTCCCAACTACCTCGGGCTTGTTCATGGACTTCCTGATGGGCTGGTCCGTCATTACCACAATGGGGTTCGGCTCAAAATATGGACGCAGTTTGCGTGATGCTACTATTAAGGCAAACGCCATCTTTTCAATCCTGGGTACCGCGCTTCAGCTCCTTGGAGGGCTTGGCTGACGTAATAGACTAGTAACTGTTTCTTGTCCTCTTCTCGAATCAGGGTTACACTTACGGCTAAGGCTGACGCTGCCAGGTACAAATATAGATTCTCTCCTTCCTTGGACGGACTTAGTAAGGGTGGATTGCTCAGGTAGCGTTTGAGTTCTTTAAATGCTGTTTCACATTCTTCAGTCCATGTGAAAGCTTTCTTCAATGTCTTGAAGAAGGGCAGGCATTTGTCCGTAGCTCTAGAGACGAATCTATTGAGGGCTGCGATTCTTCCTGTCAATTTTTGGACCTCCTTGACGGTCTTGGGTGACGTCATGTCTAGGATGGCTCGTACCTTCTCCGGGTTGGCCTCTATACCCCTTTGGGAGATGACGAATCCCAAGAACTGCCCTAAGGTTACGCCGAAGACACACTTGCTAGGATTTAGCTTCATCCGGTATTCTCTGAGGGTAGGAAATATTTCCTTTAAGTCTTCCAGGTGCGTCAGTTCTTCCTTACTCTTGACGAGCATATCATCCACGTACACCTCCATGTTTCTGCCGATCTGCTTACTGAACATCTTGTTTACTAGCCTTTGGTATATTTCTCCTGCATTCTTCAGCCCGAATGGCATCACCTGATAACAATAGAGCCCTTGACTTGTGACGAAAGCAGTCTTTTCTTAGTCTTCCTCAGCCATCTTTATCTGGTTGTATCCTGAAAATGCGACCATGAACGTCAGTAACTTATGCCCCGCCGTAGAATCTACCAACTGGTCTATCCTTGGTAGAGGGAAGCTGTCCTTCGGGCAAGCCTTGTTCAGGTCCGTGAAATCCACACACATTCTCCATTTTCCATTCGATTTCCTCACCAGCATGATGTTGGCCAGCCATTCAGGGTAGTATACCTCCCGAATGAAACCAGCTTGCAATAGCTTGTTAACTTCGTCAGTGATCGCTTGGTTTCGTTCAGGGCCAAAGACTCATCGTCTTTGTTGGACGACTTTAGGGGATATACCGGGCATATCCTCGTGACTCCATGCAAAGACATCTATGTTTTTCCTGAGGAACTGAATGAGTTCTGTCCTCATCTCGGGGCTTAAGGCGGTTCCTATCCTCGTCATCTTAGTTGTTTCTCATTCAGCCAGTTCTACTGCTTACAGAGCTTCTACTTTGTCCTCTTTTTCCTCCTCAATTGTCCACGTATGGTTTTCCTTCGTAGCTAGGACAGCCTGGTAGCATTCCCTGGCTAAGACCTGATCTCCTTTCACCTCACCGACCCCATCTTTAGTTGGGAATTTCACCTTTAGGCAGTAGGTGGATGTAGCCGCCTTCCATCGGTTAAGCGTAGGTCTTCCAATAATCACATTATAGGAGGAAGGGCAGTCCACTACCAGGAAGTCCAATTGACGGGTCAACTGCCTCGGGTAAGTCCTTACTGTGACTTTCAACGTCGCTACGCCTTTAGGGTATACCCTGTCCCTGCTGAAGCTGACAAGGGGGGAGTCTTCTAGATCTAGCTTCAGCTGCTGGAAGGCTGGTAAATACATGATGTTGGCGGAGCTTCCGTTATCTACAAGGATCCTTTTGGTATTGAACCCTTCGATTGTGAGCGATATGACCAAGGGGTCATTATGTGGCTGCTTCACTCCCCTGGCATCCTCCTCGTTGAACGGGGGCATCATATGGATGTTGTTCACCTGCCTCTGGCAGGCTTTCTTAAGGAATTTGAATGATCCTCCCGTGAACGGCCCCCTCGCGATCGTGCTTATCTCCTCGATCACCTCTTGGGGTGGTTGGGATGGACGATTCTCATTTTTGGACGAGGATTCGCGCTGGCTTCTATTGCTGTCCCTGAACCTGCTGGATTCTCCGTTTTTCACATATTTTTGCAATTTCCCCTTCTGTATCAGCTCTTCTATCTGTCCTTTCAAGTCTCGGCAATCCTCCGTGTAGTGGCCATGATTCTTGTGGAACTGGCAGTATTTGTTCTTGTCGCGCACATTAGGAGACGAATGCAAAGGTCTCGGCCATTGGAGGATGTGCTCATCCTTAATCTGCGTCAAGATTTTGTCAACAGGCATAATTAGAGGGGTGAATTTTACCGTCCGTGTCGCTTTTTCTTCTTTCCGTTTGTCTCCGTCACTTCCTCGACGGCCTGGGCGCTCCCTCTTTTTCCCCCTACATTCGTCTTCCTTCCTTCCCTCCTTTCTCGGCCTTTCTTCGTCCACTATGGCTGCTAGTGCGTCCTCGGCATTCATGTACTTTTGGGCCTTCAGGAGCATCTCCGCCATCGTCCAAGGCAGATTCTTTGCCAGCGAGACGACGAACTCTCTGGACCTAAGCCCTGCTTTAAATGTCGTCAGTTGTACCTTGTCGTCTGCGTCGTCCACTTCTAGGGTTTCTCGAGTGAAGCGTTTCACGTATGACTGCAAGGTCTCCCTCTCCCCTTGCTTAACAGTGAGTAGGTGATCCGCTAGTCTCTTAGGACATTGCCCTTTGATGAAATGGCGCAGAAAGGCGTTACTCAACTGCTCGAAGCTGTCAATGGATGAGGTGGGCAGTCTCGTGAACCACTCTCTTGAAGCTCCCTTCAGCGTAGTAGGGAAGGAACGACACATTATTTCATCAGGGGGCTGTTGAAGGCCTAGTGTCGTCTTGAAGGTATTAAGGTGATCTTGGGGATCCTTAAGCCCATCGAAAGGCTCAAGTTGAGGCAACCAAAACTTTGCTGGCACTGGTCGTTCTAAGACTGCCATGGTAAAAGGAGAATCTGTTGCCCTGACCAATCTATCTAGGCTCTGATCTGTTTTCTCCTTGATGGCATTTCTTAATTCGTCCATCTCCTTTCTCATTTCCTGGAGGAGATCAGAATGTTGTTCCTCTGAAGTAATGGTCCTTCGTCGATTAGTTCTCCCGTGGCTGTCCCCTTCATCCTCTTAGACAGCTCTTGATCGGTTCTCCTCCTGCTAAAGCCTTTGTCTTATCTCCTGATTCTGTCTGGTGAGTTCTTCGACGGTGGCTGCAAGAGCTTGAACTTGTTGAGCCAAGGCCGCTGAATCCTGGTTGGATTCCATCTGGATATCGAAGTTGGTAGAAACTATGTTTTCGAATCGTAGTACAAGAACGTCGTTCCCACAGACGGTGCCAAACTGATGAAGCAAAGTTCGTCAGTTGCTATGAGTTCGTCCAGACAGAGACGGGCACACTCCTGCGTCACGACGGGGTTAAGAACTTACTAAGATGGTCACCAGTGTGGTGCCTGCCACAACGCCTCTGATGCCAAAGTCAGTACAAAAGAAAATTCATCACAATCAATCCAAATAACTCTATGTATATCAGACTGTATCTGTACCTCGTGGTGGCGATGTGAGGGCTTTATATAGGTGGCTCTGGATTCTAGCCGTTGAAGTGTTAATGCCCTTCTTGGTAACACTTACTACCAAATAATGAGATTTAATATGCTCTCAACGGTCCGCCTGCCTGGCATAGTAACCGTCGAGGGTATTAATGGCGGCAGTGAATGATTCCCACATCCTCGTTATTGACGTGGACATTTAATTAGGCTCGCCCTTGGGAGCGCCCTCGTCTGTCCTACTAGATCGTCTGTGATTGATTTCGTTAGTTCCATCAATGCCAATCTTTACAAGCCATTACTTGCATCGCTATTCACATATGATCGGAACACCCACGTCTTGCAAGCCTTCCTAGAGTGTTGGTGTGCGGCTACAAACACATTGCACACGTCTATAGGAGAGGTCTCCATTAGCTTATGGGACTTACATTCGATCAGCGGGCTTCCTGTGTATGGCTCATTTTATGAAGAGGTCGTTCCAAACTCAAAAGACATATCATCCCTCCCCTCATGCTGCCTTCATCTATTTGCCGCCTTCCATCACCTAAGTCTTGAGCTTGGTGGTTCGCACTTGGTCACCACAGCCGCATGGGTGAAGTTTTGGTTCTGCAATAAGTCTAAGTATCAGAAACCGCCGTCCAGAAGGTCAATGAAGAGGAATGTAAGAGCCAAGCAATCTCATAACCCCTCGGGTAAAATCGATGCCCCCAGAATTCTGACTAAAGAAGACGAGGCTCCCTTCGATGTGCTCAAAGTGGAGAGAAGGCTCATAGAAGAGACTCGGTTAGCTGCTTTGATTTCGTGTTGGCTATGTGAGTTTGCTCTTCCCGATGGGGGTCCAAACTTAATCAGGCCTGGTGTTTTCAAGAGTGCAACTGGGATGGCTCATGGTAAGAGATATTGCCTTGCAATCCCAGTCCTAGCCAACATTTATAGGGGCTTGAATGAAATTGTGTCTTCTAAGACTCCTAGCAAATGTGGTGCCACTTTTCCTGCACACTACTTGAATGCTTGGTTGGCCGAATATTTCGACACTCACTTTGAACTTGAAGGGTCTCGCTCCAAGGCTGTTCCGCACATGTTTAGATACTCTAGAGAGGATGCAGCCAAGTATTACAACGAGGTTACGGCCGGTAAGCTATTCTGTGACATTAGTAGCCTCAGGTTTCATCGCTTGGGCCTTTTTAAAGGCCATCAAGAGATTCTGGTGGATGATGACAAGCTATCTAACTCTTATGCAGAATACTTCATCAGCCAACGCTCCAGCTACTTGGCCTCTTGTCGTGGAAGTATAGGTATAGTTGAACCATGTAGCCCTCACCGCTTTGGTCGACGATTCGGTTTCGATCAACACATCCCTGGGGAGCTTAATGAGGACTTTTGCACCATCACCTTAGAGCAAGTAGTATGCTTCTGGCACCGATGTCTTCGTCTTGTTACCGGTTTAGAATTCTTGATCCCTGCATGCCCATCTGAGCACGGGGCTTTGTGTACGAAGGACTATATGAATTGGTGGGCTAGAAGATTTGATGGTTTCTTTTCAAGTGGGACTGAGCAACCGATTGGGTTTGTTAACCCGAGCAAGATAAAACTCAAAATAAGACAGCCTAATGAAGTAGTTGAACCCGTGAAGCGCTGAAGTGATGGGAAGCCACCTTTGGGGATTTCAGAGGCTACTAACGAGTCTTTAGGAAAAGCATGCGTGGACAAGGCACATTCTCCTAAACGTGGGCCCTCTCGCATAGTCTCAGCGCCTCAAGATGTGGAAGTGACCAAGGGTAAGGATGTGTCAGGTTCCGAAAGGCACAGTGGCAACTCAGATTCTCACTGGAGACGCAAAAGGCAAAGGGACAATCCTAGCAAGAATTTGGATTATGAGGGGGCCACCCAGGCGACTGACCGTGGTGTCGATATGGATCCACTTCCCGACTCTTCCGGTGGTAGTGCACGAGTGAGTCTTAACTCTCTTTTTGATGATTTTGATCTTGAATCCATTAAGGACCTTTGTCACCTTTACGACGACCTTGAAGCTATTTCTGGTATCCAAGAACTTTTTGAGAATGACAATCTTGGTATTCTTCCAATGCAGGATGGCGATTATCCTTCAAAAAGAGCAGGAGAGAAGTGTACGCCAGTTGCCACTAGCCCTTCTACGAGCGAGTTTTCCATTCAAGGTCCGACGGCCTTTGATTTGGCTACTAAGGAAATTGACCCATCACGTTCGGGGAAGACTAACGCCATTCTTTCTTCTGACCCTATTCACAAGCCTTTAGGGGACGTGACTCGAAATAAATCCATTATGTGTAGTTCGCGCATCTCGGCCACTTCAACTGTCACAAAGTTTGAACCTGATGATTTGATTTCGAAGGCCGATCGACAGCGTGCAAGAACATTAGGAGGGGACCTAGTTGAGAAGGTCGTCAAAACCCCTTTTACTCTTGTGACTTCACTTAGGGATGGAGTCGAGAAGATCCTCCAAGTTATTGCACAAATAAAATTTGTGGATGCAACACCTTTAAAAGAGTGTATTTCGAAATATATGGATGATGCAGATTGATATTCTTCTCTCTATCATGCTCTTTCACAAGGCATCGCGTCTGAAGTCAAGGAACGGAAGCTTACCGACACTCAGCATCGTCTCAGTCTTGCCCTCGACTCGAAACCCATTAAGATCAATCAGAAAGTTGCAAACAAGGCAGACTTAGAAAAGGCCCTAGCTAGAGAGATTGAATTGAAGAAGGAACTTGAGTTGCTTTCAATGCAAAAGGCAGAGTTTACAGAGTCGAGCACCCTCTGTGATGCAGAGCTAGCCCAGCAACAAGTGGTCATTTCTCAAATCAAGGGAGAGGTTTCTGAGATTGAGGCTACTCCGACTTTAGAAGCTTTTGATGATGCAAAACTTAGAGAGCTACAAGGATTACTAGAGACTAGCAAAGAGGAGTTGAGGCATTTAGATTGGATAGGTTGATCTCTTTTTTCATTTTTATATTGATGTAGTCATTACAATGTAACAACACCTATCTCATTATTAATAAAGAAATTCATTTATTTCCAAATTAATGCTTGCTCCTTATTTCTTTCTTTTTTTCATTTTATTTTTATTTTTAATTGCATGAGCTAATATGATCAATCTTTGAGAACATCCATTTTTTTTTTCCTGCAATTGTGCTTAGCAAAGGATGCTAGGCTGCCTACGTACCCAAAAGGGATCAAGTCATAACGTAGTTCAAAAGACTTATTATTATTAATTTTTTTTAAGCACATATGCGACTGAACTTAGTAACGAATACCAAGCTGCCTACGTACCCAAAAGGGATCAAGTCCCTAACTTTTGCCTAGGTCGCCTCTTTCAAGGTTTTCAACCTAGCGGGATTTATTTATTTATTTATTTTATTATTATTTTTTTGGGTCCCTAACTTTTGCCTAGGTCGCCTCTTTCAAGGTTTTCAACCTAGCGAGATTTTTTTTTTTTTTTTTGCCTAGGTCGCCTCTTTCAAGGTTTTCAACCTAGTGGGGAATTTTTTTTTTTAATTTTTAGTGGGCAATTTAAGCTCTTACCGAGGAGCAACTCCAGTGCTTCATGCATAGTATCGCTTCTGGAACTTTGCATTTATGGGACCTACCCTCAGGCCATCTCTATCGACTATCTTATAAGCGCCATTAGTGTAAACCTCCTGCATGACATAGGGGCCATCCCATTTTGATGTGAACTTGTTCCTAGTCTTGTGAGAGATGTTGATGGGTCTTCGCATTGCAAGTACTAGGTCCCCTACTTGGAAAGACTGAGGTTGGACTCTCTTATTGAAAGCTCGCGAAAGCTGCTCTTGGTAGCATTCGAGACGTTGTTGAGCTTCTAATCTCTTTTCATCAAGTGCTTCCAACTCTTCAAGTCTTAAGCACGCATTTTCTTCATTTGTGAGCCCTTCTTGGATATCAATTCGAAGTGACGGAATTTGTCGCTCCAAAGGCAGGACTGCTTCAACACCATATACTAATGAATACGGAGTGGCTTGCGTGGGTGTCCTATATGTTGTTCAATATGCCCATAAAGCTTCTCCAATATTTTCGTGCCAATCCCTCTTTGAGCGCTCTACTACCTTTCTCAACAAATTGCAAAACGTCTTGTTGAAAGCCTCAGCAAGACCGTTGGCTGGTGCATTATACATGGATGACTTGTATTGCTTGAACTCGAACTTCTCGCACAGTTGGGTTACCAAACTATTGTAGAATGGCTTACCGTTATCTGTGATAATATAGCGCGGGACACCAAACCGATAGATCAAGTGAGTTCGGATGAAGTTCACCACATTTTCCTTTTTTACCTCTTTGAGAGGTATGGCTTCCGCCCACTTAGAAAAATAGTCGATCGCAGCTAATATGTACAGATGACCCCCCGACGACTTAGGCAATGGTCCTACAACATCAAGTCCCTATGCATCAAAAGGCCAGGACTCGACTGTAGGGTGTAGGGGCTCTGGCGGCTGATGGATGTAGTTCGCATGAAGTTGGCATGCTTCACATGTCTTTGCATAGTCCATACAATCCTTGACCATGGTGGGCCAGTAATAACCCATTCGTTTTATCCGATGATACAATTTGGGGCCAGACTGATGGGCACTGCACACTCCCGAATGAGCTTCTTCCATGGCTTGATCACCTTCTTCCTTGCCAAGACATCGTAAGAATAGACCGTTAAAAGACCTCCTGTATAATGTGCCCTTGTAGTGTATAAAACGAGGCGCCCTTCACCGTACCTCAGTCATGTGGCAGGGATCCTCAGGTAGCTTACCATGTTCCAAGTAATCAATCAGGGGTTGCCGCCAATCCTCATCCTCTACCATAGATATTGATATGGCATTTGTCTCACTTGCATATTCTTCCGTGTAAGAGAGCACCCAACGGTTGCAGACAGGGACATTTGCTTTTTCACCCTCTGACAAAGCCAATGTGGTGGCTAGGTTGGCTAAAGCATCTGACATCCTATTCTCATTTCTGGGGATATGCTCCAAGGAAACCCAGTCGAACTGCTCAATTAGTCGCCTAGCCATTTGAAAGTAAGGATTCAAACCCTCATGTTTAACTTCATAGTGTGTCAAAAGTTGATTGATTACCAACTTGGAATCGTCGTAGGCTTCTAAGTATGAGATTTTTATATTGAGGGCCATTTGGAGGCCGGTAATAAGGGCTTGCTACTCAACAATGTTGTTTGAACATGATTCACTAAGCACAAAGGCAAATGGTAACACTTGTTTTTGTGGCGACACAAAAACAACCCCAGCACCGGATCCTTCTTGCCGCGCAGCCCCATCGAAGAACATCATCCAAGGTGGGAGGATTTCAGTGTACAATACATCTTCATCTAGAAAATCATCTGAGGGCTCCCAATCGGCAGGAATAGGATGATCGGCAAGGAAATTTGCTAGTGCTTGCCCTTTGATGGCCTTTTGGGGCACATACGCGATTTCAAACTCTTGAAAGGCCAAAGCCCATTTCGCCAACCGTTCGGATATGATTGCCCTAGACAAGACATATTTTACTGGATCTATCTTTGCAACCAAGTGTATTACGTGCGCTTGCATGTAATGCCTTAACTTTTGAATGGAGAAGAAAAGCGCAAGACACATCTTCTCTATTAGAGAATACCTTAATTCTACCCCAGTTAGCTTTCGACTAAGCTAATACAATGCTTTCTCTTTCTCTTCTTCATTTTTCTGAGCTAAGAGGGTCCCAAGTGATTGTTCTTGTGCAGCAATGTAGAGCACTAGAGGTTTTCTTGGCATAGGTACACCTAAGACAGGCGGGTTAAGCAGATTCCTTTTAATGCTTTCAAATGCATTTTGGCAAGCCTCATCCCATTCAAAGGTGGCATCTTTCCTCATCAATCGACTGAATGGTTGACACCGTCTTGCTAGATTTGATATGAAACGTCGAATGTATGCAAGATGGCCTTGTAAGCTTCGAAGCTCTCGTAAGTTTTTTGGTTCAGGCATCCTTTGGATAGCGTTTATCTTAGATTAATCCACTTCAATACCTTGATGTCGAACAATAAAGCCTAGAAACTTCCCAGACGTGACGCCAAATGCGCATTTGAGAGGATTCATTTTGAGTTGGTATTTCCTTAGTCGATTAAATACAATGTGCAAGTCCCGAAAATGATCCCCTCTTTTCTTTGTCTTAACAACTAGATCGTCAACATAACATTGAACAATTTTGTGGAGTATGTCATCGAAAATTTGTTGCATTGCTCGTTGATATGTTGCGCTGGCATTCTTAAGCCCAAAAGGCATCACCTTATAACAGTAGATCCCCTTTGGAGTTCGAAAAGCGGTGAGCACTTCATCCTTAGGTGCCATTCGAATTTGGTTGTATCCTGATGAGCCATCCATGAATGATAATGCTTCATGTCCAATAGTCGCGTCAACCATGAAATCTGTGTTTGGAAGTGGGAAGTTATCCTTTGGGCATGCTATATTCAAGTCTCGAAATTCAACACAAACTCGAATTTGTCCATTTTTCTTTTTCACAGGGACAATGTTTTCAATCCACTTCGGGAATTGTACCTCCCAGATGAAACCTGCTTGCTCGAGTTTGTTAACTTCTGCCTCAATTTGTGGGAGGAGTTTGAGTCGAAAGTGGCATTGGGCCTGCTTGATTGGGCGCACTCCTTGCTTTATTGTTAACCAATGAACTGCAATTTTTGGGTCTAAACCTGGCATCTCTTTGTATGTCCAGGCGAACACATCTTTATACTCCATTAAAAGCTCAAAGTATTTGCCTTCTTCCTCCGGTGTCAAAAGCGAACTCACATAGATTGGGCGAGGTTCCTCGTCAGTCCCTAAGTTTAATTCTTTAAGCTCATCTACAGTTGCTTGCCTCCCGTCTTCTATTGCCCGAGGGGCTTCATTTGGTTCATCATCTGATGCGTCTGATTCAGAATCAGTTTCTGCTGTCACGTGGCAAGAAGGAAGGACTAGTGTCTCGTGATCCTCCTCCCTATCGTCAACTTGCTTCTCGAGCTCTCGTGTGTGCACAATAGTCCGCCGCTTTACTTTAAGGGAGTTTCTTGTAATAACTTCTACAATTAACTCACGTTTCATGCGCGAAGGGATAATGCTGTAAGCTTCGGCGCCATTTCTCTTTTGTAGGCCACTTTTCCCCTCCTTGGGTCATGGGGTCTCAGTTGAGCTACCCACAGACCCAAGCCTATCAAATGCCAACCTACGTGTACGTGAGGTTCCTTCCTTTGTAGGGAGAGAAATGCTTAATCTATTAAATACTGACTCTCGAGGAGTAGATGTTCCTAGACAGTCAAATACAAAAGATCTTGACGCAGGATTTGACTTCCCCTCCTCCTCAACTTCAAAGGTGATGTGTTGTGATGTCACCTTTTTTCCTTTCCCTTTGGCCGAGATTCGAACTGGCTCTTGTGATGAATACCCCAGCCCAGTTCTAAGAATCTCAATCGCATAGCCCTGTGTTGCTTCAGTTTACTTTGGGTTGAGTTAAGCCCATGTGACTTCTCTTCCACGTAATCTGAATAAAGTTGCCCCAATTGTGGAGGATTTTTGAAATCATAGCCTGATTTTGCCAAAAGTTTATACGCCTTAGGGTCGAAACCTTCTTCTGTTCTTTTGACTGGCAATGAATCTTCTTCAACAAGGTTACGCGTGGCTTTAGTGAAACCTTTGAGTGGGGGTTTTATGGGCGCCACTTGGTCTAACTTTGGTAATGGCAAGGTGAAATCATTTTTAAGGATAGCGATATCTTCCTCTTGGGTA
Organism: Castanea sativa; assembly: GCF_040712315.1. NCBI lineage: Eukaryota > Viridiplantae > Streptophyta > Magnoliopsida > Fagales > Fagaceae > Castanea > Castanea sativa. Next base: position 32,950,717 of record NC_134024.1, on the reverse strand, counting down.
GACTTCTTGCACTTATCCTTAGTCTCCATCGTCAACCCAAATGGAGATTGCCCTTCCTTTCGTTTAGACACAGGCACATATCGTAAGACCATGGGTGCCTCTTTCTCCTCTTCATGAAACTTTTGTCTTACTTCAGAGTTAGGTTGGGGACCTTCCGTGAGAGGCTCACCTCCTTCCTTACATTTTCCTTTCTTCTTTTCGGTAGACTCTTCTTGTGGTATATCGTAAGTTGTGTCGCAATCCAACTAAAACTTGGCGTCTGTAAAGTGAGATTCTACCGCTGTAAATGGTTGCAAACAACAAGTTGTAAGAAGTCTTTGAATCGATCACATGGAAGAGAGGTCTTGCTTTCAAATCATCAATAGTCACATCTAACCGAATCATACCGATTGCCCTTTGTCCTTCTTGGTTGAATCCCTGGATGATGAGTCGACTTTTGGATAACTCTTCCATGGATATGCCTAGGCGTCTCATTGTTCCTTTGGGCATTATGTTGACGGCAGACCCATCGTCTATAAGGATGCGGCTTACTTCTTCCCCCTGTGTGTAACCTGAGACAAAAAGTGGTCGATTGTGTGGTTTGGAGCCCAATAGGAGATCCTCATCAGCGAACGTCATCTTGTCGCGACAATGGGCACATAAAGCAACTGCTTCTTCCGAGGCATGGGTTTCGCTTCCCTCTTCCTTGGTTCCTTCGGTTTCTTCAAAGTTCACTTTTTCCTCTTTTTCGATAAGGTTGAAGGAAAAATTCTGGTTTTGTATCTCATACAAAACACATAGCGGAAGCAACAAACAAGGATCTATTTCATTCAAAATTGATAACGTGCACAATGTAAATTTTAGAATTTAAGAACAAGATAGCGTACCTTGGTGTGGAGAAATTCAAAACAAAGATTAGAAGCACTTGGGAACACTTTTAATCTTCACTCCAATTCCACTTTACGCCCAAGATGTGTGGTCTCTCAATCAGTTTTTCAAAGGGAGAATGAAAGTGTGTCTCACACTCTTTCACATACACTGTTTCTTATTTTTCTTTCTAACTAATAAAAATTCTGTATGTTTCTCCCTTTATAACTAACTGATTATCTAATTGGGCTGGCCTATTAGGCCTTTCCAATTGGGCTTTAGTGTGTGGCTTGGAGTGGGACCAAAAGGGACCAATAAGACACTAGCTCCAATGGGCCTTGGGCTTTTCCGTCAACTCTTGACAAGCCCAAAGTTACCATTAATTATATTTAATACCACTATATAAATATAATTACACTCTAGGCCTTATTAATAAATTATATCCCAAGACTTTATTATGCATGCAACCCCTTCATTAAAATATTCGTAGTAATTCAAAGTCATGAATATAGACTGCCACTTTGAAGATTACTACATCTTAATCCTTGAGTACCCGGTTTAATCCTTTATATTATTCGTCATATATTTATGAAATCCAATTTCATAAATATATACTTTAGTAACTCCTTACTAAAGTGGTTGGGCCCAACACTCTGAATAACTAAACCCATTAAACTTATCTCAAGGGAATATTTTGTATCTCCATTAAGAGACTATGAATTCCATCTTGAGAATATATGTTCCATCAACACTAAATGCGGATGCCCAACATACTGAGGTTTTGACCGTAACTAATAGATCTCACTCCTGATATATCAAAGCAACAACATCTCATGATCAAGTCCATTATTCTCTCAGGATTTAGAGTTGATGTAAATAGAAGTCGTGAGATTTATTAGTCATTTGACAGTCGTTAGGAGAATAATAAATCTCACAGCGGTCCAGTTCAATATGTCTTAACTCTTAAAACATATCAACATACCAACTAGAAGTCTCCACTTCCATGATCAAGACAAATCATCTTAGTTGATATGTTATAGTCTTAGCAGATGAAACGCCCAATTTCATCACCGACTACGAACTAAACTTCTGAGTTTACAAAGAACTTGTGATTTATATCTTCTGTGACTTTTCACATAAATCATATACAATGCATCTCATGGACTATGATAATGTCTTAGTTCATTTATAGATAGTCTCATATAATTAAACAATTTAATTATTAAATACATGCCAATAAATTGGATTTTAGGGCATAAACCCCAAAAAAGGTCTTCTTGATCATTAGCATCATGGAAAGAGACCATGTAAGTGGTTGTCATTAGGTCCTTTGTAAGAAAGCCTTTAGGGAAAAACTCGTGCAGCGTAACCGACAAGGGGCCTTCCTTCTGTAATAACTCATTCAAACGAGCTCCCTTCCTTTGTTTCTTCAGACCATTTGTTTCCTTCCCCTTGGGAGCAACTTTTCAATCGCTAGCTTGAAGTTCCCTTTTCTTGTAAGGAATATAGGGTTTTGGGTTACTCTGTTTTTAGAGTCTTTTGTAGGTCACAAAAGTCCAACCCTCTTTGTCATCCACCAGTTCCTCATCAGCTCTATCGTCTTCTTGAAGGCTGAAGCATGACACACGCATGGGCTCAAGCATTCCAAATTGGATGTGCTTGTAATAGGCCCTTAATGTTGATGGCAAGGTGGATTGCACTTCCGTTGGAGCTGGTGACTTCACAGAAACTGGGGATCTAAAAGCGAATGTAGCATGATTTGCCTCAACAGTCTCATCTAGGTCTAAAAGACTTTTACCCTCCTTTGCAAGCCTTAGGATAAGGTCCTTCAGAACAAAACATTTTTCCACAGGGTGACTTACAACTCGATGGTATACACAGTATCTTGGGGCATTGGTACACCCCATTTCCTCTGGACGCTTGCATTCTGGAAGCTTGATCACATTCTTCTCTAATAAGTCCTCGAGCATGCCTCGGACGTCAGCATCTGGAAACGGATATGCCTTTTCTTCCATCTCCTTCAAAGTTAATCGACGCTTCTCCCGCTCTTGCATTGGACCAGCCCTTTTCTCGATTCTCTTATTCTCTTTATTGGAGATCTTCACAGGCTCCACAACAACGGCCATAGATTCTTTTACCATGGATCAGGAAGACTTATCCCCCCTCCTCGTATCTTTCTTCTCTTTACGCTGCTCGTCAACAGGTAAGCCCTTTTCTCCATGGCTAGACAGGCTAAGCTCCATGTCATGGGCTCGGGTAGCAAGTTCTTCAAAGGTGTAAGGCTTGATTCCTTGGAGGATGTAAAGCAACCCCCAGTGCATACCTTGGATGCACATCGCCACTCCTGAAGGCTCGGAAAGGTGATCTTTGCAGTCGAGGCTCAATGAGCGCCAACGATTGATGTAGTCTACCACCGGCTCATCTTTCCACTACTTCATGTTGGTCAATTCTAGCATGCTTACGGTACGTCGGGTACTATAAAAACGGTTCAAGAATTCCCTTTCCATTTGCTCCCAGCTATCAACGGACTCAGGCTCAAGATCCATGTACCAATCAAAGGCGTTTCCTCGAAGAGTACGCACGAATTGCTTCGTAAGCAAATCCCCATCCGTACCGGCATTATTGCAAGTCTCAATGAAATGAGCAATATGCTGCTTCGGGTTCCCTTTCCCATCAAACTGTTGAAACTTAGGAGGTTGGTAACCTGCAGGCATCTGTAAAATGTCAATCCTCTTGGTGTATGGTTTTGAATACATCAGAGAACTTTGTGATGCCCCACCGTATTGAGCTCAAATGGTGTTTGTTATCATGTCCTGTAATTGCTGGACCGACAGAGATGAAATTGAGGTAGAGCTCCCTTGTGGACCACTAGCCTTCTTTGGAGAAGATGTGTGAGCATCTTGGGATGGTCTTTGCTAGACTCCCTTCGATTCTGAACCTTGAGCTTGTTCATAAGCATGGCGATTTGAAGGTCCTTCTCCTCCACGATCTTGGTAAGCTTAGCTATAGCGTGTCCCATTTCAGCAATCTTTTCGTCAATGGAAGTAGTCTTTGTCATCATGGCTGCCATGGCTATTGTACGAGAAGAATTCTCTAAGAAGATAGATGAAGTGACTTCTCGGGGGGATCCTTGGGAAGAACCTGACTGTGAAGCGGTACTCGACTTGGCATCTGATGCAGAATAGTGATATTCACTCCCTATCATTGAGTCCTCTGAAGTGAATGTTGAATCTCCCCTCCTAAAGGAAATGTGCTTGCTTGTCCTTAAAGTGTCCAAGGAGATGACAGTCTTTGGCTGGGCTGGGGCACTTATGAGTTTGGTCACAGGAGCCTTTCCCTCAACTTCTTGTGAAGTAAGGAGCCTTATTGCCTTAGCTTTGTTTCGAGTCATGGGACTTGTGGAAGTACTGCTGCTTGTTGAGCCCCCAACACTTTTGGTAGCATTCTTGGGAATCTGAGACTTCTTCGAGGCCATTGAACTTGGTGAATGGGAGACTTGAAGATTTCTAGGATGGAGAAAGAGATGAGAGGCAGAGATGTCCCACCGGGTGTGCCAGAAATTTGTACACAATTTTCGTAAAAGATGAATCACACAATCACGAAATAGTGTAACAAATAATCAACTTGTATTTGATTTGTATATATATGTGAGTACAATCCTCTGTATGAATCTTTACAATGAAAGAGTACAATAAACTCCTCTGATTCGATCTCCAAGAAATTTTACGATCCAATGGGGCTATGAGGCTTGATCTTGAATCGTGCTTTGGTGTCTCCAAGTTGAATGAATAGTTGAACGTGCTTGATTTGATGCGAGGGCCGTTGGTTTGATCTTGAACTAGATTAAAGGAGAATCCCCACTTTGATTTGAAGAAGTAGGAATAGGCCTTGATGAATTATGGAATTCTTGTGAACTTTAGAGATGACTCTCTATCTTGGCAGAGTGTCAGTAGTGTTTTCTCTCTAAGTGTTCTCCCCTTTTCTCATATGAGAAGCGTCTATTTATAAGCAACTCAATAGTATTTAATTTGAAATTTTCTCTCAGCATTTATTGAGAGTTGAATTATGAATTTAATTTGGTATTTCATTTAATAAAAACCTTCCATATAGGTCCTTTCTTCTAACACTGCCATATGGCTGTCTTCATTTGATGTTGCCACGTGGCTTGATTTCATTCGATGATCGTCCACATCATCAATTGAAGATTAATTTGATCACAAATATTTTATCATGAGCAATCAGACGGTTGTGAATACATCATAAAATTTTGATGTCTACACTTATGTCTTCCATCTCTAGTGGGGAATGGGAAGAAAGCAAGTTTCAACTACATCAAAGAAAGGGTGTGGCAAAAACTCCAAAGTTGGGAAGGAAAGCTATTCTCACAAGTTGGTAGGGAAGTTTTGATCAAGGCTGTCATCTAGGCTATACCCATCTATACCACGGGGTGTTTCAAGATTCATTTAGGTTTGTGTCATGACATTGAGGCTTTGATTAAGAAATTCTTTTGGGGCCAACATGGAGACCGTAGGAAGATCCATTGGGTGAGATGGGATGAACTACCAAATCAAAGATGGTGGATGGAATGGGATTTCGAGATTTGACTCTTCACAATGATTCCCTTTTGGCAAAGCAAGCATGACAACTACTACACAATAGGTTGTCTCTATTTTATAAGGTTTTCAAAGCCTGTTTTTCCCCTAATTTCAAGGTCAGGCTCATATGAGTGGAGTATACTCAGAGGTAGAGATGTCATGCAAAGGGGTGTTAGATGGCGAGTTGGGAATGGGAATTCAATAAAAATTTGGCGGGATTTTTGGCTCCCAAGGAAAAATCCTTCATAGGTGATATCCCATTTATTAGAATCAATGGAAAATTCAACAATGGCTACTTTGATTGATGATGGAACAAGGCAATGGAATGAGAGGTTGATAGATGGGATTTTTACTCAAGGGAAAGCAGAGATTAGCAAAAAAATCCCCTTAGGCCTGTGGACTAATGAATTCACCACATAGATTAGGTCTAGGAACCATATTAGGCCCCTTAGGCCAATCATTTACACAAATGAATCCACATATTAGATTATGAGTTCGGAGTTTGGGTACGGCTTGGGAAGGTGTTTGGCAACCAAGACCGCCTGGCTTGTGGGTCGGCCTCCATATGTGTTGCTAGGTCATATTAAATTAAAGAGAGCCCTAATCCTTTAACCTAAACATACATCATGCACTTAAGAAAAATAACACACATAACATGTTAAAGATTATAATATAAAAGGAAATAAATAAAACATAATCAAACAAAATAAATTAAACATGGCAAGTTGACAATTAAATAAAACACACAAGGAAATAATATCAAATAGATTAAACATGGAAAAAAATACTAAATCAAAAATGGAAAATAATTAAACCTAAATAATTAACCTAAAACAGAGTCAAACCGAATAAAAAATTATGTGAAAAATGATTAAAACAAATAAAAACAAGATTTTACTGTAATCTGGATTTGGGGTGTGTGCACATACTCAACGATGCGTACGCATGGTTGAACCATGCACATGCATCCTTTAATGCGAATTCGAAAAATTACATTTTTAGAGATCTAATCAAATAAAGATATAATATGTGAAATCAAAAAAGCATGTTAGAAACCCTAAAACTAAACTAACATAAAACAAAACACAAAGCATCAACATAAACAAATAAACATGAAACAAAACAAATAATTAAACTAAACTATATAAAATAAACATACATGTTATACTTTGCATGAAACCAAAATAACAAACCAAGGACAACAAGAATAGATTAAACAACTGTGGTGGTGGACCTTTTGCGTTTTGGGCTTGATTTCTCCTATTGAACCATGGCCTGTGATTCTGAGGTAGGAAAGTTGGGAATGGCCTAATTGAAACACACCTTAAGCCAACTTGTGCACAAGTTGGGCCATCCCTATGTAGACGCATCTTGGCAAGAGCCTCAAATGTACAACATGCTCACGGTAGGAACGACTATTGCAGATACAACAGGAAACACGATACAGCAAGATAACTAAAACACCTCTACAAATAATAACAACGCATAAATAACACAATAAAGAAGAATAACGAAGTCATGGCAGGGCAATACAATCATGAATAACAAAATTGCAGCAAACATTTTAGTAATAAGGTAATACGCTAGCCATTCGTCAACCAAAAACAAGATTCGTCTGCCAAAGAAAAAGGGCTTAGCTATTCAGCAGACACAAGTTCCAAAAAAAGGAGCTAATCTCCAATGTGGGTAAGCTCAGTGGAGGCTCCTGCTATAGAGATTACACACTTTAAAAAATGGACCTAGATGGCTTGAACTTGAATTCTTAGTTTATCAGAGAGTGGGTCTATTGAGAGGGAGAGAAATGGGTAGCCTACTGAGGCATGCCTCTATTCCTGTATCTTCCATTTTTCTTTGGGATTTCTGTATCTTCCATTTTTTTTTCTTTGTTTTACTCTGCTTTTCTTTTCTTCTTTCTACCTATGTTTCTTGTCGTTGTTTCCCCTCCTCCTCTCCACTGTTCACGACTATGGCCTTTTATATTGTCTGCCGTGATAGGATTTACCATTTTTACCCTTTAACCACTTTTAGCTCATTGTAGGCATCCTTCCAAGACTGCCCACTCGCCTGCCGGCTGCCCAGCCACTACCATTACACTGTGTTGGCTGCACCCCACTTCATTCCTAGACAAAAGTGGTTTTTTTTTTTTTTTTTGTCTCCTACCTCTCTTTGTTTTCAATACTCTTATTCGGATAAGGGTTAAACCTTTCCCTCACTTATCTCTATGGCATGCATCTAGTGGTTCTAGCTCATGTTTACTTCTTTGGGTGAGATGTCATCCCAACAAGACATTTCTCCTCAAAGAAAATTGAGTGGGAGCCCCAAAATAGGCTCCCCCCTTCTCCTTACCGCTATACCACACCCTCTCATACCCTTGACCCGTGGTCCACCTCCCTGTATTGGCTAGGTATAGGTAGGTGGTGCCTGGGCCCTGTGTGCATGCTCCACTTCTGTTTGAATCCATTAATTTTTTGGCCTTCACACATTTGTCATTGCCACTGCATTTGTTTGATTCTGTTGTACATTCTGGCAGCTGTTTAACTCTTGCGGCGTGAAAGATACATGGGTCTTTGGGCTTGCGCTATCTACATTCTTTGGACTGGGCATTGCTTAGGTGCAGTCCTTCTCCTTCTTGCCTAGCCCGTGTCCCCTTCTTTCTTATGTCCGTGGGCTTGGCTAATGATCCTGCCATGCCACTACACTGCTCCCGCTATGATATCACTTCTTTTACTTTATTATTACCCCTGGGCTTACTGGTTGAGGCTTCTACTAGTCCATTTCCTACCTTCTTTCTTCTTTGGGGCTTCATTGGCCAACATTCCTGCTGGGCCAACTCACTTTCCAAATCCTTAACTCTTTTGGGATTTTATTGGGCCACATTCCTACTGTGCCAGCCCATTCCATTCATTGGGTTTCCTCGGCCCATTTTCTTCTTCTTTACCTCTTTTGCTCCTATGGGCTTTTGCTAAATCTTTTGGGTGTCCCCGACCCAATTACCACATCCTTATCTCTTATTACCTTTCGGGCTTATTGGCTTTTATGTCAATCCTATGAATTTACTAATTCATTTCTTGGGCTTCCCCGGCCTATTTACTTCTTCTTTACCTCTTATTATTCTCATCGGTTTACTACTCCATTCCTTGGGCTTCCTCGGCCCATTTGCTTCTTCTGTACCACTTATTATTTTTCTTTTTGTGGGCCTGTTGACCATTATTCCTGCCATTCTAGTCTGTTGGTCTTTACTTTACTATTTTCTCTTTCCATCTTCTTCATATTGTTAGGCTTCTTCTGCCATTGGCCTTTCATCAAAAGTGGGCATCAACAACAACCTAAAATCATATTAGAACATATCAAGCATAATTAAAACATCAAACACATCAAATATAACAAATGGAGAAATTATATCAAGAAATTCATGTGAATCATACTAAGCTAGGTGGTAAATCATGGAAAAGAGACTCACCTTACTTTAGAATCATAAATTGATATTATTTAACTGGCCCCTCAGTGCCTACAATCACAAAGGTTAGACAGAGAAGACAAATATAATCAAAGAACATAATATTTGTTAGTAATCACAACTCAAGAACAAAAGGTTTTGAAAATGTTTTTAGAAAACAAATTTTCTCCCTTAGAACTAACTAAAGACAGCTTTTTTGATTACTAAAAAAGTGCTAAGGGGCTGCCCTCCAGTTTTGAAAAGAGAAAAAAATGTTTTAGAGAAGATGGAGGCCAGAAAATCACTCTCTCCAGCTAGGGTCTTAGTTTGGAGGTATAAGATGAGTATTTATAAGTTAAATTAGGATTTTCAGACTTTTTAATGATCTTTGGATGTTCTCAAGGGTCTATGGGCCAGCCTATATCAAAGCATGATGTTTTGGACCCTTAAAGTAAAGTTTTAAAACCTAGAAAATCGGACTGCCCAATTGGCCTAACTTCAAACAGTCATAACTCACTCGATATAAGCCCAAATTAGGCAAATTTGTGTTCAAATTAAAGCCCGGGATGTCTACCTTCTAATGAAACAAACCTAACTCAAAAATTATTTTTGGATCAAAAGTTATGGTAAAAAAGTAAGCAAATATCATTTTTTCAGTATCGATTTCAAAGCGATTTGAGCACTTTTGAGTTGTGATTACTTCCAAACTATTGTAAACTCTTTAATTGCCTTGATTGACATATGTCAAGCTCATCATTGGACCAGGGATCAAAGTTTATTAACGAGTACAAAATGCAGTATCTACAAGGCCGAATCGCAACAGAGGATGTTCTAATTTGGCCCCATTCGCATGATGGGGGGTATATCTACAAATCGGGTACAGGTTTCTCAAGGAGGAAGCTAAGTTGGATAAATCTCCTTTGCACACCAGACCTGACACAAAATTATGGAAAGGAATTTGGGCTCTTCGGGTGCCAAACAAAGTAAAAAAAAATTTGTGGCGCACATGTTGCAATGCATTGCCAACAAAAGATTTCCTTGTTCGTCGTACAATCATTGATGATCCTCTCTGTAGTCGATGTCATGAAGAACATGAAATGCCATTGCACGCTCTCTGGTTGTGCAAAGAACTTGATCCGGTCTGGCTGTGCTCAGGTTCTTGGAGTTTTCGTCGGCGTCTTCAATTCTTGGACTTTAAGGAATTACTGTCTTGAATAATTTTGCAAAAGCAAGATCCGGAGCTCTTTGCATGGGCGGCCTGGTCGATTTGGTCACAAAGAAACCAAGTCCGTCTCTACTGCATCTGATCTCTCAACAGGCCAAGGACAGGTATTCCGAGTGTTTGGCAGCCCAGTCATCGATACAGGAATGACAAATCCATCCCAAATGCAAGTGGCAAGCTCCACTGGAAAATTATGTAAAAATCAATTTCGACAGAGCCATTTTTACAGGTGATAATAAGTCAGGTATTAGGGTCGTAATTAGAGACAAAAATGGTTTTGTTATTGCCTTATGTTCTTAGTTGCTGCAACATGCTTATAGCAGCAATGAAATTGAGGCTTTGGCAGCTGCTAGAGCATTGGCCTTTTGAGAGTGGTGTTACTAGAGCTATCTTGGAGGGTGACTCGTTAGTGATCATAAAGCCTGTAACCCCCTGCCTCCAATTGGCCCCTTGATTGAAGATTCTAATTTTAGTCATTTTTTATTTACACATTGTAGATGCTCATTTTTTAGAAGCCCAGCAGAAGGAAAAGCCCAAAGACATGGGTAGAAGAGAGTGGGACAAAAATACCATTAAGCCCAAGTAGCAGGAATAATGGATCATGGGTCCATAAAGTAAACAAATGGACCCTGAAGAAGTAAGTGGGCCTAAGAAGGCCAAGAAGAAAGAAATAGCAAACCCATGGGCAATATGGATATAGAAAAGTGAGAATGCTCTAAGGAGTTAGTAAAAGCCCATGGGAAGCATAGAATTGGAAAGGGATGAGGATGCTCCAAGAAAGTAAACGGGCCAAGGATGCCCAAAGGAAAGTAGGCGGGATGAGGGAGCCCGCAAGTAGTAAAGGGCCAATGAGTTTATTGGGCCATCAGAGAAAGAATGAATAAAGAAGCCTGAAGAGACCCAGCAGCCTTGGGTTAAGCAAACTCCACGGAAGGCATAACAGAATGATATGGCAAGAAGCAAATAGCAAGGCTGGGAATAAAGCACAAAAAGCCCATGATCGGGCAAGACCCAGCCCGTAAAGAAGCAGGTCATAAATGAGAAGTCAGGGAAAGTAGCCCACGCCATAAGAAGTCAAAGACGAACGGCAGAATGGGCAGAGGGACCTTCAGATCATGGCAAACACATGAGCAGCGGACAGAATTTGGACGAGCATGGAAGTAAGGCATGCGCAAGGCCCAAACACCACCAGCTTGTACCCAGCCAATACAGGAAGTGGTGGGTCATGGGTCAGAGGTAAGAGGGCATGGTCTGGCGGTGGGGAGGGGGAAAAACACATTTTCTTGTTTCTTACTCAAGCTTTTTTAGAGGCAATGTCCTACTAGGATGACATAGCACCCAAAAGAGGTAAATCTGAGTTGGAACCACTAGGTGCGTGCCATGAGGGACGGAGAGAAGGAGAGTACTTACATCGTGGCAAGTAGGAATGCCACGGCAAGTAAACAAACAAAAGAGCCTTCTTTGTTTGGTTAGGTGGAGTGGCATGGCCAGTGTAGGTAAGTGGTGCTGGCTGGGTGATTGGCCAGTCAGTAATGGTCGGCAAGGACACCCGCACCAGAAAAAAATGGTTAAGGGCTAAAATGGTAAAAGCCCGCCACAGCTAGCACTATATGAAGAACCTTTGCTGTGCACGGCAAGGGGGGGAGCAACCTTTGGGAGGATAATCAATAGAATTTAAAAAAGGATAGTAAGAGTAAAAACCAAGGGAAAAGAGAGAAAGAATTAGAGAGAATAGAAAGAAGAGTAAAAATGAAGAGAAAGAAAGGAAAGAACTAAGGAATAGAGAGAAGAGTAAAAGAAAAACAGAGAGAACAGAGTGGTAGGCATGCACCGAATGGGTTGATCTCCCTCTCCCTTTCCCTCTCCAACCCATGTTCTCTAGTAACTGAGAAGGACCTCACCAGAACGACCGTACCGGAATTCTCACATAAAGTCACCACGCGTACTGTAAATCGCCACGAGGTGGGAAACGCAATCCTTAGGTATCCTAAAACCATGGAAGTCGACATAGGGAGGACCAAAACCCAAAAAATCTGTAGGATCGAGGTCGTTAACCTCGTGTTGGTCGAAGCGGATGAAGAAGGCTGTAGCCTCACTCGCCGGATCCGTCATTATGGCAGAACTGCTACCCACCTCAAACTGAGAGGGAACACTAGGAAGCGAACCTAGCAGAAGGTGTAAGAAGTGGAATAAGAATACGTGAGGCAAGCAAACTGAAACACACAGTGAATGGGGGATGAAAAGAAGAGGAAAAAAGGAACTCACTAGGGCCTGCGAGAATGGGGGCTGCAGGAATGGCGGAAACAGATGCTACATGTGCAACTGAGGAAGTAACTGTAGGCATATCTTTGTCTGCTACAACTTCTAGCTCTTCAGAGGTCTTTGCAATAAGAAAGAATGGACATACAAAATAACGGGAAACGGTAGCAAGAAGAGTGTCACTGATATATATATATATATATATATATATATATATATGTAAAGGAGATTTGAAAAAAAAAAGGGGGGAAAGGAAATTTTGCAACATATAGAGACACATACCCATGAATTCAACTCCGTGCCTAGAACTTCTTCTCCTTCAGATTCGTAAACCCTCTTTTTCTTGGCGGGTTCATCATTAGAGTCTTCAAGAACATCCTCAGACTCTTCAGAGGACAAGTCCGCGTTAGGACCGCATGTGGCAGAAATAGGAATGGAGGAAGGGGTGATCACTAAGGAGGAGCCATCCTTCATAGCTTGGGATGGAGATGCAAAAGGATCATTAGTGGAGATAATAAGAGGCGCAACCGAAGAAACAGCCTCGGCCTGAACAGCAGAAGCAGGAATAGCCCTTTCCTGGGAAGTGGGTGTCGAGGTAGGAATGAGAATGGTCTCACTAGCCCCTTCAGCAGGAACTCCCTGTGGAGCCGTAGGAGTAGCAGAGGTCGTAGCTGGAAACACCACATCTGCCTCATCGAAGAAACCCTCCATAAGAGTACCCTTGGAGGCAGAAATCTCTTCAACCGTAGGACGATACACAAAGATGGGTTCAAGATCGACCTGAGAAAACAAAAAACGAAGGCTAGAAACAAGAATATAAAAAAATAAAAAATAAAAAGGAAGAAGAAGGCATACTTCAAACTCGGGCTCATCAAGCGGAATAGGATAGGTAGCAGACGAGTCTTCCTTGTACTTCAACTGCAAGAGAAAAATGAGAAGAAGGGGACAAGCCAGCAGGAGCACAGGGTTAGCCGCAAGAGTAACCCTAAACAAGAATGATAAAGAATAAGGGAAAGTTAGAGATGACATACCCTCCGCTCAGTAGTGGTGGACGCTTTGGGAGGAGAAGTTTTCCTTTTACTGCCTCGTGTCCTGCTAGAAGGAGGAGCATCAGTGGATGGCTGAGGAATGGTAGGCCTGTCTTGCTTGCGGCAGAACGCTTGCTGGATCGGGTGCAAACATAAAGAGGAGTAGTGCTCTCTAATACAATGTTGCTCATGAAGGAAAAATTCTGGTTTTGTATCTCATACAAAACCCACAGCGGAAGCAACGAACTAGGATCTATTTCATTCATGATTGATAACATGCACCATGTAAATTTCAGAATTTAAAAACAAGATAGCGTACCTTGGTGTGGAGAAATTCAAAACAAAAATTAGAAGCACTTGGGAACACTTTTAATCTTCACTCCAATTCCACTTTACGCCCAAGATGTGTGGTCTCTCAATCAGTTTTCAAAGGGAGAATGAAAGTGTGTCTCACACTCTCTCACACACCGTTTCTTTTTCTTTTCTAATCTCTTCTTATAAAAATTCTGTATGTTTCTCCCTTTATAACTAACTGATTATCTAATTGGGTTGGCCTATTGGGCCTTTCCAATTGGGCTTTAGTGTGTGGCTTGGAGTGGGACCAAAAGGGACCAATAAGACACTAGCTCCAATGGGCCTTGGACTTTTCCGTCAACTCTTGACAAGCCCAAAGTTACCATTAATTATATTTAATACCACTATATAAATATAATTGCACTCTAGGCCTTATTAATAAATTATATCCCAAGACTTTATTATGCATGCAACCCCTTCATTAAAATATTCGTAGTAATCCAAAGTCATGAATATAGACTGCCACTTTGAAGATTACTACATCTTAATCCTTGAGTACCCGGTTTAATCCTTTATGTTATTCGTCATATATTTATGAAATCCAATTTCATAAATATATACTTTAGTAACTTCTTACTAAAGTGGTTGGGCCCAACACTCTGAATAACTAAATCCATTAAACTTATCTCAAGGGAATATTTTGTATCTCCATTAAGAGACTATGAATTCCATCTTGAGAATATATGTCTCATCAACACTAAATGCGGATGCCCAACATACTGAGGTTTTGACCGTAACTAATAGATCTCACTCCTGATATATCAAAGCAACCTACATCTCATGATCAGGTCCATTATTCTCTCAGGATTTAGAGTTGATGTAAATAGAAGTCGTGAGATTTATTATTCATTTGACAGTCGTTAGGAGAATAATAAATCTCTTAGCGGTCCAGTTCAATATGTCTTAACTCTTAAAACATATCAACATATCAACTAGAAGTCTCCACTTCCATGATCAAGACAAATCATCTTAGTTGATATGTTATAGTCTTCGTAGATGAAACGCCCAATTTCATCACCGACTACGAACTAAACTTCTGAGTTTACAAAGAACTTGTGATTTATATCTTCTGTGACTTTTCACATAAATCACATACAATGCATCTCATGGACTATGATAATGTCTTAGTTCATTTATAGATAGTCTCATATAATTAAACAATTTAATTATTAAATACATGCCAATAAATTGGGTTTTAGGGCATAAACCCCAACAATCTCCCACTTGCCCTCAAAGACAATTTATCATATATCTGACACTTATTTCCCTTTAAAGTAATTCATAATCACTCTAAGGCAAGGCTTGGAAACAAGTTACAGCAAAATTTATTGCATAAATTATCTTTTCTACTACTACTATTTCTCATGTACTCATATCTCTCTAATGAGAAGATATCATTTACACTTAATGTGTATCTTCACCACCTAGAGTGAACACATATCTTAAAGTTCAACTTCATAATGTGTATCTTCACTACCAAGGATGAACACATATCTTGAAGTCCAACTTCATGAATCACAATCAAACTACAAATCAGTATTTGCACATCCAGTAATAATCAAAACTTCACTTCTGTGGACAAGCATATAACACCTCATTCCCATAAGATATTTGAGTATATGCTTTACTCCCACTAACTTAAGTGATCTTTGATTCAATTGATATTTGCTTACTATGCCCACCGTAAAATAGATATTTAGCCTAGCATGTAGCATAACATAAAGACTTCCTATCTATTTGATGTAAGGAACTGTCTTAATATGCTCTTCCTTTTATATGTCTTAGGACCACAATCCTATATAAAGGAACTTCAAACTTAAAAGGAAAGAATCCTTTCTTGAAGTATTATATGCTATACTTGGATAGAATCTAATCTATTTAAGCAGTTTGAGATAGACCTAACATCCTAATTTCTGAATTATAACAAAGTTTAATTCTTAGGATGTGACCAGTCTTTCCCAAGTACTTTATATCAAACTGGACTAGACAACCAAAAACACATTGATGACAATAAATCAACATCATTCTAAAGGATTAGAATGTTATCAACATACATTAAGAAATTTATTATTCTATATAGCTATACACACATAAGGCCTTTTAATATTTGATCAAAATCAAACAATTTGATTTCTTGATTAAAGATAATATTTTATGATTTAGATGCTTGCTTTAATCCTTAAATGGAATTTAAGGAACTTGCAATCTAAATACTACCGTTTCTTTGCTATGTACAAGTCTAGTTACATCATATAGATGTCTTCCTCAAGATTGCTACTAAAAGAAGCTTTCTTGATATCCATTGCCATATTTCATCCAAATGAAATATAATGGATAAGGGAATCTAGATAAAGTCGAACTCGACTATTGGTGAAAAAATATTTTCATAGTCAAACCATTTCGTTCTGAATAAATATTTTCACCATTAGTCTTGACTTTGAAGGTTTACACCTTCAAATCTATCAATCTCAATTTTTCTTGTAGACCTATTTGAGAACAATAGGCTTAATGCCATTAGGCTCCTCTACAAGTTCTAGACTTTAAATAGAATCTAATTCTATTTACATAACCTTGATCCAGTAATCCATATTTATATCATCTATTGCCTCAACGTAGGATCGATGATCAAATTCATATCCTTGTGGAATGACTTCAAAAGTTTATTCCAAAAATATGAATTTATTTGATAATTGATAATCCTCCCACTACGATATTGTATTGGTGTATTAGCTATATATCTAGAATAATTCCTTGTGATGTATCTAATACAACCATCTCATTTCTAAATGTATTTCATAGTTGTCTTACAACAAATTCTGACATTTTCTTCTAGAACGATTCTATGTATAGCTTTAAGATTATTCACACAGTCATCATCAAGAACTTTGTATTTGTACTTTACAAACATCTTATCTTCTTTATGACTACCAAAACAATCTTTTGAAATTCCTTTTGGATACCCAACATAAACACACATTTTTCTACCTTTTGATTTCATTTTGTTAGACTTCCTTTCTAGCACAAGTGCTGGATATCCCCAAAAGTGGAAGTATCATATACTAGGTTTTTACCTAATCCACAATTTGACAAATGTCTTAGGAACAAACTTTTGAAATCAATTTTAGAAAATGTATAGTAATACATAGAGTATATCTCCAAAAGAAATAAGGAAATGGAAATACTTATCATGTACTTTACTATTTCTAAAAGAGTCTTATTCCTCCTTTATGTATGCACTGACTTAAAGAAGTCATTGATATTATATTCCTTTACAATAAAGGAACCCTAAATCATATTATCCTCTAAATAGAATTCATAGATTGAAAATTTAACAAATAATGGTTCTAAAAGCCCATCTTTCACCAATCTTGAATATCATTTAGATTAATAAGATCTAGACATAAGTGCCAAAAACATACAATACCAAAGGATGAGAACTTTCTCTTTAAAAAGTAAAACATGTAAATCTCCATCTAGAAAACAATCATGGACAAAACTTAGCTTTACCAAAACAAAAACACTTTCTTTTTTGTCATACTTTTGAGTCTAATTTCCTTTTGGCAACTACTAGTGCAAATAGCTTGCTCAACTATTTGGTATTTTAATTCCTCTTCTTACCACCTTTTCCTTTCGGTCTAGGCTAAGAATTTGAATTAAATCATATTGATCCTAACCTTAGCTTTAAGGATGTCTTCATTTGCGTAGAATTCAGTCATCAATTCAGATAAAATAAAAAATAAAAAATTATTTTCAAAACAGTCTGAATTGATCAAATGATTCTATCAAGGACTTGTGGATCATATCCATATGAGATTAACATCTAATCTATACATCCAAGAATTCCAATTCATTTTAAAATGAAAATATTTTCATAAAATGATATAGAATTGGAACTACTTAAGCTTTTCTTGGCACTTAATATGACTTATATTAAATATCGTCTAGTAGCACAATATTTCATACCAAACATCTCATTTAGACTTAATACAAAGTCTAAGTCTAGTACTAACTCTTGCATCTCATGCTGTAGCACATTTGAGATAAAAGCCAATGTAACATATTAGCATTTCAATGGAGATTATGATCATATCATAAGCCATCTTCCATCAATGCATCATGCATAGGAAATTATAATAATGCTGAATTGAAACATATATATGTACTTCAGCTCCTTAAGCACCATGTCCAAAATTATATCTTAGTTAATGTGATTCAATAAAAAAAAATAGTTAGAGAACAAAAATTTATGGCAACTTCAATTCGAGACTATGAACATAATTACAGGGACATTATATTTTGCATCCATAACCATATAGTATAAAACCCGAAAAACATACTATACTAGGTGCAACGACAACCTAATCTCGCAATTAATATTCCTCAGCATAGAGTGAATACCAACTACTACGATTAGGCGAGAATTACTCTCATTATTAATGCTATCATGGTAACTCTTACCAAACAAAATAATTTGCCGCTATTTCTTTGACCTCTAAGTGATAATAGTAAGAACTCAGCATAGAGGATACTATCAAACTTAGTCTAGTGTACACCATTGCCTAGAATCATGTGTAGCCACATTTCATCCCCTTAAACAGGTTTATTATGTAGTGTCATGATACAAAACACCCTCCGCATGGAATGCAAAGCTCGAGGCTAAGACAAGGTATTTGATCAAACTACTATAAACCAAGAAATTCAATCCTGTAATACCATGAAATAAATACTCTCCGCATGGAATGCTAAGCTCGAAGCAAAGACAAAGTATATATTTCACACTACTATGAACCAACAATGGAGACCGTGAGATCCAACCCTTGTATCTCTCTCCCACTAGAAATTTTAAAACAAGTGGATTGTCCTAAAAACATTGTGATCTAATCACAAATTTAACCCTACACATCAAATGTGTTTAATTGTTTAAATTCGATGTGATGTTACTAAGTCACGTCACTTTAGTGTAACGAACATTCGCTTAATCACAAAGAAGTTTAACCTTGTAATCCGTGAAGTAAACACCCTCCGCATGGAATGCAAGACTCGAAGTCAAGACAAGGTATTTATTCACATTACAATAAACTTAACTAAAGGGTTATTTAAGCACTCCCACTCGTTATTTGGGTTTTTCTTAAATAATTGTGATCCCATCACAACTAATAACCTTGCACTTGTTCAAGACTCTAATCTCATTAGAATCACTAACTAAAATGGAAGTCCTAAACTATTTAGGATCCCTTAAACATTAAAGAATCAAAAAATTAGTTATATAGAACTCTCTCCTTAATTTACTAAATAAAAGATTCTAATCTCATTAGAAACTATATAAGTTTTTTAATTAGAATTTTAATCTCATTAAAACCCTCTAATTAAAATAAATTAAGGGCTTTTAATCATAAAAAAATTTAGGACTAAGAGTTCTATTTAACTAACATCTTTGATCTCAGTAGGTCTTTTAGTTAGATAATGATTAATAAATATCCTTAACTTTTAAGGACTATAAAATTAATCATATAGCCTTGCTTTTATTAAAGTTTTAACACTTAGTCAAAAACAAGTGAAAATTCAAAAATTCAGTATCTTTGATCAGTCGAAAGGAATTCTCGATCGATCGAGACTCGCAAAACTGATTTTTTCAGAATTTTTAGGTAACCGTTTTTGACATCTTTATTGTTCTGCCATCAAAAATACTTTTTGATTTTATCAACGAAGATTTACAGATCAAGAACCATAATAATGCTAGACACGTGAAAAAATATAATCCTAATCTCATTAGGAATAAATTTCATTAAACTAGCATTAACGTATATAAATATATATAACGTAATAAAAACCTTTATTATATATAAAAATGTATATTATATTATAAATAATATAATATACAAATTAATATATATAATATATAATTATTACTTTATATATATATATATATATATATATATATATATATATATATATATATATATATACACACACATAACCTACGGATTGTAAGAATCCTTTATTCATGGATTCAACTTTTCCATGGCTATTATTTATGCAAGACAAAAGAGTACTTGAAAAGCCAAGCCATGCAACATAAGAATAGACCAAATGGTAGTTATATCATGAAACAAAGTCTAGCCATGCATGAAAACACCATTTACGTATAACACATAAAGTTATATTATGTAACTTCCTTTGACCAAGTCAAACAGTGCAAGGAATAAGGATAATCAAATGGTAGTTATCCTTCATTTGATAATAACTGTTACTTTTCCAGATGGATATCACGGCCATAACTGTTACTTTTTCAAATGGATTTCACGGCCATAACTGTTACTTTTCCAAATGGATTTCACGGCCATAACTATTACTTTTCATTCAATCACACTTGCAATCCGTACAAACTTGGTGAAATAACAATCAATATGTCAATGCATTAACACTCAACCGTATTCTTCCATTAATGGTTATTGAATCAATGATCAATCCGTGCACATGTAGAACAATATATCACATATATTTATCAATGCACACAAGATTTATGAAACAATATCTTTATGCAGAAATTAAAAAAACACAAAGATAACGGTTTTCTTAAATTCTAAAATTCAATCACACGCCATACAATCATGATATGAAAATCTGGCTCTGATACCAAATTGAAGGAAAAATTCTGGTTTTGTATCTCATACAAAACCCACAGCGGAAGCAACGAACTAGGATCTATTTCATTCATGATTGATAACATGCACCATGTAAATTTCAGAATTTAAAAACAAGATAGCGTACCTTGGTGTGGAGAAATTCAAAACAAAAATTAGAAGCACTTGGGAACACTTTTAATCTTCACTCCAATTCCACTTTACGCCCAAGATGTGTGGTCTCTCAATCAGTTTTCAAAGGGAGAATGAAAGTGTGTCTCACACTCTCTCACACACCGTTTCTTTTTCTTTTCTAATCTCTTCTTATAAAAATTCTGTATGTTTCTCCCTTTATAACTAACTGATTATCTAATTGGGTTGGCCTATTGGGCCTTTCCAATTGGGCTTTAGTGTGTGGCTTGGAGTGGGACCAAAAGGGACCAATAAGACACTAGCTCCAATGGGCCTTGGACTTTTCCGTCAACTCTTGACAAGCCCAAAGTTACCATTAATTATATTTAATACCACTATATAAATATAATTGCACTCTAGGCCTTATTAATAAATTATATCCCAAGACTTTATTATGCATGCAACCCCTTCATTAAAATATTCGTAGTAATCCAAAGTCATGAATATAGACTGCCACTTTGAAGATTACTACATCTTAATCCTTGAGTACCCGGTTTAATCCTTTATGTTATTCGTCATATATTTATGAAATCCAATTTCATAAATATATACTTTAGTAACTCCTTACTAAAGTGGTTGGGCCCAACACTCTGAATAACTAAATCCATTAAACTTATCTCAAGGGAATATTTTGTATCTCCATTAAGAGACTATGAATTCCATCTTGAGAATATATGTCTCATCAACACTAAATGCGGATGCCCAACATACTGAGGTTTTGACCGTAACTAATAGCTCATAGGAGGCAAATCACTTTCAAAAGGAACAATATCTGAGCAAGTTTTAAAAGAGTCATCACCTGCCTTCTTCTTTGTAGGCTTGGACTTGGTAGAACTTCTCTTTGCTGGCATAGGGACATTAGTCACTTTCACTCTTTTCTTCCAGCCCGCAGTGTAATCGCCAGCATGCCAATACCACCCTTTCTCCTCCTCGACCCACTCGAATATGGCAGAACGGCTTTGTTTTCTAGCATAAGCCCACACAGTTGCAAAAGGTAAAAACAAGCGGGGATTGGTGAAGACAATTGCGCCTAGCCCATCAGGAGGGATAAGGGAAAATCCACGGCTACCCAATAACTCCCTCTCAAAAGAAGTCATCATTGCCTGCCAGTACCCGTGCATAGCAGCAGTGCAAAAGCCTTCTCTCTGAGAGCCTAGAATAGTAACTGCGGTGAAGTGCTAGCTCCAAAATTCAAAAGCAGTATGCCGCAGGAAAGTTGGACGGAAGTGGGAGACTCCGCAAGAAAAGAGAGGTCATCAGGAATGTCCTGATCCAGTCCAAATTGCCTCCTTATCAAGTTAGCAGGATAATGTATAAACCTGATGCCTTCATCAGCCAAATAAGGCAACCACCCGGCGTTGGTGGTTGCCAAATATGTTATACCCCTCTCCTCAAAGTTAGTCAGCGAGGTGGTAATGCCAACAACATCAACAAATGTACCCATAACAGAATCCATACACGTATAACCTGTACCTAAAGTCCTATATGCCCTTCAAGAAAACCCAACTCCTTTATCGAAGAATTCAACAATAGGATGCTCAATCGGTTTTAAACTAGCCCAACGAAAAGCCAAAGGAAAATCAGAATCAAACCTGCCACAAAAGTCCGTGATAACCTTCGGACAAGAACTGTACTTCTCTTTGGCAAATCGAATGGGCCTACACTTTGCCAGATGCTTGGTGCAATGTTCATACAACACGTGCTGCAAGATGGTACTGTGAACAAAAGTGGTGATCAAGTGACAAGAACCTGGCTGACTCTCATCGCTCCACAGGATGTCTAGTTGGACATACATATGTCTTAAGAACATGGGTGCTAGCGGCAGACTCACCCCAGTAGAAATCTTAATGGCCAATTGAAAGTATAGAGGCTTCATAGCATAGTGGAGGTGAGAACCGAAAACAAACTTACATAACTAGAATGTGACGAAGGCTGCACGGCTAGTAGCAGCGGAAAGCTTTAAAGGAGAATCAATCCAGAATGACAACTTGGCGTTACCACTCATCCTTTTCTTCAATTCTTCCTCTATGGCCTTTTCTTTCAGAGAAAGCTCAAGAGTGGCAGGATCGACGTCACCAAGAATGGGCAAAAGCAACTGATTCACCACGTCTTCCAAGGTTACAGTGATGTCACTGCAGGAGAGAAAGAAGGTGTGGGTGGTGGTGCGGGTGGTGGTGCATTATCCGCGGACTAAATGGCGAAGATTAAATAAGTCCTTGAAATTGGCCAAATGACGGGATAGAACGATGGCCTTCAATACACCGGCCTGCTGAAGTAAACCTATGAAGCTCGTATCCGACAACTCTCTGTCTACCCACTCCTTCCAACCTAAGGCAACGTCGGACCTAAATTCGAAATGGGTACAGGGAGTGAAATGCCTTGGCAGATAGAGCGATCGAAAATCGAAGAGGCCAATGGAGCCCAAGAAACATTAGGGTTACGCTAGCAAAGGGCGAGCCACACACGGTGCGGCAGTGCATAATCACCGGGGACTTTAGGGAAATGGCCTTGAACATCATACCAAGGATCTATAAGGGGGGAACACTCGCTGTTAGGGTCACGCCATTCTACTTCCTCATCAAAATGGTCCGACTCAGAATAGGCGACCACTTCGCCTGCCTCACGCGCAATAGGATCATCAACAACCTCTTTTCCCTTACGATGGGAAGAGGTTTTACCTTTCGCCGGTGTCATGGTGTATCAGTTGATCGGGGAGGACGATTTGTGGTGATTGGGAAGAAGGACACATAGAAGAAAAGAGAAGAGAAAGGGTGTTTGCGTATAAAATCTGAAGGGACACGGTCTTAAATATTTGCGCCATGGGGAAGGGTGCGAAGGGATGCGATGAGTCAATCAGCAGACAAGGGAAAAAGTTAATGAAGAGACAAAACTGTTCACGGCTAAACTAGGATGTGTTTCAAAATAACTACTAAACTAGGAAATTCAAAGAGACAACACTGCTCATGGCGGGAAAAGAAAAAAAAATGTGTGTATGAGTTGGGTCCACTTTTTTTCGAAAAAGCCCGCAAAGCAAAAGAAGAAGAAGAAAACATAAGGGATAGGAAAGTCTTTATTTACATATGAACTGCAGGAGCATTTCATATGCTCAGAGGGCTAAATGTAGATGCTCATTTTTTAGAAGCCCAGTAGGAGGAAAAGCCCAAAGACATGGGCAGAAGAGAGTGGGATGGAAATACCATTAAACCCAAGTGGCAAGAATAATGGATCATGGGTCCATAAAGCAAAAAAATGGACCTTGAAGAAGTAAGTGGGCCTAAGAAGGCCCGGAAGAAAGAAATAGCAAACTCATGGGCAGTTGGATGTAAAAAAGTGAGAAAGGGTCACAGCTGTCACAAAGAAGCCCAAAGAAGCCCAGTAGCCCTGGGTCAAGCAAACTTCACGGTAGGCATAACAGAATGATGTGACAGGAAGCAAATAGCAAGGCTGGGAATAAAGCACGAAAAGCCCACGATCGGGCAATACCAGCCCGTAAAGAAGCAGGTCATAAATGAGAAGTTAGGGAAAGCAGCCCACGCGATAAGAATTCAAAGATGAACGGCAGAATGGCCAGAGGGACCTTCAGACCGCGGTAAACACATAAGCAGTGAGCAAAATTTGGACGAGCATAGAAGTAAAGCACGCGCAGGGCCAAGACACCACCAGCTTGTACCCAGCAAATACAAGAAGTGGTGGGTCATGGGTCAAAGGTAAGAGGGCATAGTCTGGTAGTGGGGAGGGGGAAAACCCCATTTTCGTGTTTCATGCTCAAGCTCTTTTGGAGGCAATGTCCTGCTGGGATGACATACCACCCAAAAGAGGCAAAACTGAGTTAGAACCACTAGGTGCATGCCATGAGGGACAGAGCCTTCTTTGTCCGGTGAGGTGGAGTGGAGCGACCAGCGCAGGTAAGTGGCACTGGCTGGGTGACTGTCCAGTCAGTAATGGTCGGCAAGGACTCCCACACCAGAAAAAAAAGGTTAAGGGCTAAAATGGTAAAAACTCGCCACGGCTGGCACTATATAAGGAGCCTTTGCTGTGCACAACAAGGGGGGAAGCGACCTCTGGGAGGATAATCGCTAGAAATAAAAAAAGACAGTAAGAGTAAAAACCAAGGGAAAATAGAGAAAGAATTAGAGAGAATAGAAAGAAGAGTAAAAACGAAGAGAAAGAAAGGAAAGAACTAAGGAATAGAGAGAAGAGTAAAAGAAAACAGAGAGAACAGAGTGGTAGGCATGCACCGAATGGGTCTATCGCCCTTTCCCTCTCCAACCCATGTTCTCTGGTAACAGAGAAGGACCTCACTAAACACAAGTCATTCAGGCCCGCCCCTTCAAAGTAGTTAATTTCTCTTTCAAAGAGATTAGTCGCGTTGAAGAGGTGATTCCCCTCCTTGACTTAGACTTGGCAACGTAACTTGATACGGTAGACTGACATTTATTTCTTTTAATAAGCTTATTGTTGTTCATTCAATATCTACCATTTTGTTGTTGTTTTGTAAAACGGGCATTCCTTTTCAAAGCCCATTATTCACTTTTGTCTGAATCGTAAAGGAATTTCAATTATTGTCTTTATTGTATCTGTCTGCCGTAATTAATGTAACAATTCTGTCTGTCATGGGCATGTGATCAAAGCCTGATTAACAGGGGCATCGTTTGTGCACAAGCCGGACCAAAGAGGGTTGCTCTTGGACCGGTCCCAACTCCCTGATCTAGAAATATTTGGGCCTAGTGTAGCAGCAGGCGGCCCAACCCGACATTTGCAAAAAAGGCCCACACACTCATTTACTTTACTCTCGTGCAAAGAGAGAATGTAATTCTGTTGCTCATGGTCTGGCAAGATTTGCTATTGACATTCCAAACATTTTAGTTTGAATGGAGGATATTCTATCACATCTTTATTCTGTATTTCAGGCTAATTTAGCCGGCCTCATTTAATAAAATTTTAGAGTTTCTTCCTAAAAATAAAAATAAAAAATAAAAATACTAGGTAATTTATTTCCCCTAAAAAAAAGCTAGGTGAGTAATTGATTTATGATCTTAGCTATGATTTATTGATTTATAATTAACAAGTGATTTAATAATCTCTCTCTCTCTCTCTCTCTCTCTCTATATATATATATATATATATATATAACCGAAGCCTAAGCTCGCTCCACAATTTTCCACGTCAACATACTATTAGAAAAAAATAATAATAAAACAAAAAAATAAAACCAAAACAAAAAATAATAATAATAAACCCGACACACATTGCCTTTCCCTTTCACAACGGTCTCCCATCCCCATCTTCTTCCTCAGTCCTCTACCAATTACCAGCATGATGGTCTTCCATCCCCATCTTCCTCCTCAGTCCTCTACCAGCTACCAGCACGATGGTCTTCCATCCCCATCTTCTTCCTTAGTCCTCTACCAGCTCCTCCTCGATCAGACCCACGGCAAACCATCGCATCGCATCTACAGACCTTCCATACCCACCATATCTACAGATCCACCATACCCACCACATCCACAAACCGAAGCCTCGATCTCCTTCCTCAAACCACCGATTTGCCACAAACCACCCACATCCAACCCCATTTGCCGTGGGTCTCATCAACCCTATGGCCACAAATAACCCACCATACCCACCATGCCCAACAAACCCACAAACCCACAAACATCGAATAGAGGTCGAGCTCCTTCAGACCACCCATCTTCTTCCTTAGAATAGAGGTCGCTCTACAACCCAGAAACGACACCCCATTTGCCGTGGGTCTCATCCAGCCCATGGCCCATTAACTATGTCGGTCAGCAATACACCCAACCCAGCCCGTCGAAACCGGCCCAAAGGTATCTAATAAACAAATTTAATTAGTACTCTGTAATATATTTATTTAATTTTTATGAATCCGAACTCTATAACTATTAGGACTCTACAACTATTATCTTATAAATAGTTGATTCTTATTAGTCTTCTTTTTTTTTTTTTCACGGCTCAATTTCTAGGTTTATTGCTATTGCCTTTCTCATCATTTTTTTCCTCCATTCAAATCAGGGTTAAAGGTATGGTATTCGTTTGCCTCTAATTTCTAACTATTTTAGTGTGGATTTCTTAGCTTTTTTTGAATTTTAGTTTAGTTATATCAATTTTAGCATACAGCTTCATGGTTTATTTTTTACCCCAGCCTATTATGTATTATAGAGTTGATTTCTATTTCAAATTAATTTACTTCGAATTAGTTCACTTTGATGTAGTTTACTTTGATTAAGTGCAGTTTGAGTTATTTTGTTTAGGAATAGTTCACTTCAAGTCAGTTTGTTTTGAATCAAGTTTTTTGAATCAATAGGATTGGAATATGAGTTTGACTTAGAAATTGAAAATTAGTCTCTTGAGGATTGTAGTCACTTTAGTTTCTTATCTATCATTGTACTTGCATTGCAACAAAAAGTCTTCTTAAGTAAGGTATTTTGAACTTCTGCAAAATCAAATTTTACATTGAATTGGGTTTTCACTTCAATCCTAATGTAATTAATTTACTTCGAATTAGATATGAGTTAGACTTAGAAATTGGAAATTAGTCTCTTGAGGATTGTAGTCACTTTAATTTCTTATCTATCATTTTTTTAAGAGGGTAAGCTGCTTGCTCTCACAATCAAATTGTTTGATGATATGAAGGAGATTAAAAAAATATTTCACTACACTACACTGTTTCAAACTTTTTGCATTGCACAATTTCTCTTCTATTAATGTTTCTTGGCTAAAAATTGGATTCTTACCGTTTTGCAGGTAGGGATTTAGTATTTTCATATCTGGCTAATTTGGTAATTCACTACAAGACGAGGAAAGTCAGGTATTTACCAGTGTTTCCTTTATTCTTTCTTGTTTATTGCATATTTATTGGTAATATGTTTGTGCATTTATGCTTGCTTTCGATCAATTGGATGTTATAATTATTACTTAGGATCTGATCTGTTTTTTTTTACTTCAAATTAATTTACTTCGAATTAGTTCACTTTGATGTAGTTTACTTTGATTAAGTGCACTTTGAGTGACTCTGTTTAGGAATAGTTCACTTCAAGTCAATTTGTTTTGTATCAAGTTATTAGGGTTAAAGGTAAATATTGTCTCAATTTGAATTGTAACGTTTGCCTCTGTGAATTGGTAGATTTATGTTTTGACTATTTCAAGTTCAGGCTTATAATAGTTTGGATTTCTTAGCTTTTTTTGAACTTTGGTTTAGTTATATTAGTTTTAGCAGAAAAAATACTTCAATTTTTGTAATAAAAATGTTGTGTTCCTAAACAATGCTATTTTATGCATAGTCGTTAAAACCTAAAGAAATGCACTATGATCAATCTATTTCCAAGCAAAAAAAAAAAAAAAATTACACATGGCTTTCCTTGCATCATTCCATTCTATTTGATATAGTTTTTCTTTATTATTGTCTTTACAACTGTTAATGTTGATTATAATTTCTCTAGAAGTGAACATGAGTAGAAAAATAGTTAGAATATATTACTAAATCAGATACCTATTTAAATAATCTTAATTTTTTGGCGAGTTTTTTAATTATTGGTAATTCATGTTGACAATGACACTGATTTTGGGTTTTGTTCATTTAATTGGTTGTCTAATACCATCCTTGAAGGAAAAATTCTGGTTTTGCATCTCATGCAAAACCCACAGCGGAAGCAATGAACTAGGATCTATTTCATTCATGATTGATAACGTGCACAATGTAAATTTCAGAATTTAAGAACAAGATAGCGTACCTTGGTGTGGAGAAATTCAAAACAAAGATTAGAAGCACTTGGGAACACTTTTAATCTTCACTCCAATTCCACTTTACGCCCAAGATGTGTGGTCTCTCAATCAGTTTTTCAAAGGGAGAATGAAAGTGTGTCTCACACTCTCTCACACACCGTTTCTTATTTGTTTTTTTCTAACTAATAAAAATTCTGTATGTTTCTCCCTTTATAACTAACTGATTATCTAATTGGGCTGGCCTATTAGGCATTTCCAATTGGGCTTTAGTGTGTGGCTTGGAGTGGGACCAAAAGGGACCAATAAGACACTAGCTCCAATGGGCCTTGGGCTTTTCCGTCAACTCTTGACAAGCCCAAAGTTACCATTAATTATATTTAATACCACTATATAAATATAATTGCACTCTAGGCCTTATTAATAAATTATTTCCCAAGACTTTATTATGCATACAACCCCTTCATTAAAATATTCGTAGTAATCCAAAGTCATGAATATAGACTGCCACTTTGAAGATTACTACATCTTAATCCTTGAGTACCCGGTTTAATCCTTTATGTTATTCGTCATATATTTATGAAATCCAATTTCATAAATATATACTTTAGTAACTCCTTACTAAAGTGGTTGGGCCCAACACTCTGAATAACTAAATCCATTAAACTTATCTCAAGGGAATATTTTGTATCTCCATTAAGAGACTATGAATTCCATCTTGAGAATATATGTTCCACAACACTAAATGCGGATGCCCAACATACTGAGGTTTTGACCGTAACTAATAGATCTCACTCCTGATATATCAAAGCAACCTACATCTCATGATCGTGTCCATTATTCTCTCGGGATTTAGAGTTGATGTAAATAGAAGTCGTGAGATTTATTATTCATTTGACAGTCGTTAGGAGAATAATAAATCTCACAACGGTCCAGTTCAATATGTCTTAACTCTTAAAACATATCAACATACCAACTAGAAGTCTCCACTTCCATGATCAAGACAAATCATCTTAGTTGATATGTTATAGTCTTCGCAGATGAAACGCCCAATTTCATCACCGACTACGAACTAAACTTCTGAGTTTACAAAGAACTTGTGATTTATATCTTCTGTGACTTTTCACATAAATCACATACAATGCATCTCATGGACTATGATAATGTCTTAGTTCATTTATAGATAGTCTCATATAATTAAACAATTTAATTATTAAATACATGCCAATAAATTGGGTTTTAGGGCATAAACCCCAACAATCCTATCTTAGCAACTCAATTCATCAAAAAGTCATGAAAATTGTTGGAACTACCTTGCATGAGATAGTTTTGTAAAAATTAAAGGGAAATTAAATCTGAATTTTTTATTTTTAATGAGTTTAAATCTGGATAAGCATAAAATCTGTGTTTTACATCTAAAATCTTCACTTTTTTACAACCAAAATCTGTCTCTACACTGCATCGTTTCACAAAAATTTACACTCCACTGTTTTACAAAAGTCTACACTGCACTATTTCATTAAAATATGTACACTGCACTGTTTCAAACTTTCTACACTGCACTATTTCTCTTCTATTAATTTTTCTTGGCTGAAAATTGGATTCTTACTATTTTGCAGGTAGGAATTTAGCATTTTGATATCTGGCCTATTTGGTAATACAACTACAAGACGAGGAAAGTCAGGTATTTACCAGTCTTTCCTTTATTCTATACTGTTTATTGCATATTTATTAGTAATATGTTTGTAGAAAGAATCTGAAATTGGAATATGATTGCATATTTAAGTTTCTTGGTTATCTCAAACTTGGTTATATTTTTATGTGAATGCTATATTTTTCTTCAACTTTTTCCCCATTCTATAACATATTGCAAGAAAAACTGGTTTTGTATCTCAAACAAAACACATAGCGGAAGTAACAAACAATGATTTATTTCATTCATGATTGATAACGTGCACTATGTAAATTTCAGAATTTAAGAACAAGATAGCGTACCTTGGTGTGGTGAAATTCAAAACCAAAGATTGAAGTACTTGGGAATACTTTTAATTTTCACTCCAATTCCACTTTACGTCCAAGATGTGTGGTCTCTCAATCAGTTTTCAAAGGGAAAATGAAAAGTGTGTCTCACTCTCACATACACACCATTTCTTATATCACTAATAAAAATTATGTATGTTTCTCCCTTTATAACTAACTGATTATCTAATTGGACTGGCCTATTGGGCCTTTCCAATTGGGCTTTAGTGTGTGGCTTGGGTGGGACCAAAAGGGACCAATAAGACACTAGCTCCAATGGGCCTTGGGCTTTTCTGTCAACTCTTGACAAGTCCAAAGTTACTATTAATTATACTTAATACCACTATATAAATATAATTACACTCTAGGCCTTATTAATAAATTATATCCCAAAACTTTATTATACATGCAACCCCTTCATAAAATATTCGTAGTAATACAAAGTCATGAATGTAGACTACCACTTTGCAAATTACTACATCTTATCCTTGAGTACCCGGTTTAATCCTTTAAGTTTTTCATCATATATTTATGAAATCCAATTTCATAAATATATACTTTAGTAACTCCTTACTAAAGTGGTTAGGCCTAACACTCTGAATAACCAAACCCATTAAACTTATCATATGGGAATAGTTTATATCTCCATTAAGAGATTATGAATTTCATCTTGAGAATATATGTTCCATCAACACTAAATGTGGCTGCCCAACATACTGAGGTTTTGACCGTTACTTTAGATCTCACTCTTGATATATCAAAGCAACCTACACTTCATGATCAGATCCATTATCCTCTCAGGATTAAGAGTTCATGTAAATAGAAGTCGTGAGATTTATTATTCATTTGACAGTCGTTAGGAGAATAATAAATCTCACAACGGTCCAGTTCAATATGTCTTAACTCTTAAAACATATCAACATATCAACTAGAAATCTTCACTTCCATGATTAAGACAAATCATCTTAGTTGATACGTTATAGTCTTCACAGATGAAATGTCCAATTTTATCACCAACTACGAACTATAAATTCTGAGTTTACAAAGAACTTGTGGCTTATATCTTCTGTGACTAAATCACATAAATTACATAATATGCATCTCATGGACTATATGATAATTTCCCAATATTCATGTTATCATTATTTTAGATAATAATAAAACAACTTTATTAATCACAATATTAAGTCATACACAATGTCATACATAATATCGTACATAGCATCATACAATAGGATTTAAGAGCACAAATCCTAACACATACAACTGTTGATTTGTAATATATGTTTTTGCTATATAGTTATATTTATGAATTAAAATTTTGTGAATGGTTTGCTTTTAGTTTATATACCAAGCATGGAGTCTGCTTTCTATGCAAGATTGAGACGAAGATTAATTTTATCTCAAAAGAGAAATAGAAGGGGTATGATATTGAGATATCAAAAAATTATTTTTCTTTAAAAAACTCAAAATTACTTTGTAACCTAATAATTAGTATGTAACCTAGGCCAAACAAGAACAAGAGATGACGAGCCATTTGAAAGAAGTATTCGACGTAGACAATATAGCACTAATGATGAAAGCAAAAAACAACGTAAGTGCTATATTTTTTAGTTCTCCCAAAAAAGTTCTAAAATTAGAAAGAAAAAGTGGATTTTTGTTTTTTTTGTCATAGGAAAATTTACGGAACCATTGGATTTAGGACCTCCGACAATAGTATGTGAACATTGTGGAGCTCAACTTTGGTATGAAGAGAGAACTATAAAGTCAAAGACGCCTACAAAACAGGAGTTTAGTTTGTACTGTTCTGAAGGAAGAGTTCAACTCCCTCTATTGAAAGAACCTCCACCCTTTCTTGGAAGCTTACTCAATATTAATAGTGATCAAAGATCAATAAAATTTCAACTGGGGATAAGAATCTACAACTCTCTCTTTGCTTTCACTTCTTTGGGGGGTAATGTTGATAGATCAGTGAATAATGGTTCTGGTCCATATATGTTTCGTGTAAATGGTCAAACTCATCATAGAATTGGATCACTTCTTCTTGTTCATGGCCAAAAACCTAAGTATGCACAACTTTATATTTATGAAACTGATAATGAAGTTAAAAATAGAATTGATGCAGTTATACATGAAGATGATAGAAATTATGTGGATCCAGATATTGTTACCGGGTTGATGGAAATGTTAGACCAATGCAACCAATTGGTTAAATATCTTAGAATGGTCAGGGACAAATTTGATGAATCAGATATACATAATGTTAGAATTCGTTTGATTCGAAGTCGTAATTCTGGTGAAAGGCAGTATAACTTACCTGTAATGTCTGAGGTAGCTGCTCTTATTGTTGGAGATTTTAATATTGAAAGTTCTGATAGAGATATTATTGTTGAGAATCGAAGTTTAGGATTGCAACGTATAAATGGGACTCATCCAAGCTTTATGGCATTGCAATATCCATTACTTTTTCCTTATGGTGAGGATGGGTATATGCTTTGTATACCTTATAGGAATTTGAATGGTAGCAATTCTAGAAAAAAGGGAATCAATAACAATGAAAGAATACTATGCTTATAGGCTTCAACAGCGCTTTCATGAGGGCAAGACACTAATGCTTGGTAGAAGGCTTTTTCAACAATTTATAGTGGATGCATACACTTCTATCGAAGAAGAAAGACTACAATGGGTTAGATGCAATCAAAAAAATTTGAGGCCAGAACTGTACTATGGTTTGAAAGATGTTGTTCTTCGTGGTGATATGGATCCCATTACTGTAGGCAAACGAATAGTCCTACCATCCTCATTTACTGGAAGTCCAAGGTACATGGTTCAAAATTATCAAGATGCAATGGCGATATGTAGATGGGCAGGTTACCCAGATTTATTTCTTACATTTACTTGCAATCCAAAATGGCCAGAAATCAATCATTCTTTGGATTTTATAGGAGGCCTAAAATATGAGGATCGGCCAGATATTGTAGCAAGAGTTTTTGAGATAAAATTGGATGAACTATTACAAGATTTGAAGCATAAATCTCATTTTGGAAGAGTTATTGCAATTGTGTATACAATTGAATTCCAAAAAAGAGGACTCCCACATGTGCATATTCTTCTATTCTTGGATCCAAAGGATAAGTGTCCAAGTCCAACAGACATTGATGGTATCATTATGGTTGAGATACCTGATCCAGATGAGGATCCTATTGCTAATGAAGCTGTAAAACAATTTATGATGCATGGGCCATGTGGATCTGCAAAACCGAAATCACCGTGCATGATAAATGGTAAATGTTCAAAACATTTTCCAAAAAGATTTTATGAAGAAACAACAATTGATGAAGAAGGCTTCCCAGTATATAGAAGGAGAAATGATGGAAAAACAATAGAAAAGAATGGAATTCTTTTGGATAACCGATATGTTGTACCATATAATGTAGATCTTTTGGTGAAGTACCAGTCCCATTTGAATGTAGAATGGTGTAACAGATCTCAATCAATCAAATATTTGTTTAAATATATAAACAATGGATCAGATAGAGCAACAGTTGTTGTTGAAGAGAATTTGCCAAATATTGGGAGTGATGGACAAGAAACCAACATTGTTGTTGATGAGACAAAATCATACTTGGATAGCAGATACATTTCAATTTCTGAAGCATGTTGGAGAATATTTGAATTTCCAATTCAATTTTGATATCCATTTGTTAAAAGATTAAATTTTCATTTGGAAGACAAACACCCCATCATTTATCCAGAAAATACAAGCTTGGATAATGTTTTAAATATACCTGGTATTGAAGAAACAAAGTTTACAAAATGGATGAAAACAAATGAGGCTTTTGAAGATGCTGGAGAGTTGACTTATGCTGAATTTCCTACAAAATGGGTATGGCATAGTAATGACAAGCAATGGCAAAGAAGGAAATCTAAATATTGTATTGGAAGAGTGTATTACACACATCCTTCAAGTGGAGAAAGATTTTATTTGAGAATGTTTCTTAACATTGTCAAAGGTCCAAGAAACTTTGAAGAATTAAGGACTATAAACGATGTTACTTATCCAAATTATAAGGAAGCCTGTTATGCACTTGGACTTCTTGATGATGACAAAGAATGGCATGATTCCCTAATTGAAGCTTCGAGTTGGGCCAGTGGGAAACAATTGCGTCAACTATTTGTTACAATGCTATTGTTTTGTGAAGTAGTTGATCCATTAAGTCTTTGGGAATCCAACTGGAAACTAATTACAAAAGATATACTAAATAGGCAAAGGCGTATCCTCCAATTTCAAGAACTAATCTTATTAGATGACCAATTGAGAAATTATGGATTGTATGAAATTGAACAAATCCTCCAACAATATGGAAGATCACTTATAGATTATCCACAAAATGCCCCAGCCAGATATGGATCTTATTCAGAATGGAAATAGACTTATTCAAGAAGAAATGTCATATGATGTATCAAGTTTGAAAAGAGAACATGAGATCCTAATTTCTGGCCTAAACAATGAACAGAGAATAATCTAAAATTCTATAATGGAAGCTGTTGCTACTGAAAGAGGGGGAATTTTTTTTGTTTACGGACATGGTGGAATGGGTAAAACGTATCTTTATAGAACCATTATGTCTGGTATAAGATCGAAAGGCAAAATTGCTCTTGCTGTTGCATCTTCGGGAATTGCTGCTTTGTTGCTTCTTGGTGGAAGGACTGCTCACTCAAGATTTCATATCCTAATTAATGTAAATGATGACTACCTGTGACATAAAGCAAAGAACACAAGCAGCAGAACTTCTTTCAAAAACAAGTATTATACTTTGGGATGAAGCACCACTAGCACGTAGGAATTGTTTTGAAGCTGTTGATTGCACATTACGAGATATACTACAAATTGAAGATCCTCAAAATGCTAAAAAAACCTTTTGGTGGTAAAGTTGTAGTTCTAGGTGGTGATTTTCGACAAATACTTCCAATTGTAAGAAAGGGAAGACGAGAAGATATAGTCCAATTCTCAATTAGGAAGTCATATCTATGGAATGATTGTCATAGCTTTAAACTCCAAACAAATATGAGACTTCTACAAAACAATATGAGTAGAATAGAAACATCATCTATAAAGGACTTTAGTGAGTGGATTCTTAAAATAGGTAATGGTGAATTGAGAGAAGGAGATGGGGATAACAACATTTCAATTCCAAGTGATCTGATTATCCAACCTTCAGAGAATCCTATGCAAGATATTAATGACACCACATATCCAGGGTTGGAAAATAAATACACAGATCCAAGTTACCTACATGATAGGGCAATTCTTGCCCCTACAAATGAAGTTGTAGAAGAACTAAATGACTACATTGTGTCATCCTTAAATGGAGAACTTCATGAATATCTAAGTTCAGATTCTATATGCAAGGCTTCTTCAAATGTTCCTAACCAAGATCTCATGTATACTGTTGAATTTTTGAACATGTTGAGATTTCCAGGATTGCCAAACCATAAACTGACATTAAAAATAGGTTTGCCTGTAATGTTGCTTAGAAACCTGAATCAGAATGAAGGTCTTTGTAATGGAACAAGACTCATTATAACAAGATTAGCTACATGGGTGATAGAAGCAGAAATCATAACTTGCACTAATATAGGCGAACGTGTGTTCATTCCAAGAATAACATTATCTCCAAGTGATTCAAAATGGTCATTCGTTTTAAAGAGACGACAATTTCCAATTTCAGTGTGCTTTGCAATGACTATAAATAAAAGCCAAGGATAATCATTGCGACATGTTGGAGTGTATTTGCCAAAACCTGTTTTTAGTCATGGGCAATTGTACGTTGCAGTGTCTAGAGTTACAAGCAGAAATGGTCTAAAATTCCTTATCATTAACGATGAGACTGAAAAAAAAAATATGAAATAAAAAATATTGTGTACAAAGAAGTTTTTACCAACCTTTGACTTAAGAAACCAACTAATAAAGGTAACATAATTTTATATATTATTTATTTTTCTGTTTATCTCCTCCAAATTGATTTAGCCACTTCGTATATGCTTACTATTTTGTTAAATTTCATGTCTATAAGATAATTGAATACAAGCTAATTGCCATTTTCTATGTTTAAAAAGCTAATTACTTTTTGCTGTCTTTGTTATACCATTTTGTTTTGTTTTATTCTATAAAGTATCTAAATGAAAGATTGAATTTTTATGAACTTTCAAATTTATTAATCTATGCAGGTAGGGATCCAAGATAATGCAGTATTCTCTCCTTAATCAGCTTTGTATAGACAAACACAAAGAAAATTGGAAAGTGAAGATCAGAATATCAAGGATGTGGAATGCAATCAACTCAAAAAATAATGATATTATTAGTTTAGATATGATTTTAATCGATGAGCATGTTTGTTTTTCTTCTATAGCTTTTAATATTGTTTGATCATTATATAAACCATGAACTCTATCTATATAAAACTAATGCACTTTACTTGCAAAATAATGCAATGCATGCAATCATTTGAAATAATATTGCTAAAAAGTTCAAGCCTCTTCTACAAGAAGGAAAATTGTATGAACTCTCTTATTTTCAAGTGGTTGATGGCAATGCATTGTATAGACCAGTAGACAATGACTTCAAGATCATGTTCACATTGAAGACTAGCATTAAGGAAATAAAGGAGACTGATGTTGATATATCGCGTCATAAATTCGAATTTGTTGACTACAATAAAATACATGAACATGTTAATAAACATGTCCAGCTATCAGGTATTCCTATATATATTATGTGTTATATTAAATTTTTTAATAATTATGCATTATATTATTGTTCAATATGAAAATAATTACATACACATCTTTGTAATGCCTAGATATCATTGCAAATGTGATTGGTGTTGGACCAATTGAGCAACCTTGCATCAAGGATCAAATGTCTTGATGAGAAACATTAATGTCATGACTGTAGAGTATGTCTTTTTTTTCTTTTTCTTTTTTTAAATTATTCAATACATGCGCTTTTTTATTTTTGATAAGCCAATACATGCACTTACATTATATGAACTTACATTGTAACATTGAAAAATTTGAATAAAGGAAATGAAATAAAGCTTACACTTTGGGGATCAGTTGCAAATCAAGTTGAAGAGAGCTTCTTTACTAAAAATCCAGGGCCTTATATCATAATAGCTACATGTTTGACTGTGAAGACTTTAAGGGCAAGTTCATTTCTCTTTTCTATTTCTCTT
The DNA here is from genome assembly GCF_040712315.1 of Castanea sativa. Taxonomy (NCBI): domain Eukaryota; kingdom Viridiplantae; phylum Streptophyta; class Magnoliopsida; order Fagales; family Fagaceae; genus Castanea; species Castanea sativa. Next base: position 32,913,165 of record NC_134024.1, on the reverse strand, counting down.
TATAACCATCTTCTGAACTACATAAGAAATCATCCAATTGTTTCAAAATACAAAGTATTTTGGCTGAATTATTATGTAAGCATCCAATTAAGAAGTATAACTAGCTGGAAACTTAGATTTAGTTCATTGCTTAAAATACAAATTTTGTATTTGTAGAACCAAATTTGTATTGGGTTTTTGTTTTTAAATTGTTTATCACATTCTGTTTGCAACTAAACTGTGTATTGTTGTTTTTGGGTTTTACAATTTTTGATATATTCAATGAGTGTTAAGGGATGTCCCAATAAGTGTGAGATTTCCCCCATCTAATCCATTCTTCTGCTTTCTAGAATGGTAGACAACAATGCTGAAAAAATGTGTATAGTGAAGAAGTTTTTTCAAAACTATAATGGAAAAGGAGCAATTGAAATATATTGGAAACATGATCTAATTTAAAAAGGAAGAAAAATAAAATAGCACTATCTTGCAAGCTGTGATACTAAAAGATGTTAAACTATGTATCAGACCTACAATCTGCAGATTCTCTTAACCACTTTTAAAACTTCAGTTACCTCTGAAACTTTGATTTTTTTTTTTCTTTAAGTTTTCAAAATTTCCAACTTTTTTATTAAGGTTAAACTGTGGAAACTTCAAAGTTGAACCATCCAGCCTGCAGAGCTGTTTGATAGTAAATATGTGTCTTTTGGAGGTTAATAAAAGAGCTTTCCTGTTAGCTGCATTGTTTAGAAAAGAAACTAATAGGCCCAGTCAAGCCTAATAAGAACTGGGAAAATAATTCTTTACTATCAGTTATGATGGTTGTGTGTTAATGGATGTGTCAATGAGTGTAAAGCTTACAATTTTTGATATATTCATTAGGTTTTGTAGAGAAAGTTGACCTTCAAGTGAGGGATGGACTCACTAAGAAGCTGGAATAACCTACTGTACATGGGTTGGATGTCATTTCAAATTCTGAGGCATTTTGATTTTTCTTCCTAGTTAATTTATTGCTTTTTTTCCTGGCTCTGGGAGACCTCATTCCTTCCCTTTCCTTTACTCAAATGTCATTATATTTAGCATCTATATCTAGCACAGAAAAGTTGGATTATTTACCTCTATATTGTACATGTCTACAAGATACTATGCCCTTTGATGTATACCTCTCTCTGTTACTGTGAGGATTCCATTGAAACTTCAATATTCAATACTGTGCAAATCATGAGCCTGAATGGAATGTCCTCTCTACCCCAAACATAAGTTTATATATAGATAATTGTACTTTTTTATTCTAATGAATCCCATGCATTGCAGGAGAGTATACCTTATCGTCAACAAGTGGAACAAGAGTTTATATTGATTTGGACATTCTTGAGACTGCAGAATTCAAAGATCAATAAGTGCTTTGTTTTGGATTCACATTTTTAATTTATTTACAATCTCTACAATACTGCTTAAAGCATCAATGCAAGCCATATTGTGAAAACTGATGCATGGCACCATGTTTGGTGGGTAATAGGTCTGCAACTACAAATGGCCACATCTGACAAAAATAGTAGGTTTATACATAGGATTACACCTTCTCAAACAGTCAGCAAGCTAAAAAATTATAGTCCCCTCCAAACTAAATGATTGGTATATAATTGGTTTAATAATTTTTCCCTCACATCGAGTAAAGAATATAAATGATTGATAATATATTTTTTATCACTAATTTTAGTTTTGGATTAAAATTATAGATCTATGTGTTAGCCCAAACATCATGAAAACTTTATACTATAAGGTGTTAGTTCTGGACTCTGTGATAGATCTATGTATTGTAAAAAGAGGTGACTCTCATATTTGATCCTCCCATGATACATACATATTGCCTTTATCACGCAATTCATGTTTATGTGCAAAGCTCATGTTTCATGTTTTCTTACAATATCCCTTTATGCTTTATCTATCCAACTAAGAAATCCTATGATCTCTGAATCTTTAATTCAAAAACTCAGAGCAAACATATTCCCATAATCTTTAACTTTCTGCTTTCTTTAGTTACCTATTGTAATGTTTCCTTTTATCTTTGATTCACATAAATATAGATATTTAAAAATCGACAAAATTAACCTTTTCAAACGTCACAATACTATACCATGTCTACAATACCATGTCTAATATCTTTATGTAATATAACAGGTTTGTGGAAAATAACCAACCAATAGTACAAATGTCAAAGCAATTCAAACCACAAGTGACAATTCAAGAAGAGATGAACATCAACAGAAGAACCATAAGTGAAATAACAAAAATTATGTGGGACTTTGATAATGAGGTAAGAAAAAAAAATACCTTCAACAATAACATTGTGTCCTTAACATTGCTTTATGTACTATAGACCTCCTTTTACAAAACTTAACTATAAAATTATGAATTGATTGATATTAAATTCAATTTCTAGGAAACTATCTTTACCTGTCAAGAAAAGATTATCAACATTGACATAGATAATTCTGGTTGGTACTTTATCTCTTGCGAAGTATGTCGTAAAAAGGTGAAGTCAAGAGATAAATTTTTCTAGTGCGACAATTGCAACAAAAAGGCATGCTTCCCAATCCCAAGGTACACAAAATAAAATTTTTTACTTTTTATATTAAAATACACAACAACTAATATGATATTAACATTATATATGTCATTTCTTTCATCAGGTATAGAATACAATTAAAGGTTAAAGATAGCTCAGGAATTGCCACATTCATTTTATTTCATTCAGAAGCAGAAAAATTACTCAACGTATCAGCCAAAGACCTTTTGAACAAATCTTTAGAGGTGAGAATATATAATATAAAATTAGTATTTAATATTTACTAAACTTTACTACAATTTTAAAAATGTTACTTTTGTTAGGAGCTCGATGAAGTCACCCTTCCTGTGCAAATAGAAAATCTAAGAGGAAAACAATTTGTTTTCCAAATACAACTAAATGACTATAATCTCAGGTATGGATACGAATTCTACACCGTCAAGAAACTTTTTGACTCTTTTGAAGAAACTAACAAAGCAATTCAGCTTGATCAAATAACAGATAAGTATTCTTTAATTTAGAAAAATTACAAATATGACATTTAAGATGTATATGATGTAATACAATCCTCAGCCTGTTCTATTGCCAGGCTTACATCAATGATACTTCAAATGAATGTAGCAACAACTTATCAACTGAAGAAGATGATGATTGTACAAAATTTCAAATAGTTGATGTTCAAAGCAATGTGCCACTCACACCAACATCTGCACTCAAGGAAAACAAAAGGGTATATTCAGGGACTACTACAAAGCAACAAAGGAAGAAGATACAAAAAACACTTTAAAGTTGTCTTTCAATCTTAACATTTTCTATGCACAATTTCGTTTTAATGGATTTGTGATTTTAGTACTAAAGACGTACTGGAACAAAGGAAATTTTTTAGCTTTTATGCACAATTTGGTTTTAAATTGAAACAGAGGAATTAAACTCTTATATTTAGTTATTGGCTAAACAAGCAACCAAATGATTCTGTGGTGTGTGTCATTTGGGAGTGGTGCAACACTGTCACACGAGCAAATGACTGAGCTATTTGTGTCATTTTTTTAATCTAGAAAAATGTATATTTTGTTTTTATTTAATGGCTATTAGAATTTCTAGAAAAATTGGTAGCTTTCCCGTGCATTGCACGGGTTAACGACTAGTTTATGATTAATAGGTATGTAATGGTCCTATGATTTGGCATCTGGGTCATGATATAGGGCTTGAAACTGGGCAAATATATATATATTTGTTTGGGCCACCGTATAGGCTTCAATTTAGTCCTAATTTTTTTTTATTGGGCCGCAGATTGGGTCCAAATCTAACATGGCTAGACGGGGCCCGATGGAGCGGGTTTGGGGGTTAAAAAACCCATTTATTAAATGGGCCAAGTTTGGGTAACGGGGGCGGGCCTGTAGGGTTGGTTTCAGGCATAAAGAAACTCGACCCGACTCCGATCATTTGTCATTCCTATTAGAAATCATATTGTAGGATTTGAAGGTGCATAGTAGCTCTTTTATATATATATATATTGATAATTTTATGAACGAGAATTTAAATCTTAAATTTCTGTATTAGAAACTTCTATTAGTGCCAATTGAATTATAAAGCTCTTGGTATTTTTTATAAATTCAATGGCTGAACAAAGATAGAGGCATCTCTTGTTAATAATATCATTGTTGGGCATTCGTCAACTCTACTGCCGACTGGGCGTTCTACAATCTATGTTAATGCTACTAAATGCTTCACGACATTGTTACCGAAGGCCCTTCAATATTGTTGCCATCATTCTTGCTGAACATCTCTCGCTCATTGAAAGCTACACAACTGACTCTAATGCCATGCAAAATGCAACACAAAAAATGAGACCCCCAACAAACCATTAGCACAACCAGAAGTCGTCATGGCAACTAGCCAGAAAGGATTTATCTCCTAACAAACAAATCTTGTATTCAATGGATGATTTCTCCATCTAATCCAGTCTGAAATTTTGCTAGTATGATAAAGGATATAGTGAAATTCGAGAGAGAGAGAGAGAGAGAGAGAAACAAAACAAGACCATGACAAATGAAATATTTGCATCGAAGTAAGTCTTATAAATCCTCCCCTTACACCAAAATTGGGAGCAAGATGACAATAGGCAAACCTGTAATGCAAAAAAGCGTAATATTACTGACATTTTATGTCTATACTCTTTTACGTTAACAATCATAGAAAGAACATCATCAAACTGCAAAAGGATCTGTCCTCCCCTAGCCCATTTGATCAAGGCTGGAAAGTCAATATTTCTTTCTGAATACTGAAGAATTTTGATATTTCATTCATGCACAATGAACTCGACCAATGTTCCCCAACTTGCCTCGATCAGCTCATGCTTCAGCTCCATACAAAACCAACGCCACAGAATAGATCAGTATCTCCACGTAAAAGGCAAAATAAATAACATGGAATGACGAATTCCTTGTGCAATCAAAATAAGCAAACCTGCACCATGCCTGAACACCTGCAATGGACTTTTAGAGAAAATACAGAAGAAAGGTACCAAAGCCCAAGAATTTGCAAAAAATACATATAGGCAACTGCACAACTGGGAGAAACTGCTCAAGAGTAAGGTCCCTTTGTTATCTCATGGATTTTTGGTGGTAATTAAGGAATGTAGAATTTGGGATGATTAGAGTATTGGGGGGTCTCTGGAGACATCCGCATTCCGGCAAAGGATGTGTGTAAACAGAAGTTTTTCTGTTGAATTTTCTCACTCTGGGTACCATCATCCCCTTGCGGTCACTCTCATTTAACATTTCTTTCATCTGATCTTTGAAATCTTTCCAACTGCAAAACCAGTATAAAAACATGGTTTACAAACAACTCCAATGTTGAATTTCTAAAGCATTAAAACATAACAGTTTCACAATTCCACATGCTTGAACTATTAACTGAACATCAATGCTTTTGCAAATACCAGTCCATATATGGACTTCTGGATCTTAGAAAATTTTGTACATCTATTCCAAATCCTCCGCATGAAAGTTCAGACAAGTGTTAACTACCTTGGATGCAGCCCATGCAAGAGATTAGAATGTTAAGCTTCGCATCTATAGACAATCATAGGTAGGATGGGTAGGGTACATGAGTTGGAAACTTGTAATCTAGAAGAAAATACTCCAAATTCTAATCAATCAATTGTAGCCAATCATCTTTATGTTCAATTATTCCTGTACTATCAATTAGGAGAGATCTGCTAAATACAACCTGAGCTGGCTTAATGATGAGAACATAGTAGGAAATAGGAAATAAAACAGAGACAAATGGAATAACAGTACAAACCCTAGGCTTCACCACCTAGAATATTGCTGCAAACCGTAGGCATCACCACCTAGGGTCATTTGGCATCACCGCCAAACAAAAAGAACAAAGGAGGAGACATATTTTGAACTCTATCATATAATTCTTATTCAAATTCAACTCTCTTTCACGCTCACATGAGCACTATTTTAATAGGTTTTAGGGAGTACACATACATGGAAAATGCCTAGTCAAATCCCTTAAAACCCTAAACATTAAAAACTAAATTCAAAAATAATTTCAAATCTAGAAACAAAATCTTAAATGAATTTGGTTTTAATAAACCCTGCATCACTTAAACTCACAAATATTTTAATGCATCTATACATGCCTAAAAAAGTGGTCAGATACATCAGAGGAGTAAAATAAAATCTGAATATTAAGGGGTGGAGAATACCTGAGACCCGTGTCCTGCAGTAGAACAACAAGCTTTCGTTTATCTGGAATAATGGTCTTAGCATGTCCACCATAGAGGAATCTCCGGTGGCCCATCAGAAAATGAGGAAAGTTTCCACCCTGAGTTGTCACAAAAGCCTCACTAAACAAGCATACAGTGTAGTCCAAAGCTGCCAATCTTGAAGAGTATCCCTACCAAAAGAGAAAAAAGATTTTAAAGCAAGGTTGTTGAAGGTTATGCGCTCACCCAATACATAGCTAAGGAAACACCATCACAATAAATATTTAGTTGAACCTGATCTCTACTTAATTTGTTGTCATCTATCAGACCTTCTCACTCAGTCAAGTTAGTTAGACTCTAGAAGAAACATGCTTGAATTTCAAGAATAGTGAGGCATTGCCACAATTATGTGCCACAGATTATCAGTACTCTCTCATTTAATACCTGATTTGATGGTCCAATCATTGATCCAAATGATGCATTTTTTATGCATTCTCTTGTACAGATTTCATGGAATTAAAATTAACTTGTTATGTGACTTATGACTTTATTTGTGAAGAATCTTGATGGCACTGATGGTGAAGAAAGAACGCGAACTGACAACGCAAACAGGGAACAAGGGCAGACCAAAAAGGGTCACTGACAGAACTACAAAGATAGTTTCTAAGAAGTCACACATTATGGCTGATATACTTTGGCTCTTGGTGAACAGAGACAATCATATGACTTTTTTGCAGATGTATTATGTTCGGATAAATTGAAGTTGATTTCCATGTCACCGGGACCACTACTACAAAAGACTATTTTAAACATTATACGAGAGCGAGTACATGAGTTTACCATAAAAGGAGCAAGCTCATCCGGGGTTGCAAGAGATTCCTTCGTATGGAGATGAGGAAACATCTTTAGCAGAGGAACTAAATGCCTTTCTGCCCAGTATATCTTCCCTGAGGCAAGATATATTGAAGTGTCATTAGAAAACCCCATACCACGCAGCATCATCCCAACCTACACTGACAAGAAAAAACAACATCCAAGTAAAAAAAAGTTATTACCAAATAATTGACATAGATGACATGTCCAAGCTAATTTATTAAGTTATGACAACAAGTATGAAATTAAACATTAGACAAAAGGCCTTTTTTTTTTCCTCAAACTACCCCATTACATTCTTTCCTGCAACCTGAACCCAAGTTTAGTTTAGTACTAGTCCCTTCCTGTAGCAGCTCAACTTTTAACCAAATACTATTAAATGTAGATGAAGGTCCAAAACAAGTGGAGTTGAAGCTACGGGAATAGACACTTTGGAAAAAACTTTAATAGAACTGGTCCTAGATAGAACTTAAAGCTAAAATATGAAACTAAACTTGAAATGTCAACTCATAAGGAATAGTTCACATTTGAAGTTCCAAAGGTCCGAACAGCAACAACATTGGCTAATATTTGAGGTACCTCCAAGGGAGATAGTGGGCATTTTCCATTGATTCGATTGAGACCAGGCAAGATGATACGGTCTTTTCGTTTGAACTTTCCTCTCCATCCTTTTTCACGAACTGAATCCATTTCAATTTTTTCTGCCTCCCCTCCATCATACACACAGCATGAAAATGCCACCATGTCCTAAAGGTAGAAGACACTCAATTACATATAGCTTAATTTTCCTTAACCATATAAACATAAAAGAGCTAAATACTTGCTCAAATTATGATGGAAAATAAGCATAAGTACCTCCTCAAAACGAAGATGGACAGAAATATACTTTCTACCAGTCCTAGAACTCTTCTCAATCATTCTGTTTACTAGTTTCTTTGCAAGAGTTGAAATGGGAGCAGAGAATCGCAATGCTTCATAATTAGTCAGACATCTTAGAAATTGAATATGAGGTGGGACATTCATCGCCAATCTATTAGCAAAGGGGGCTATGCGGATGATCCTGTATCAAACAAAAAATGAAGCAACAACACCCTAGAGGTAAGTTTCAACACGTTAAAGGTCAGATTCTAGTCGTCTTTACAAGGGAAATTTAATGAACTTGTCTGCCTTAATTCAGTTTGTGGATACCATTGACTCTCAGAGATGAGAATTTTTACAGTTTCATTTGGTAGAGCACATAATGAGAAGATGCAATGGTTTGATGCGTACCCTTGCTGCTGCAAGACAGGATACACTTCTCCCAAGTAATAACTGACAGAAGCCCAAGCTTGGACATGGAAGCTTGGAACAATAGTAATGTTGTTTTCATATTTTAGCATCAATTCTTCAGGTACCTCTTTAACCACTTTCACATAGCCTTCAAGGGTGGCTATGAAATGATCTTCATCGTATATGTCACGAAACTCACTGTGAAACAAATTTATATTGTCAAAATTTGGTCACCAGATGCATACAAAAGTACATTTAAAAAATAAATTTATATACCATAGGGCCATGAAGAGGGCACTATGTGAGCCCTACCTTCACATAGTGCGTTTCTTACAAGCATTTTAAGATATATTCAAGGCCAATGTTGGGCCACATATTAACAGAAAAAATTTTAATTTCAGCTCCAAACATATTGCTAGCACTTTATGTATGGTCATACGTATACTAAGTTTCCAAACATTTAAGTGGCAAGATTTGTCAACAATATTAAATGGGAAATATGTCAAACCTAGAGCCATCCAGAATGCTTGAGGAATTGGCACTCCAGGCTTGATCAGGGGACCTGCTTGGTCCATATTGATTTGGTCAACACATGAATTATATGCCTAATAACATATGGAGCACAGAAGACCTCAAAGCAAGGCACGGAGAGAAAAAATTTTGGCAGGAAATTTTTATTACGATGCAGGAACTTGACAGGAAAATTCTATTACTATGAAGGAACTTCTTATAAAAGACTACTGAAGACAACAGAAAGAGCACCCACATTAGCTAGATACAGAATGCAATAATTTGGTCCAGGTCATAACATTAATTTTTGGGGTCAATTTTATGAATAGAATCCATACAGCACCCATGATGCATACTCTACCACTAGGACAAAACGTCAGCGGCCTTTTTGAGTCCTAGCTTTACAAGCTAATGCCAATAAGCTATAGCTCAGTTGGTACTTCTTCCTCCCATATTAACTGGATGGAGTGTGAGCTCGAGGGTGCAAGACTCACGGGGTGCATGTGTAACTTACCAATAAAAAAATGATAAGCTAACGTCTAGTCTTTAATGAAGGTCTTTACACCAAATATATCTATAGTAGACAACCAAGATAATATTGATAAGGTATGTGGGTGAAAATTTACTCACACACCTCTCTAGTAAGATATTATAATATGAGAAATTTTGTCTCTCACCTTGGATCTCTCCAAACATTATGGAAATCAAAGCGAGGGATAACTAGTATTGCATTCAAAAGCCCAGCTACAGCCACTGCATTACAGATCTGCCAAAGAGACATAACAGGTTACCAATTTATCACATTTTTTTCTTTTTTCTGGCAACGCCCTTCTTAGTTTCTACAAAGACAAGAAAATCACTTAATAGAACTACTAGAGCAGAAAGCTGGTCATGAATATTGAAACTTTACATACCGCAGAGCGTTGTTGGTTAAGACCACCATTAGCCTCAACAATCAAGTAACCACTAGGGCCAGAGGACTCTGAAATTCAAGGGAAAATGTCAGTTTATTTGTGTTGGGGGGGGGGGGGAAGAACCAACTCAATTCCATCCTAGTCAAGCATCAACATGCAAAACAATGAAAAAGGACTAGAGCCTTTTGAAAGTGTAAGGTTGTTGAGGTCTATAGTCCAACTAGTAATATTGACCAGCAGAATAAATAAAAAATAAACATGTGTTTAAGATAAAAGGATTTATATGTGTGATTCTCAAATCCCACAAGACACATTTGAGAATTGAAGAAGTAACTTTAGAAGCCAATCCTAATGGCACATTATTCTAACTTCATACATACCAAAACGTGGACTAGCTGTTGAATTTGGACATGGTTTTTGCTCTTTTACCCTTCTTTTGTTTTTCCAAACAGAGGACAACTGCAACAAGAATAACCTTGCATTTAATCACAACAAATTCATATGTTATGCACATGCTTAAAGACCACAAACCAAAATTATCACTTTGGAATATTATATTAGATTTCAATTTGAAAATAAACAAAAAAACAACAGTAACAGATAGCAATAAAACAAGTAAACTAAGAGAATGTCAACACATTTGCACTAACCACGTTACATAATGTAGCAGTATTTGATTTGTAACTTGCTGAATACTAACATTATAGGCCACGCAGTACTTCCAATGAAAATAACACTCACAAACTTTAATTATTTGGCAACTCTGATTGGTTGCTCTGTTCTGATCAAACCTATCTGGGTATAACAAAGAAAAAACCAAACAGCCTACTCTCCCATGTAAAATAATTTCAACAAATTTCCCATGTAAATTCATTATTCGAATACCATTTCACAATTATATATGAATCTACAAGACAATTTTTCCAATTGAAATTTCAAGAAACTTTTCCAGTCATCAATCAACTAAAGAAAACACCATAATACTACTTCCATCTACTATTACTTTCTGGGTGGTTAATGCAATTATAAAAGCAACACTACATTACTATAATAGAGGAGGCAAACGAAAATCCACAAGAAAAAAAAATTATTATTAAATATTACCCAAAAAAAAAAAAACTGATAGTAAGTCCAAAATTCTAAACATCCCTACAATTATCCTAATTAAGTAAAACCCATTTGATATTTTACCCATTTTTAGAAACCAGTAATTCTTATACTCGAAAAAAAAAAAAAAAAAAAAAAAAAAAAAACCACGAAAAAATTCTAGTATACTCCATGATCAGAAACATTCCTTTCCGAACCTCAAATGTAGCGATCAAAAACCATATCTTGCACACAAAAAAATAATAATAATAATTGTTTCCTTTTTCTTTTCCTGCATTTTCTTCTGCAACCAAATGAAAAACCCAAAACAAAGAGCGAACCTCAAGAACAGAGGAATTATCAGAGTGAATATGAGGCCAGAATTTCCGAAACATGTCGTGGCTACGGTACACGGCGCCAGGAGTGGTGGGCCAGCCGACGAGAGCCGAGAAGGGCCCACCAACACACATGAGCAACCCAGACAAGTAGAGCAGAGGAAGCACCACCAAGTACCGCAGGTTTCGCCGGAACAAAATGCCACCGCCGAAGCTGTCCTTTAAGAGCTGAGATGGTGCTTTGGACCGCACTCGTCGCCGGCATTGGGATACGCTGGAGCGAAGCGGCGGCGACGGAGGCGGGCTGGGCGAGCTGCTGCTTCCTCCGCCGCTGTTGTTGTTGTTGTCGCTGGAGTTGCCATTTCCGTTGTGGGTTTTAGGTTTCATGGCCATGTTACTTGTGCGTTACTCACTGTTTAAACAGTGAGTGCGGTTTCTCTTTTATAAAAGAGAGTGACAGAGAGAGTTTTTTTTTTTTTTTGAGGAGTGACAGAGAGAGATGAGTGCGTTTTCTCTAGTGTACTTCTCTTTTTTTGCAGAAAAAGTGAAAAAGGCTGGAATTTTGAATGTATCTATCTATCTATGACTATGTGTGGTGACTTTGGAAGTATCTCTTATTGTACGTTCGGTTCGTTTATCTTTATTTTCTTTATATATATATATATATATATTTTTTTTTTTTTTCCTAAGGAATTGGATCACATTCACACAGTGAGAGAGAGAGAGAGAGAGAGAGAGAGCGAGCTTGAAAAAGAGTGGCTTGCAGCCGCTGACGGTGACAGAGGTAAATCTGGCTTTTTCTATATAAGTCCTATACTGTAATGTAATGTATGATAAAGCGAATTTTAGTGCGTGTTTTAGTATGGATAATCCAGAGATAAAGAGAAATAAGAGTTTGATTTATGACTGTACGTTCCGTTACGACTTGCGAGCACATATTTTTCCCACCTGCTGTGGATACCAACCATCGTTCACACTGTCAGACTAGTAACAATTAAGTCTATGTAGTATGGAGTCAATGAACTATGTGCAAGTGCAATTATGAATTACCCCGTATCCCTCACAAATATTTTTACCATTTTTATATTTCAACTTTCACTTTTTTTTCCCCTCAAAAAAAAAAAAAAAAAAACTTTCACCTTTTTTTTTTCTTTTTTCTTTTTTAATTTTAATGGTTGAAACAACTTTAAATTTCAGTCCATAATTGTTGCATCAATTGCAATATCCTTCCTGAAATATGGACTATGAAGGAGGGACATGAAAAAAATTTACAACCACCCTTGCTCAATTCCAACAATATTACGAACGCAATTATTTTACATTAAATTTCATAATTTATTGAGGTGGATTATAGTGAATAGTGAATAAAAATGATGAATGATAACCATTTTAATATATTGTGAAATTTGATGTCCCAAAATTTATTCGCTCTTTTTATTTGTATTTGGGTGAGCTAGGGAAGGGCATTTCTACATGGGAGAAGTGTGATTTTTGTGTTTGTAGTTTGGAGAGATAAAGAGATGCAATGAGACACACCCAAATTCATAATATGCTTAAGTATCCACCTTGTTATTGGCACACATAAATTCATTTTTCCAACAAATACTAGTGGTAGTCTCATGTGTAAGTGTTGTTATTCAATCACAAGTTGATATCCAAGCATATTAAGAGATTGAGTGTAGATTTGGATATGTTTGTAGGCAGATTGACATGCAATATGGATTATCAGGTGGTTTTTTCTTTCCTCCTTGACCCAAATACATAAACATAAATACATATGTAACATTTATATTCACTTGTCATTCATGAAATAATAAGAATTAAATCAAAACAGCATAGTTTTAGTGTTTTTTTTTTCTTTTTAAGAAATGAGCAAATCGAAATTTGACTGAAATGACACAGAATGACCAAGAAGACAAAAATTTAACCTAAGGTGAAACCATGGGGTTTCTTGTTTTGGTATTTTTTTTTTAAAACCAAAACGGAATGGAACCCACAACATTAGACATAATACAAATGCAAAGGCAATTTTGTAACTAAATGCAATGATTTCTTATTTATTTATTTTTTGTGTGGTTACAAACTTATTCTTTAGAAACTGAGTGATGATAGAAATATTACAAATTCTAATATATAAAGATTTACAAATTAATGTGTCACTTATCACATAAAATTAATTTAAATATTTATTTATTATTTTTTGAGGTTACATCATTTATGTTCATTGTTCTATCATTTTGTATACTTTTGTAGTAAAATTTATTATAACTTTAATATTAGTCCTTAAAAAAAATACTATATCACATTTTAATTGAGTTGTTGATTGATGGATAAGAAAAATGATTTTAATAATAAGTGTACCTGACATTAATTAATTAATAATTATAATAATTTGTTAATTGCCAACACAATAAATTGCGAAAAGAAATGTAAGTTTTACAAACTTACATGTTGAAAGGCTCCATTAACCAACAAAAAGGAATGACATTTTTTGGGGCTATATTCTTTTATATAAAAATGTGAACATATCAGCATGGTGAAACATACGGTGAGAATCTGATGTTTTTTTAAGCACCAAGTGGGAATAAGAGGACTTAAACTCAAGTCCTCCTCCAAGAGACAATTAACATTGATTAACCAATGAACAATTATATAATTTACAAAGGATAACCACTTGGGTTAAGAAGAGTGTAGTCATTTTATTACGTGATATATAATTTAATATAACATGACTTAATTCAATTTAAGTATGCCAAGAGCTTCATTTTAAAGTGGTTGACTAAAATATAAAAAGCAAGTTCTTATTCTTTTTTTTTTTTTTTGATAGTAGCAAGTTCTTATTCTAAAAGAGAGAAAATATCCACTATTAATTCCCATTGTGAATACTCTTACTTTGTAAGCCAAATGATTTAGTTTGATTATAAATGTTTATTTCTTTTTTTTCCTTCTTTATTTTTTTTTCTCCAAAAGCTAAGGCGACTTAATTTTGTTCACTACTGTATTCTTTATAAAAGAAAAAAAAAATGGCATTAGAGTATTCAAGTTCAACCATGTTTAACAAAACGAACTAATTATCGGGGTAATTACCACAGACATGCAAGACCTAATCTTAATTCATACACTAGCTATTAATGACTATAAGGGACTACACAAATCGTGCCATAAGATAACCTAGCTTTGTACAAACAACAGGAATTAAGTGTTGGTGCAAAACACAATCATAATAGAAATAACACAAAGAGAAACTAAATAATACTTCTGAATATTATTTATTTGAGATTAGAAAATACACAATATTATTTGGACTGACGAGCGGCACTCGCTGTCTTTAAGAAGATTCAAGCCCTTAGTTGGCTAAACTTTGTAACCAGTGCAAACCTTATCTGACTTGTCTCCCCTAGGATACAATAGCACAACAAATGTCATATGGCTAGAACAACCTCTGCACAAAATGTTCAAGTCCAAAACTCCACCAGAAAGAACACTTTTATTTGCCAAGAACTTCTCTATTTTTGTGTTGATTAGAATGCTTGTAATTGCTGGATTTTTTTCTTTTCTTTTTGGTGTTTGTAACGTTTTTGTATTGCAGTTACTAGGATTGGGTCTAAATAAGTCTATTTATAGACTCAAAGGGCCTCACGAAATTATTACCCAAATTAATCTGATTAATAGAGTCCATAATTCTGATGTAGTGGGTGTTACAAGATTAATTGCTAGACATAAATCTAATGGACTAGAGTTACACAATTAGTGGATGGGATAAGGAATTTCTGAAGAAATAAATAGGCCCAACAATAATCCATTAAGTGGGTGAATTCCTTCATTTTCTATATTAAAAAAGGTTATTTACTCATCAATGGATATGAAAAATATTCTAAATATATCTAGCTCAATATTTGCTCCAATACATATCAATCCATTAATCACCATAATTAAAAGGAACAAAAAAGTTTCTCTCATTTTCAACGTGAGATTTAACATTCCACTAACTCCTTATCTTTTATATTAACTCGGTAACTCCCATATCTTTATATTTATATTATCATATTTATTCATTTTAATTAAATAATATTGAAATGCTCCAACAATAAGAAATAAACTAAGTTTTTTTTTTTAATCACCAATGAAATCAATATAGAACAAAGCAAAACATAAGAACCACTAACATGCAAAACATAAGAACCACTAACCAATACAAATGGAGGCGAAAAACTATAAGAATATACCCAGGATATTATTTATCTACTATATTCATTGCACGCGTTTTGCGCATACAATAATGCTTGTTTATTTATTTATTTTTTCGGTTTAGTGTTATGATGTTTAAAAGTTATATATAAATAACCATGTATATTTTTTCTTTTCAAAACAAAGAGGTAAGGTAAAGTAGAATAATGTTTAAAAATGAGATATTAATAATGTCCTAAGTTTTA
Source organism: Castanea sativa (assembly GCF_040712315.1). Classification (NCBI taxonomy): domain Eukaryota; kingdom Viridiplantae; phylum Streptophyta; class Magnoliopsida; order Fagales; family Fagaceae; genus Castanea; species Castanea sativa. The sequence continues at coordinate 32,897,479 of NC_134024.1, read as the reverse complement.
GGATGAATGGAGAAGATAAAGAAAAAGCCTAAAACTAGTTTGTGTTTTTCAATTTAAAATTATTTAACTAAAAGATATGGTATTTTAAAGAATTTAAGAATTTGTGTGAGGGTATTTTAGTTCACAAAATGTTGAAACTCACATAGAGAATATTTTTATTAATAGTATAGATAATGGAACATCAAGGAGATGCCAACATGTTTTAATTTTTTATTTGATAATTATTGACTGTTAAAACTCTTTTTGTAAGAAAATTGTCATGAGTGATTCTAACAAATTTTTGATCAAGTACTATGTTAGGAAATTTAGACCCCGATTGATAGAATTAACAAGTTTTAAACCCAAGTTGTTAATTAGATTTATTATGAATAAAACTTGTTAAAACAAACAAACATCAATATCATGTCAAAATCATATGCAGCGGAAAAGTAAATAAGACAAGATATGATAACTCAGGAAAACCAATGAAACAAACTAGTTTCACAGTAAAAAACCTGGGGAAAAACCTTCCCGGAAAGAAACTCACTATAGTAAAGAGAAGTTTCAGATCTAGTACAAAACTTTTGTCCCTAGACTCTACAATCCCCGTAGATGAACTTACAGCAGAAACCTTCTACCGCTTCAGAACCTCTGAACTCTTCAATATATGAACGTTATCTTTTATATTAACTCGGTAACTCCCATATCTTTATATTTATATTATCATATTTATTCATTTTAATTAAATAATATTGAAATGCTCCAACAATAAGAAATAAACTACGTTTTTTTTTTAATCACCAATGAAATCAAAATAGAACAAAGCAAAACATAAGAACCACTAACATGCAAAACATAAGAACCACTAACCAATACAAATGGAGGCAAAAAACTATAAGAATATACCCAGGATACTATTTATCTACTATATTCATTGCACGCGTTTTGCGCATACAATAATGCTTGTTTATTTATTTATTTTTTCGGTTTAGTGTTATGATGTTTAAAAGTTATATATAAATAACCATGTATATTTTTTCTTTTTAAAACAAAGAGGTAAGGTAAAGTAGAATAATGTTTAAAAATGAGATATTGATAATATCCTAAGTTTTAGGATGAATGGAGAAGATAAAGAAAAAATCCTAAAACCAGTTTGTGTTTTTCAATTTAAAATTATTTAACTAAAAGATATGGTATTTTAAAGAGTTTAAGAATTTGTGTGAGGGTATTTTAGTCCACAAAATGTTGAAACTCACATAGAGAATATTGTTATTAATAGTATAGATAATGGAACATCAAGGAGATGCCAACATGTTTTAATTTTTTATTTGATAATTATTGCCAACATGTTTTAATTTTTTATTTGATAATTATTGACTGTTAAAACTCTTTTTGTAAGAAAATTGTCATGAGTGATTCTAACAAATTTCTGATCAAGTACTATGTTGGGAAATTTAGACCCCGGTTGATAGAATTAACAAGTTTTAAACCCAAGTTGTTAATTAGATTTATTATGAATAAAACTTGTTAAAACAAACAAACATCAATATCATGTCAAAATCATATGCAGCGAAAAAATAAATAGGGCAAGATATGATAACCCAGGAAAACCAATGAAACAAACTAGTTTCACAGTAAAAAACCTGGGGGGAAACTTTCCCAAAAAGAAATTCACAATAGTAAAGAGAAGTTTCAGATCTAGTACAAAACATTTGTCCCTAGACTCTACAATCCCCGTAAATGAACTTACAACAGAAACCTTCTACCGTTTCAGAACCTCTGAACTCTTTAATATATGAACGTTACTCTTTGATGCACGAATTTCAGTACGTGACTAACTCTTTTGCACGAATCCCAGTACGTGACTCACTCACCAACTTGAGGAAGAAGAATGTTGGCTGCAAAGTTCTTCACTTCATTGACAATGAAGATCAAGAAACATTTGGTTACAAAACCCTAAGGCGCAAAGATGCAGTAGCTTCTTTTTGAGAGAATAAGGCTCCTGTCATCTTTTGCATATGTTTTCCTTGTATTTTCTTATGTGACAGTCTTTAAAATAAGCCTTATATATGTCTAGGGTTGTGAGAAAAGAAACCCTACACATACATGTCAACATGGGTCGAAAATCAAATCTGAAAATTCTGATTTCCGTAACCTCGATAGATACCTCGATAGATAGTATCTGTCAAGCCTTATTAAACCTCGATAGATAGCTATCTGTTGAGCAACTGTCGAGCTATTTGTCCACAAGTATCGAGTTATCTGTCCAGTTTTAGTGAACAGCTTTTCTTCACTTGTTTCTTGGTCCAGTCTTCATGGCTTTAATACTAGGCTTGAACAACATGTTCTTTGAAGTATTAAACACATCTTAGATCTACCTAAATATAAGCAAAGTGCATTTTATCAAAGAATTAGCCAACTCATAAAATATGTCCTTAACATACTATAATAACCCTTTACATTCTTACCCATGATGACTATCTATATTCTAACTCATTCATTAGAATATAGGATGGTAAGGGTGGGTTCCAGTTAGCTTAACTGGTAAAGTCTTTGATGGTTGTATAAGAGATCTGGGTTCAATCCTTGCCAACACCAAAAACTGATTGGTGTCTTGGTCTGATGATAAAGAGCTATCATCAGGAGTGGACGCCATAGGTTGAAACTCTTTAAAAAAAAAAAAAAGATGGCTAGGGTGGGCAAAACCTAGAATTTATATTTGGGGCTGAAGATAATATATGTATGTATACATTTTATACAAAAGTTACATTGTATACAAAATTATCTTATATGAGATTGTCATTTTATGTTAATGATGACCCAAACGAGCGTTACATATTTATTACACGCATTGATGATAAAACGTAATAGACGGAGCAATGGTGTAAGGTTGAATTTATTTAGTCACGTGTTGGCTTTATTCCATGCCAAATTTGCTTGTAATTTAGCAATTAGATACCCTGTATTTAGGTGGGAATTATGTAAGGGTTGTATGTGAGAGAGTGCGAAGAAATCTCAAGATGTATGCACATAAAGGAGTCTCATGATTGGCTCGCGACTGGCAAGTCGCCAAAATGGCACACGTGTAAAGCATGCAGAGAGCTGAAGGGTCACGATAGCTAGAGCACTACATGACAAAAAGTACAATCTGGCCTGGCAGTTATCTCGCGACTCAGACTTGCGACTAGTTTTAGTCGCAAAGCCGAGTCACCAAAATGCCCTATTTGGATCAAAAATGTCTTTTCATATTCCTCACCTACCCTACTATAAATACCCTTATACCCACTAAATGTAGAGAGCTTCTAGAGAGAATTTTGAGAGAGAAACCCTAGAGTGACTTATCCACAATCTTAGACATTTGATTCTCCAAATTTCTTTACTCTCACTCTCTCCATTGACATACCTTTGAGAGCCCTTGAGAGATTCATTTGCCAAATCCTTATCTCACCATACCCATATTAGTGAGGAGGTATTTTGGTGCTTGGGAAACAGTTCAGAGAGAACCAATTTGTTTGGTTGACACAATGGGCTTATTGCAGGATCCTGTAAGTTAGAGAAGACAAGGTTCAGCATAACCTTGTTGAAGCAAGAAGCTTGGAGAGCTTAGGTGCATCGGGTAGATTAGGCTTGGAGGGTCTATTACTATTCATGTATCCCAACTTCATTCTTTAGTGGATTATTTGACTGCTTGGAGGGCAGTGTAGAAGTTTTTCGCCGAGTACTTCGGTTTCCTCTTTGATAACACATCGCTGAGTTATCTTTGTGTTTGCATTTCTCTTCCCTTACTCTTTACTGTTTAATTACTGCTGTGTTTGTGATTAATTTTGGTTTAGAGTGTTTTACCAATTTGTGTTTAGATTATATTCATTATTCCGCACATATATTGTTTGTGTATAAGCTTGTGTTGGTAATTTGGTATTTGGGGGTTTAAACGGTCATTAGTGTTTTATACGCTATTTGAACTATCAAACGGTAATAAGTGAGCTACGCACCTCAGAGCTCCTATTGATGACATGCCAGCTATTGCTCATAAATGTCGGAATTCATTATCCATAAAGACAAGAAAACAACTATAAAAGAAAAGAACAACATAATCCAAAGGTACACACAAATACTCACCCAAAAACCACTCTAAGTCATTTTTCTCTTTGAATCATTTTCTTCCTTTTTGACTTAAGTATCAGAGTGTTTTTGGCAAACACCACATTGGTGTATTACACTTCTTTGCCAAGCTTTCTTGCAGCTTCGCACCAGAGACACAACCATCCGCAAGATCGTCCATCCAATGAGACGAGGTCCTCAACTTGGTGATTTTTCGCATCATCAGTTTGGCGTTGTCCGTGGGGAGCACTGATCATTCAAAGCCATCTTTCCTAAGTGACAAAAGAGAACCTCGTAGCATGAGATGGATGCTGAACAAGCTGCACATAAAATCCAAGCCTTGACAATCAGCTTGGAAGAAGTGACTCACTAGAATGAAGAGCTGTGGAGAGCTGTTGAATCCCAAAAATGAGGAACGATAGTGGATCATGGAGAACCAGAATGAAGAAGAGCATCGGAGGATCAAAGGAAACCATAATGAGGAAGGATCGAATAGCCAGGCAAACAGGAGGACGAGGACGTCAAAAGAAAACTCGTTCAGAATGGAGAGCAAGCTTCGTAGCATGAGGAGGGAGATGGACGAACTCAAGAATGCGGTAAAAGACAAAGCCATGGAGAACTTAGTCGAAATGATCCTAAGGACGGATTCACCATTCACCACAGAAGTGTTGAACCGTCCACTCCCACCAAAGTTTCATCTTCCCCAACTAGAGTCCTTTGACGGCTCAAGAAATCCCTTGGATTATATTGAGTTGTTCAAAACTTTGATATTTTTATAGATGACCCCAAACAAAGTAATGTGCAGGGCCTTTCCAACAATGCTGAAGGGCGCAGCTAGGGTATGGTTTGGCAAGCTACCCTCTGGCACCATTGCAAACTTCGACCAGCTCAGCAAAGGCTTTGTTTGTCATTTCATTGGCGAACAATGACACAAGAAGCCAACTGGGCATCTTTTCAACATATGCCAGGCAAAGGGAGAATCGCTGAGGCAATGCATGATGCGCTTCAACAAAGAGTTGCTGCAGGTGGACAAAGCGGAAGATCAAGTCATCCTGATGACCCTCCAAGCAGGATTGCTACCAATAGATTTCTTCTTCTCAATCACCAAGAATCTGCCGAAAATAGTAGCAAAATTACTTCACAGCGTAGAGGACGTCGTAATAGCTAAAGGAGTGACGACCAAAAAGAAAAGAGACAAAGGAACCAGTTACAACCCTAATAGAAAGAAGGAAACACGGGGTACTGGGCATACTTTGGACAAAAAAATGAATCTCCCAGATTAAAGACCTAAGTTTACTAGTTTCACTCCCTTGGTGAAGCCTATCGAGCAAGTATTGATGCAAATAAAAGACGAACCTTCTCTGCAATGGCCTAAACGCATTTACACTCCAGCAGAAGTAAAAGACAAAAGCAAGTATTGCAGATTCCACCAGGACCACAGGCATCGCACTGACGAATGTAGACATCTGAAAGACCAAGTAGAAACATTAATCCATCAGGGAAAATTGCAGAATTTTGTATGAAGACCGGAGCCGTATAAAAGACAATAGAGGGATGAGAAGGAAAAAGAGCCAAAGATAGGGGCAACAAAACCCCCATAGGAGAAATAGGGATGATCTCAAGAGGATTGGTAGTGGGAGGATCCTCCAAATCACTAAAGAAGGCGAATGCAAGAGAAGTAAATAGTGTACACTCGTAGTTCCCACCTTAAAAAACGCCTAGATACAACGAACCAGATATTGTCTTTTCCAAGAAGAAAGCTCGTGGCGTTAGATAGCCCCATGACGATCTGCTAGTTATAATGCTCAGGATAGAAGTATTCAACATACATCGGGTACTGGTAGACAATGGAAGCTTAGCAGACATCATCTATCTATCAGCCTTCCAACAAATGAAGCTAAACAAAGAAAGGCTTCAACCATTCACTTCCCCATTGGTAAGTTTCACCAGGGACAAGGTTATTCCCAAAGGCATTGTTAAGCTAACCATAATTCTAGGCACTTATCCAGTGCAAGTCTCCAAGGAGATTGATTTCTTTGTGGTAGATTGTCCATCAACATACAACGTCATCCTTGGACAACCAACACTTATCAAGTTGAAAGTGGTGACATCAACCTATTACCTAAAGGTTAAGTTCCCTACAGCCCATGACATAGGGGAAATCAGAGGAGACCAAGTCCTCGCAAGAGAGTGCTATCAAGCTACCTTAACATCAGGAGAAAACCACATGTAGATGATAGACGAACCTTAACCAGTCCTGAACCACCAGAAATGCCACAAGAAATTAAGGTCATCCCTAGGGATCCATCCAAAGTCTTGAAAATAGGTTTAGCACTTTCAGCTTCAAAGAAGGCGAATATAACAAATTTCCTAAGAGAAAACTAAGATAGTTTTTCCTGGAAGCACGAGGATATGCCAAGTATAGACAGAAAAGTCATTTAGCATTGTCTCAATGTTAATCCAGAGTGTAGACCAGTATAGCAAAGACGAAGAATATTTGCGCCTGAACGCAATAAGGTAGTAGCAAAAGAGGTTGAGAAACTCTTAGAGGCAGGCTTCATAAGGGAAGTGTTCTACTTTGAGTGGCTAGCCAACGTGGTGATGGTAAAGAACAGCAACTACAAGTAGAGGATGTGTGTCTACTTCACAGATCTCAACAAGGCATGCCTGAAGAATAGCTTCCCCTTGCCCAAAATCGACCAACTGGTGGATTTAGCTGCTGGACACAAGCTCTTAAGTTCCATGGACGCCTTCTCCGGCTATAATCAGATCATGATGGACAAGGAAGATCAAGAGAAGACCGTTTTCATCACTAGCCAAGGGTTGTACTGTTATAAGGTGATGCCTTTCAAATTGAAGAATTCTGGGGCCATATACTAGAGGTTGGTGAACCACGTGTTCTCTTATCAAATAGGAAGAAACGTGGAAGTGTAAGTAGATGCTATGTTAGTGAAGAGCAATGACGAAGTGGACCACTTGGACGACCTAAGGGAAACCTTCGACATACTACGTAAGTATAAGATGAAACTAAACCCAACATAGTGTATCTTTGCTGTCTCATCAGGGAAATTTTTGGGATTCATGGTATCTCAACGGGGCATAGAGGCTAATCTAGACAAGATAAAGGCAATAATGGAGGTAAAGTCCCTGAAGACAATAAAGGAAGTACAGAGCTTAACAGGAAAGGTTACAGTATTGAACAGATTTGCCTCTTGAGCAACAGACAAGTGCCTACCCTTCTTCAAAGTCTTGAAGAAGGCATTTCAGTGGACAGACGAATGTGAGGAAGCCTTGGCGAAGCTAAAAGAATACCTAACATAGTATTAAGCCCTTTGGTAACAGGAGAGAAGTTGCACCTCTACCTAGTAGTATCCAATACAGTAGTAAGCTTGGCATTGATCAAAGAAGAGGAAGATGTGTAGAGGCCAATATACTACATAAACCAAGCATTTCAGGGAGCTAAAGCGACCTACCCAAGATTAGAAAAGATCGTTTTCACCCTAGTAGTCGCTTCTAGAAAACTACACCACTACTTTCAAGCACATCCCATAGTCGTCATGACAGACCAACTAATAAGAAAGACGATGAACAAGATAGATGCATCAAGGCGCCTCGTCCAATGGGCTATAAAGCTTGGCTAGTTCGACATAAAATATCGGCCTTAGGTAGTAATTAAAGCCTAAGCCCTTAATGATTTCATTGCAGAATTCACTTATTCTCAAGCAGAAGAAAAGCCTCAAAAGAAGACATGGACGGTCCAGACAGATGGGTCCGCTACCAAGAAAGTTGGAGGAGCAGGTGTGGTCCTTATATCACCAGATGTAGAAATCCTGAAGTATGCGGTAAGACTACAATTCCTAGCAACCAACAATGAAGTCGAGTATGAAGCACTTCTAATAGGATTGAGTCTTGAAAGAGTACTTGAAACCAAGACCTTTATCATCCAAGCTGATTCTTAGCTTGTAGTTGGACAGGTAAAAGGAGATCATGAAGCAAATGAAGAAAGAATGAAGAAGTATCTAAAGATTGTCAAAGAACTCCAGCAACACTTTGACAGTGTCGAGTTTTAGCAAATCCCTCATACAAAGAATGCTAAAGCTCATGTCTTAGCACGATTAGTCTCATCAGACAAGCATGGCATATCTCCAGATTCATGCATGGAAATAAGGGGATGGCCCAACACTGAGGGAGAACAGGTGATGAAGATACAAGAACAAGACGAATGGATAACTCCCATCATCCGCTACTTGAAAGAAGGTCAAATCCTAGAAGATAGGAATGAAGCATGGAAGGTACAGATCAAAGCTTCTCGCTTCGTCATTATTGATGACGCCTTACACAAACAAGGACATTCCCTCCCTTATCTCTATTGTATTAACAAGGAAGAAGCTAACTATGTACTTCGAGAGATACACAAAGGAATTTGTAGTAATAACGTGGGAGCAAGATCTCTGGTAAGAAAAGCACTTAGAGTAAGTTATTACTGGCCAACGCTATAGAAGGATGCATATGACCTCGTCAAAGCATGAGACCAGTGCCAATGCTTCATGAACGTCCAAACGAGACTAGGCTAGCCAATGACACTGATAACCACTCCATGGCCTTTCGCTCGATAGGGGATCAACATAATAAGATCACTCTCCAAAGGAAGGAAGCAGCATAAGTTCCTCATCGTCGCAATTGATTACTTCACAAAGTGGGTGGAAGCCGAGCCAACAACGACGATCATGGAAGCCAAGATCACCAGCTTTGTATAGAAGAACATAATCTGCAGATTCGGCATTTCGAACGTAATCATATCAGACAATGGGAAGTAGTTTGACAACCCCAAGTTTCAAAAAATTTTGCCAAGATCTAGGCATTAAAAACCTCTACTTCTCTCCAAGAGACCCTTAAGGTAATGGCCAAACTGAAGTGACGAATAGAAATTTGCTCAAAATTGTCAAACCTTGGCTTGAGGGGGCAAAGGGTGCATGGCCAGAAGAGCTACCTAACGTTTGATGTGCATATAGGACACCCACAAGAGTGCCAAAGAGAGAAAAATCATTCAGACTAACATTTGAAACTGAAGCCATCATACCAGTGGAAGTAGGACTGACGAACAACCAGATCAAAGTGTACGAAGAGTAGAGGAACCATCAAGAACTCAAAAATAACTTGTATATGATCGACAAGGTGAGAGATGAAGCTACGAACTGGATAGAAAAGTACAAGGGAGCAATGGCTAGATACTACAACGAGAAGGTGAAGGTAAGATTCAACGTAGGTGATCTCGTCCTCAAGAAAGTCTCGCAGGCAACAAAGGACTTGTCCCAAAGGAAGTTAGGCTCAGCATGGGAAGGACCCTACCAAGTCATTTGCCACTCCAAAGAAGGGTCATACTACCTGAAGGCCTTGGATGGCCAAGAACTACCTCATCCATGGAACATAAAACACTTAAAGAGATACTACCAGTAAGAATAATCCCCAAGTATCCAAAATGCTTACTTTTATTTAGATGTATTTCCTCTTTTCAATATTATTTGCCCTGCATAGACGAAGGAATATTTTGTCTCTCTATCAATAAAACATAAGTAGAAGTACTATTAAGGAATTATACGTAGCAGATTTTTCCATTACTAACTATTGGCCAAATTGTCATTAATACATGACGTTGAAAAAGTATTAATACGTATTAACAAACACCACTCATGCATGATAAAAGTCATACATGACTTAATAAAGTTATTGATACATAACAACATTGTCATTCATACATGACTCAAAAAAAGTTACTAATACACATTCATACATGACTTCATAAAGTTATTGATACATAACAACATTGTCATTCATACATGACTTAAAAAAAAAGTTATTAATACATAACAAAATCGTCATTCATACATGACTTAATAAAGTTATTGATACATAACAATGTCGTCATTCATACAAGACTTAAAATAAAGTTATTAATACATAAAAACATCGTCATTCATACATGAATTAAAATAAAGTTATTAATACATAACAAGATCATCATTCATACATGACTTAAAATAAAGTTATTAATACGTAACGAGATCGTCATTCATACATGACTCAATAAAAGTTATTAATACATAACAAAGTCGTCATTCATACATGACTTAATTAAAAGTTATTAATACATAATGAACTCATCATTCATGCAGGACTTAATAAAAGTCATTTAATGACTTAGAAGAAGTTATTAATGCGCAGCCACATCATCATTGGTACACCGCTTAGAAAAATTGTTAACACACAACAAGGATATCATTCAAACATATCATAAGCAAATAAATATCGTCATTCATACATTGCATAGAATCAGTTCGAAGTAAATCATATGCTCAAAACAAACAAGCCCCGAAAGATTGTCCAAGAGATTGTTCGAAAAAGAAAAATAAGCCGACGCTCAAAACAATGAGCCCAAAAGTAACAATGTTTAGAAAAAAAAGGGAGAGAGGAACAAGTTCTTAAGAAGGACTAGAAAAGGAAGGATCTATAGGGATGCTCTCAACTACACCTGGCACAACCTCTCCTTCTGTCGCAACTTTGAGAGGACAATCCTCTAGAATTTCTTCTGTTGCAACCCCAGAAGGACAATCCACCAAAACTTCCTTCTCCACTTCTTCCATATCAAGCTAAAAGAAGTCCATCTCGGGGTGATGCTTGGCTAGATACTTACGAAAAAGTTTGAAGCTATTGAGAAATTTAGACCCCGGTTAATATAATTAAAAAGTTTTAAACCCAAGTTATTAATTAGATTTATTATGAATAAACCTTGTTAAAACAAAATAACATCAATATCATGTCAATATCATGCACAATGGAAAAGTAAATAAGACAAGATATGATGACCTAGGAAAACCAATGAAACAAAATAGTTTCATAGTAAAAAACCTAGGGGCAAACCTTCTCCAAAAGCAATTCACTATAGTAAAGAAAAGTTTCAGATCTAATACAAAAATTTTGTCCCTAGACTTTACAATCCCCGTATATGAACTTACAGCAGAAACCTTCTACCGCTTCAGAACCTCTGAACTCTTCAATATATGAATGCCACACTTTTGCACGAATCTCAGTACATGACTAACTCCACCAACTTAAAGAAGATGTTGGCTGCAAAGTCCGTCACTTCATCAACAATGAAGATCGGGAAGTACTTGGTTACAAAACCTAAGGTGAAAAAGACGCAGTAACTTCTTACAAAGAGAATAAGACTCTCGGTCACTTTTTCATATGTTCTCTTAGTGCATACTGTTGGGGTTTATGCCCTAAAATCCAATTTATTGGCATGTCATAAATAATTAAATTGTTTAATTATATGAGACTATTTATAAATGAACTAATGAGACATTATCTTAGTCCATGAGATGCATAGTATGTGATTTATGTGATTTAGTCACAGATGATATAAATCACAAGTTTTTTATAAACTCAGAATTTTACTTCGTAGTCGGTGATGAAATTGAGCATTTCATCTACGAAAACTATAACATATCAACTAAGATGACTTGTCTTGATCATGGAAGTGGAGACTTTTAGTTGGTATGTTGATATGTTTTAAGAGTTAAAACATATTGAACTGGACCATTGTGAGATTTATTATTCTCCTAATGACTGTCAAATGAATAATAAATTTCACAACTTCTATTTACATGAACTCTTAATCTTGAGAGAATAATGGACTTAATCATGAGGTGTAGGTTGCTTTGACATATCAGGAGTGAGATCTAAAGTCACGATCAAAACCTCAGTATGTTGGGTAGCCACATTTAGTGTTGATGGAATATATATTCTCAAGACGGAATTCATAGTCTCTTAACATAGATACAAAATATTCCCTTGAGATACGTTTAATGGATTTGGTTATTCAGAGAGTTGAGCCCAACTACTTTGGTAAGGAGTTACTAAAGTATATATTTATGGAATTGAATTTCATAAATATATGATGAATAATTTAAAGGATTAAACCGGGTACTCAAGCGTTAAGATGTAATATTCAAAATGGTAGTCTACATTCATAGCTTTGTATTACTACGAATATTTTATGAAGGGGTTGCATGTACAATAAAGTCTTGGGATATAATTTATAGATAAGGCCTAGAGTGCAACTATATTTATATAGTGGTATTAAATATAGTTAATGATAACTTTGGACTTGTCAAGAGTTGACAGAAAAGCCCAAGGCCCATTGGAGCTAGTGTCTTATTAGTCTCTTTTAGTCTCACTCCAAGCCACACACTTAAGCCCAATTGGAAAGGCTCAAAAGGCTAACCCAATTAGAAAATCAGTTAGATATAAAGGAAGAAATATACAAAATTTTGTAAGTAACATGATAGAGAGAAATCTTTATGAAATGGTTTGTATGTGTGAGTGAAAGTCACTCTCTTATTCTCCCTTGAAAACTGATTGAGAGACCACACTTCTTGGGCGTTAGTGGAATTGGAGTGAAGATTAAAAGTGTTCCCAAATACTTTTGATCTTTTGTTTTGAATTTCACGGCATCAAGGTATTCTTTCTATTCTTTGTTCTAGAATTCAAAGTTACATGTTATCTTTCATGAATGAAGTAGATCCGTGTTTGTTACTTCTGCTGTGTGTTTTGTATGAGATGCAAAACCAGATTTTCCAACAATTGATATCATAACCAGGTTCAATATCATGTTTGTATAACATGTGATTGAGTTTTAGAATTAAAGAAAACCATTTTCTTGATGATTTAATTTTCTGCAGTAAAGTTTCTGCATAATTGTGTCCTTGATCATACTCTTTTGTGAAAGGTATGGATTAAGGTTTAAGAATATAAATGAAACTGGTATATCGGTCAAGCATGAGCATTTCGTTTTGCACTACTTGGATATAGTTGGCAATTGAATTTTATTTGATAACCGTTGCCAATACCATGTTTTAGTGTATGAGATATACATATTGGTTTGTATTACCAATGACCCATGTTTATGCATAAAGTTATATGGGTTGATATGTAAAATGTTTATATAAAAAAAAAAAAAGTGGCCCATTGTATATCCTTTTATGAAGGTGTCAACTTTCATTGTTTATAAAGGATTCATCATATTGTAGCTTGCCTTGCATTATATATTTATTTTATTATCAAATAGAATGTTAATGCTAGGATTATGAAATTTATTCCTAATGAGATTAGGATTATGTTTTCAAGGGTTTCTAGCATATTGTGGCTCTTGATATTGATGTTGAAAACCCTAATGTTTGATCTACAAATCTTCATACATAAAATCTAAAGGTGTTTTTTGATGGAAGAATAATGAAGATGTCAAAAATGGTTACCAGAAAATTCTGAGAAAAATTCAGTTTTGAGAGTTTCGATCGATCGGGAATTCATTTCAATCGACCAAATGTACTTCTCGATTGATCAAAGAGGAATCAGGAACCGATCGAGTCAAACAAAAACTCCATGATGAAATTCTTCATTGTCTCGATCGATCAAAAATTCTCTTCGACCGATCAAATGTTGATTTCGATCGATCGAACAGGATTCGAGAATCAATTGAATGAGGCAGAACTTTTGTGATGAATTTCTTCATTTTTCAATCAATCGAGTAATAGGTTCGACCAATCGGAGGCACTGAATTTTGAATTTTGAATTGTTTTTGACTAAGTGTTAAAACTTTGATAAAAAGTAAGGCTATGTGATTAATTTTATAATCCTTAAAACTTAAGAACATACATTAATAATTATCTAACTAAAAGCCTAATGAGATCAAAGATGTTAGTTAAATAGAACTCTTAATCCTAAATTGTTTTATGATTAAAAGTCCTTAATTTATTTCAATTAGAGGTTTTTAATGAGATTAAAATTCTAATTAAAAAGTATATAGTTTCGAATGAGATTAGAATATTTTATTTAGTAAATTAAGGATAGAGTTCTTTATAACTAATTTTTGATCCACTAGTGTTTAAGGAATCCTAAATAGTTTAGGACTTCCATTTTAGTTAGTGATTCTAATAAGATTAGAGTCTTCAACAAGTGCAAGGTTATTAGTTGTGATGGGATCACAATTATTTAAGAAAAACCCAAATAACGAGTAGGAGTGCTGAAATAACCCTTTTTGTTAAGTTTATTGTAATGTGAATAGATACCTTGTCTTGACTTCGAGTCTTGCATTCCAAGCGGAGGATATTTACTTCACGGATTACATGATTAAACTTCTTTATGATTGCACGAATGTTCGTTACACTATTGTGACGTGACTTAGTAACATCACATCAAATTTAAACAATTAAACGCATTTGATGTGTAGGGTTAAAATTGTGATAAGATCACAATGATTTCAGGACAATCCACTTGTTTTAAAATTTCTAGTGGGAGAGAGATACAAGGGTTGGATCTCACGGCCTCCATTATCAGTTCATAATGGTGTGGGGTAAGCACCTTGTCTTGGCGTATATGCCTCGCAATCCCAAAGGAGGGTGTTTACTTCATGGTACTACAAGATTGAACTTACCCATTTAGAGTAGTGTGAACAAGCACCTCGTCTTGGCGTATATGCTTCGTGATCCCAAAGGAGGGTGTTTTGTTTCATTGTGCTACAAGTTTAAATACTATAAAGGGAGATGAAATGTGGCTACACATGATTCTAGATAATGGTGTACACTAAAATAAGTGTAATGTTAACCTCCCAAAGGAGCTATGTCATTATTACTTAGAGGCTAAAGGAAAAGCGGCAAATTATTATTTTTTTGTAAGAGTTACCATGATAGCATTAATAATGAGAATGATTCTCGCCTGATCATAGTGATTGGTATAAACTTGCTACCGAGGAATATTAATTGCGAGATTAGGTTGTAATTGCACCTAGTATAGTATGGTTTTATGGGTTCCATATTATATGGTTATGGTTGCAAACTAATAATGTCCTGGTATTTAAGTTCATAGTCTCAAATTGAAGTTGTCATAAATTTTTGTTCTCTACCTACTATTTTAATTGAATCACATTAACTAAGAAATAATTTTGGACATGGTGCTTAAAGAAGCTAAAGTATATAAATATGTTTCAATTCAGTATTGTCATAATTTCCTATACATGATGCATTTATGGAAGACAGCTTATGATGTGATCATAGTCTACATTGGAATGCTAAAATGTTACATTGGCTTCTATCTCAATTGTGCTACAGCATGAGATGCAAGAGTTAGTACTAAACTTAGACTTTATATTAAGTCTAAATGAGATGTTTGGTATGAATCATATTGAGTGCTAAGAAATGCTTAAGGAGTTCCAATTCTATATCATTTTATGAAAATGTTTTTAATTTTAAAATGAATTGAAATTCTTGGATGTAGAGATTAATTGTTAATCTCATATGGATATAATCCACAAGTCATTGTTAGAATCATTTGATCAATTCAGATTGTTTTGAAAATATTTTTTTTATATTGTCTGAATTGATGAGTGAGTTCTACGCAATGGAAGACATCCTAAAAGCTAAGGCTAAGATCAATATGATTGAATTTAAATTCTTAGCCTGAACCGAAAGGTAAGGGTAGTAAAAAGAGGAATTATAATACCAAATAGTTGGACAAGCGAGTTGTCCTAATAGTTGCCAAAAAGGAAATTAGACTCAAAAGTATGACCAAAAGGAAAGTTTTATTTTATTTTTTCTTTCTGTTTTGGTAAAGCTAAGCATTATCCATAATTGTTTTCTAGATGAAAATTTACATATTTTACTTTTTAAAGAGAAAGTTTCATCCTTTGGTATTGTATGTTTTGGCACTTATGTCTAGATCTTATTAATCTAAATGTTATTCAAGATTGGTGAAAGATGAGCTTTTAGAACCATTATTTTGTTATATTCCCAGTCTATGAATTCTATTTAGAGGATGATATGATCTAAGGCTCTTTTTTGTAAAGGATGAAATTCCAATGACTTTTCTAAGTTAGTGCATACATAAAGGAGGAATAGGGTTCTTTTAAAGGTAGATTGTTCTTGAAGAAGAATGTCATAATTTGTTAAAAGAAAACTATAAAATACATTTAGAAGATGATTGTATTAGATACACCACAAGACATTATTCTGTAGGTAGCTATTACACCAGTACAATATCGTAGTGGGAGGATTATCAAATAAATTCATACTTTTGGAATAAACTTTTGAAGTCATTCCATAAGGATATGAATTTGATCCTCGGTCCTACATAAAGGCAATAGATGTTATGAATATGGATTACTGGATCAAGATTACATAAATAGAATTAGATTCTATTTAAAGTCTAGAGCTTGTAGAGGTGCCTAATGGCATTAAGCCTATTGTTTTCAAATAAGTCTACAAGAAAATGAGATTGATAGATTAGAAGGTGTAAAACTTCAAAGTCAAGACTAGTGGCAAAAAGATTTATTCAGAAAGAAATAGTTCAACTATGAAAATATTTTTTCACCAATAGTCAAGTTTGACTCTACCTAGATTCTCTTATTCATTATGATGATGCAAGGAAAATTAGTAGGCTAGATGCTCCGGATTTGAAAGGACCACTCGCTCTCTAATGGCCTGGAAAACAAAGGAAACGATCAAAGGTGACTGGGATCGCCGGCTAAGAACCCTCCGATGGTAAAGTCAGTTTTCTCTCTATAACTTTTAAGTTCCAATTTCTTGGGAAAATGTTCAATGTACCTTCCATTGGTCTAGATGGCTGTTTATATAGTGTCCTGGGGGCAGTTATTGAAATTGTAACCTCCCCTGAATTTCTGGAGGTCTGGGGTTCTTGGATAACTCCCATAACCACCTGACAGTTGCATTTTCTCACACAACGGTCATCGGAAGTTATGCGTGTATTATGAAATGGTAAAATGTGCTTAATATTTCTAAGTCTAAAATCCTCGTCCATGAGTCTTTACGTGGACGAGTCCTCTCGGGATGGGCTGTGCACATCCTTTGGACGAGGGATGTAGCTTCGCTATCACCCAAGGACGGCCTTGTGCGTTATCCTCGTCTTGATGATAGCTCCTGGACGGCTACCGAGGCGATGACCGTCCAGGGACGATCTAAGCGTCTTTATCCCTCATCAGTTGCCCCCTCGTCCAGGGGTTATGCAGCATATTGACAGACTTTAGGACAAGTCTCTTCTTTTTTATTATTATTTTTTTATTTTTTTATTTTTTAGAAACGTTCCATGTGTCACACATCCATAGGGGGTTGGTCATGTAGGTTTACTTCTTCGAGGCATATGCCACGTGTCACCTTCTGATCGGTTCTGTCATTGCGATTACCGAGACTTTTTTACCTATAAATAGTGGTTTCTCTCTCATGCCCCTTTCACTTTTTCAAATTTTCTGCTTTGACACTCTCGTCTGTTGCTTCGTCTAAGAGTATCCTCAGCGTCCTTAGTGTCCCTCGTCTAGAGCCAGGTAATCTCTCTACCCTTACTCCAGCTTTCCTTTTTAAGTGTTAGAACGTTTTCAATGGCCTCCTGTTCGTCTAGCGACAGTGTGGCCAAGGCCATAGACGAGTATCACGACTCCTCTAGTTATAGCACCTCTAGTGATGGCAGTAGTATTAGTGGCCACACAACCGAGGAATACACATCTGGTGTTCCTGGAGTTCCTGTAGAAACCTTCCAAGAGAGTATTAGGACGAGGACAGCCTCGGGGGCTGATACCTCGACAAGCGTCCCATCGTCCTCTCCTTTAGACGAAGAAGAAACAGTATATAGTTGTGCCATAGAAATTCCTTCAAAGACGGACAAGAAGAGGTTAGACGCTCTTAGGAGTTGGTTCCAGATTCTAGATGATATGAACCCTAGGTTAGCCGTCAGAGGGGAGTGGTGTTGTCAACCCCATTTTGGGATAGGTGTGTACGAAGCCTACCTGTTAGGGGGACTTAGATTTCCTTTAAATGCCATTACGAGGGAGTTGCTTACCAGACTGGGTTTGGGGGTTTGTCAGTTTAACCCCAATGCGTGGAGACTTATTGTCTCTATGCAAGTCTTATGGAGGGAGGTGTTTGATGGGAACCGTCCTATCACCGTGGACGAGTTCTTGTATTGTTATAAACCCTCCGAGATAAGCCAATCTCAAGGCTTTTAGCAGTTTACAGCCAGGGGCAATGACTGTAGGCTGATTAAGTCCTTACCCTCGTCTGACAGAAACTGGAAGATAGAATTTTTCTTTGTCTCTGGTTTCTAGGCGGGGTCTCCTATCAAGGTTGGTAGAGATACATTCCCTTCTTATACCGGAGAATTAGGGAACCTTCATCAAGAAGGTATGTTGTGTTTTTCTTACACTCCTTTTTTTTTTTATTGATTTTGTCGTGTTTTATTTTTAAACAGTGGTCTAACCTTAATTTTCTTCTTCTTTTTGCAACTGTTAGGCGTCCCTCTCTGAGTAAATTCCACCGTGATCGCGTCCACAGGGCTCGTCTATACCCCGAGAGAGATTTTCACTCGTTGGTGACCTTTCAACGTCTACATAGGTGGGGACTTGGTCCTGACCCGTCCGTCGAAGCCCTCGCGCACGAACTAACTGTCCGTAGACGTGAGTGTTTTTATTCTTTAAAACGTGTGTATTATATATTTTTTTTAATGTTTTGTTACTATAATTCATTTATCTGTTTTTATTTTTAGGAATGGCAACCATGAAGGAAAACAAGGGGAAAGAGGTGGTCGAGGAAGTGGCCAGGCCTGATGCTCGTCTTGCTGTTGGGGATAAGAGAAAAAGCTTGTCCAAGCATGTGGACTTGGCTAGCTTGCCTAGTCGTCGAGGGAAGAAGGCCAAGTCTGGGTCGTTCAGGCCCGAGATTGCTAGGCCTGATCCTCCTTCCTAGCCGCCCGTCCTGGTCGTTGATATAGACTCGTCCACGCCTGTCAGCGTCACTCCGTCCAAGTCCCCAGCTCCTGATTCGTCCCAGCCTCCTCGAAGGATTTCTACTAATTTGTTGGAGAATGAGGATCTGGCTTGGGAACGATTCCAAGAGGCTGTGAAAGGCAAAGACGTGGCTGCGTGCTATGACATGTCTTTGAAGGAGTTCGAGCACTCTAGCGTCCACGATCTCTTTAAGGTGACCATCTTGGCCTCGTCTTGGTTTAACCATGTTACCCAATGTTATTTCTATCTTTTGAACTTTCTGTTCTTCCATGTAGGCAATGTCGAAGTTCATAGCTGCGTCCAGGCAAGCCACAGAGATGGACAGGACAAGGATCCTTCTAGAAAAAAGAATAGAAGAGATCAAGAATGACTGTAGGACGTGGGCCGAGGTGGCGAACAAGGCTAAGGACGAGGCTGAGGAATTGAAGGCTTTGGTGGGGGAGCTGAAATCCAACGCTGCCAGGAAGGACGACCTTCTCGACCTTCTCCAAAAGAAGAATGACAAGCTGAGTCTTCTTCTTAAGAAAGCTAAGGACGAGGTAGTGGAGGAATTCAAAGCGTCCAAAGAGTTCACTGAATTGCTGGACACGAACTACGCAGCAGGGTTTGAGGATTTTAGGATGGACGCTATAGCCAACTTTCCCGGAGTTGACTTTAGCGCCATTAAACTCAACCTTGGAGCTACTACAAGTTCTCTCATTCACACAGGCTCAGACGATGTCAACATCGATGACGACACTTCCACCAAACCAGCTCAGGACGACCACAACATTGACGCCCCCCCCCTCTTTAAAAAAAAAAATCTTTTTAACTAGTGTTATTGTTGTTTGGTTTTTTTTTTAAAATGTATTCAAGTACAATTACCTCGTCTAGAGTGTTCTGGACGAGTTTATTAACAATGGCTTTTTAATGCTTAATTTATAAGGGTTTTTGGACGGTGGTCGTCTACCCTCTTTGGAGTAAAGAATATTTTCTTTATCTGTTACCTATTGTATGGACGAGCTTACACATTTGTTATCATTTATGCAATTGTCTTTTGAACAATGTTCCAAGTGTTGAATGACCGTCTACACGATTTTTTTTATGGACGACCCACTTAGGCCGATAATGACGACTGCATTACTTTTGCTCGTCCTTTAGGCATTATAACTTGTCTTCTCGCAAGGAGTTCATAACGTTTGTTTTACTCGTCTTGACTAGCTGCTCGTCTTTAGAATGCTATGCCTTAATGCCCACTTTCTTTCTTAGACGAGTGGGCCTTGCCCTTTTCTTTTTGCTTTATACTCAATAAAAGGAAATCTTGGACGAGCATGCCTTAGCTTTTTCTTTTTGCTTTATCCTTGTCTCAAGGAATGCTTGGACGAGTATGCCTTAGCATATTTCTCTTTGCTTTATCCTTATTTAAAGGAAAGCCGTGGACGAGTATGCCTTAGCTTATTTCTCTTTGCTTTATCCTTATTTAAAGGAAAGCCTTGGACGAGTGTTTCTGCGTCTGAAGATTTCTATTCGTCTTAAGCTTTTGCCCTTTCTGTGGGTATTATTATGGAAACTAGATCTATGTATCAAATACATAAGAAATCCAAACCATATTATTACATGAACATTGTTCACAAGCGTGGCACATGCTTATAAGCTAGTGCCTTATTAAAATACTTAAGAAAAATACATAACCTAGTCTTTCATAAGCTGGTTTGTAAGCGGTGCAAAAGTTTGAGAACTAGTGCACTTTTTATTCACAACACACCATAATAGTAGTAAGAACACAACAGTAAATATAAGCGAACACGCAAATCATAGCTGTAACTTTGCCACTGACTTCCCTCGTCCCTGCTTATCACTGATAGTACCTCCTCAGATGTTCCACGTTCCAGGGATGCTCTAACTTCCGCCCGTCCAGAGCTTCCAGGTAGTAAGACCCCTGCCTTTTGCAGTTGATTACCCTGTAGGGTCCTTCCTAATTGGGTCCCAATTTTCCATGAGCTGGGTTCCTGGTCGCCAAGGAGACTCTTTTGAGGACAAGGTCCCCCACATTGAACCGTCAGGGTTTCACCATGGCATCATGCTGTCTGGCCATAAGGTTTTTGTACCTTGCTGTCCTTTGCTCCGCATCCATTCTTACCTCGTCAATAAGATCGAGGTCAAGACAAAGTTGTTCTCCATTCTCTTTCTCTTGGTACTCCATCACTCGGTGACTAGCCATATGAACTTCCGCCGGTATGACAGCTTCACTTCCATAAGCTAGTTTAAAGGGGGTCTCTCCTGTCGGAGTTCGTACAGTTGTCCTATAGGCCCAAGGAACACCTGGTAGCTCGTCTGGCCATATCCCTTTTGCCCCCTCGAGCCGAGTCTTGATAATTTTCAGCAGGGATCGGTTTGCTACTTCTGCTTGTCCATTTTCCTGCAGATGGGAGGGTGAGGAATAGTGATTCTTAATTCCAAAATGATTGCAAAAGTCCCTAAAGGGCGCATTGTCGAATTGACGTCCGTTGTCCGATACTAATACCATGGGTACTCCGAACCTACATAGAATATTCTTCCATACAAAATTTTTCACATTTTGCTGAGTGATTGCTGCAAGAGGCTCGGCTTCTACCCACTTGGTAAAGTAATCGATTCCTACCACCAAAAACTTCATTTGCCGGGTTCCTATGGGGAAAGGGCCTAAGATATCCAGTCCCCACTGTGCGAAGGGCCATGGGGCCATCATTGGGGTCTGGTACTCTGACGGCTGTCTAGGTACATTGCTGTTGTGCTGACACTGGTCACATACCTTGACATAGGCTTTAGCATCTGCCTGCATTGTAGGCCAGTAGTAGCCGGCGTGGACGATCTTATGGACCAGCGACCTCGCTTCTGAATGATTTCCACAAGCTCTTTCATGAACTTCCCTTAGAACATAGTTTGACTCGTCAGGAGCCAAGCACCTTAAGTAAGGTTGGGAAAAACCTCACTTGTACAATACTTCATTTATGAGGACGTACTTGGCTGCCCTAACCCTTAACTTTCTCGCTTCATCCTTGTCTTCGGGAAGCCTTCCATCTTTGAGATAAATCATTGTTGGACTCATCCAATTTTCTCCTCCTTCTATCTGCTGTATGTCAGGGATGTCTATGCTCGGTATATATTGGATGTTGTTGTACTCATCTGTAACCCCTGCCAAAGCTGCTTTTGCCAAGGCGTCCGCTTCCGTATTTTCCTCCCTGGGTAGTTGAACAAAACTTACAGCCAAAAATTTTCGTGCAAGTCGTTTCACTTTGTTGAGGTATTTCTTCATTCGATATTCCTTAGTATCACACATTCCATTTACTTGGTTAATGACCAGCTGAGAATCTCCTCTGATTGTTACCAACTCCGCCCCAAGGACTTAGCCAATTCCAATCCCTTAAGTAGAGCCTCGTACTCAGCCTCGTTGTTGGTAGTTTGATACTGCAAACGGGCTGCATACTCCAGCCTATCACCCTCAGGGGACTTCAGTATAACCCCAATTCCTCCTGCATACAGTGTGGACGACCCATCGACATTGATCACCCATTTCTCAACACTTTCGTCCTTGTCCAACTCATCCTGGCTGGGGGTGAACTCTGCGATGAAATCTACCAATGCCTGCGCCTTTATCGCACTCCTCGGGAGGTATCTGATATCAAACTCGCTAAGCTCAACAGCCCACTGTACCAACCGTCCAGCAGCTTCCAACTTGCTCATTGCCTTCTTTATGGGATGGTCTGTTAGGACGTTGATGATGTGAGCCTGAAAGTAATGCCTCAGCTTCCTGGAAGCCGTGATCAGTGCAAAGGCTAGCTTCTCCATCATCGGGTATCGTCCTTCTGCTCCTCTCATTGCACGGCTCGTATAATAAATCGGTTTCTGGATTCTTCGTTCTTCTCTGACCAACGCTGAACTTACTGCGTGTGGGGACACTGCCAAATACAAATACAACACTTCCTCAGGTACAGACGGACTCAATAGCGGCGCTGTCATGAGATACGTCTTCAAGTCTTGGAAGGCCCTTTGACACTTGTCTGTCCATTCAAATGCCTTCCTTAGGACTTTAAAGAAAGGCAAGCACTTATCAGTAGCCTTCGAGACAAACCTGCTAAGGGCAGCGACCCGTCCGGTAAGAGACTGGACTTTCTTGATATTTTTTTGTGGTTCCATGTTCAGTATCGCCTGGATTTTATCCGGATTTGCTTGAATTCCTCTGTGCAACACCATGAACCCCAAAAATTTTCCTGATGAAACTCCAAAAGCGCACTTGCTTAGATTTAATTTCATGTTGTATCGCCGCAATGTATCGAAAGTCTCTTGAAGGTCGTCTAGATGTTTGCCCTCGTCCTGGCTCTTTACCAGCATGTCGTCTACATAAACCTCCACATTTCGCCCGATTTGAGGACGGAACATATGGTTAACCAGCCTTTGGTAAGTTGCCGTTGCGTTCTTCAAACCAAAGGGCATTACCTTGTAACAATACAACCCTTGGCTCGTAATGAATGAGGTCTTCTCCTGATCCGCTTCATCCATCTGTATCTGGTTGTAACATGAGAAAACGTCCATGAAGCTAAGCACTCTGTGACCTGCCGTTGAGTCAACCAACTAGTCAATGCGTGGCAATGGGTAACTATCCTTGGGGCAAGCTTTGTTTAAATCAGTGAAGTCCACGCACATTCGCCACTTGTCGTTAGCTTTCTTAACCATGACCACGTTCGCCAACCAATCTGGATAATAAACCTCTCGGATGAACTCCGCGGCGACCAACTTCTGTACTTCTTCCTTAATGGCATTGTATCGCTTAGGAGCGAAAATCCTTTTCTTTTGACGCACTGGTTTTGAGTAGGGACACACATTCAGGCTATGGGTAATGACGCTCGGATCAATGCCAGGCATGTCCTCATGACTCCATGCAAAGACATCGAGGCTTTTCTTCAGAAACCTAATCAAAGCGTGCTTTGCCCCCTCTTCCGAGGAGGCCTATTTACAATTATCTTTTGTTATTTACATGTGTTTGTAACTCTTAGCCTGTTATTAAGTTTTTCAGCACTTCTAATCTAGGTTACAAGCCCACACTCTACAAATTTTATTGTTTAAGGCTCATTGGGCCTGAGCCCGTGATTGTCTTGGGGTCCAGGTGCAATTGTACACTTACAATTGGCGCCGTCTGTGGGAAATCTAGTCTAGAAGGAGTGGGGATACTATGGCAAGCTTGGGTTCTCACCATGCAGAGTCACAGGGATCATAGCCGGAGGATCTTTTCGACCGTCTTGAGCGTCGAAGGGATCGTGAGGGAAGCGTCCATACAGAATACCCCGGGGCTAGCCATACTCATGGTGGGGGTAGTACCACCCCGGGGCTAGCCATACTCATGTGAGTCACTTTAACCAGAGGATGGCGGTGCACTCTCACAACGAGACCCTGATGTGTAAAGTTTTCCCCTCTAGCTTGGGACCTATTGCTATGAGGTGGTTCAACGGCCTTAAATCGGGGTCTATAGGTTCGTTTGGGGAGCTTACTAAAGCATTTGCTTCGCGGTTCATTACGTGTAGCAGAGTACCTCGGCCATTGGACTCGCTGTTATCCATGACCATGAGGGAAGGGGAGACGTTGAAAGCATACTCCGACCGTTACTGGGAGATGTTTAATGAAATAGATGGCGACTTTGATGAGGTGGCGCTTAATACCTTTAAGGTAGGCCTTCCTACTGATCACGACTTGGAGAAAGTCTTTGACTAAAAAGCCCGTCTGCAGTGTACGTTGCCTCATGGACCGCATTGACGAGTACAAGAGAGTGGAGGAAGACCAACAGTAAGGAAAGGGTAAGAAGAAGGTTATCCCGCAGGAGAGAAGGGATTTCAGGTCAGACAGGTACCACAATAACAGGCCGAGGAGAGATTACGTTGGGCAGTCCGGCTCGGCAGCACCTCAGGCTGTGAACACCGTGTTCTGAGAACCAGTACATCAGTTGCTGGAGAAAGTTCGTAAGGAACCCTTCTTCAAATGGCCTGGTAAGATGGCCGGAGACCCTGCGAAGAGGAATCAGAACCTTTTCTGCCAATACCATCAGGATGTGGGCCACACTACCGAGAATTTCCGGACCCTTTGGAGCAGCTTGTCAGTGAAGGAAAACTGAAGCAACACTTGTGCCAACCTAGCGGGCCGGGCAGTCAATCTGGCTCGAACAATCAGAGGAATAATTCATCTCGGCTGGCTTTAGGAACAATTAATGTTATTTTTGCTGCACCTGGCAGGACCGGTTCGGCTTCCACCAGGGTGATGGCAGTTTCACATCCTCAGGCTGAGGAGTCGGGCTGCAGACTAAAGAGGTTGAAGCTAAATTTGCCCGTTTTAGGGTTTTCCGAGGAGGATAAGGTGGGGACTATCCAACCCCATGACGATGCTCTTGTAGTTACGCTTAGGATAGGGAATTATGATGTGAGGAGGGTGATGATAGATCAGGGCAGCGGTGCAGATATCATGTACCCTGATCTATTTAAGGGGTCAAGATTGAAGCTGGAAGATCTTACTCCTTATGACTCGCCACTTATAAGCTTTGAAGGGAGAGCCATTGTGCCGAAGGGACAGATCCGTTTGCCTGTTCAATCCGGCTCAGAAACAGTTAAGGTGGATTTCATCGTGGTTGACGCATACTCTCCATATACAGCCATCCTCGCCAGGCCATGGCTGCACGCTCTTGGAGCTGTCTCCTCTACCTTGCATGTTAAGGTTAAGTTCCCCTCGGGGGAATGTGTTGAAGAAATCCTCGGCAGCCAATCGGTGGCCAGGTAATGCATGTCGGCTGCAGTACTGCACCAGGCAGAAGCCGAGTCTTCGGCTTCGATCACCAAAGACTTATAGCAGTTAACCGCTCCTGATGCATCTGGAATGATGACAAGAGAGGAGGCTCATTGTGAGGAATTAGAGAAGTTTTTAATAGCCGATGATCCAGAGAGGTTCTTCCAAGTCGGCATACGTATGCCACACCAGGAGAAAATGGAGTTGTTGGAATTTCTGAAGGACAATATTGATGTTTTTGCATGGGACCCGTATGAGGCTCCAGGTGTAGATCCGAGCTTCATTTGCCATCGTTTGAATGTCAACCCTGCCATTGTTCCGAGAAGGCAGCCACCTCGGCGTTCTTCCAAAGAACATTCCGAGGCTGTAAAGGAAGAGGTGCTCAAACTCAAGAGGGCTGGGGCTATTAAGGAAGTTTTCTACCCCGAATGGTTGGCGCATACGGTTGTTGTTAAAAAGAAGAATGGAACGTGGAGAGTATGTGTGGACTTCACAGATTTGAACAAAGCCTGCCCCAAGGACTCGTTCCCAATGCCGCGTATTGACCAACTGGTGGATGCCACTGTCGGACATCCTCGAATGAGTTTTTTGGATGCTTTCCAGGGTTACCATCAGATTCCGTTGGTGTTGGAGGATCAAGAGAAGACTGCTTTCATTACTCCAACAGGGAACTACCACTATAAGGTCATGCCATTCGGGTTGAAGAATGCCGGGGCTACCTACCAAAGAATGATGACCAGAATGTTTGAACAGCAACTAGGGAAGACTATTGAGGTGTATGTTGATGATATGGTGGTGAAGAGCAAAACAATACCTTCACACGTCAAAGATCTAGTCGGCACCTTCCAGGTGTTAAGAAAGTACAAACTGCGCCTTAACGCCTCAAAGTGCTCTTTTGGCGTGGGGTCCGGGAAGTTTTTGGGGTACATGATTACTCACAGGGGCATAGAGGTGAACCCAGCGCAGGTCAAGGCTATTTAGGATTTGCAGCCGCCTCAGAACCCAAAAGAGATCCAGAAACTGACCGGAATGATTGCTGCATTGAATAGGTTTATCTCTCGGTCAGCTGACCGATGCCGTCCTTTCTTCCAATTGTTGAATAAATGGAAAGGATTTCAATGGACCGAGGACTGCTTGTTAGCTTTCCAGCAGCTTAAGCAATATCTTTCTCGGCCACCCATCTTGTCTCGCCCCGAGGCGGACGAGGTCTTGTTTGCTTATCTGGCAGTGGCCGTCCACGCGGTCAGCCTGGTCCTTATAAGGAATGAATACGGGGTGCAAAGACCGGTCTACTATGTTAGTAAGTCTTTGAATGAGGCCGAGGTGCGCTATCTGCTCTTAGAGAAAGCGCTTCTGGCCATAGTTCATGCCACGCGCAAGCTTCCTCATTATTTTCAGTCTCACACCATAGTGGTTCTGACCCAATTGCCTCTCAAGGCGGTATTACGCAGCGCCGATTACTCTGGTAGGGTGGCGAAGTGGGGAACCATTTTAGGGGCTTTTGACATTAAATACAAGCCTCGCACCTCGGTGAAGGCCCAGGTCCTCGCTGACTTGGTGGCAGAGTTTACTGAACCACTGTTGGAAGAAACTCTAAAAGAAGCACATATGGATGGAAAATCAGTTGGAGTGATCACGGCCACAGTGCCTTCGATTTGGAAAGTGTATGTGGATGGGGCTGTTAATCAAAAAGGGTCTGGTGTTGGACTTGTTCTAATGTCCCTAGAGGGAATTGTCTTCGAAAAATCTTTGAGATTGGCATTCTCGGCTACTAACAATGAGGCCGAATATGAAGCAGTCTTGGTAGGTATGCAGATGGTACGTAGGATGGGTGGAAAGGAAATCCATGTGTTCTCGGACTCTCAGTTAGTGGTCGGCCAAGTCATGGGAACCATGGAGGCTAGAGACCCCAGAATGCAGGAATATTTGGCCCAAGTCAAGCGTCAGCAAGCTGAATTTGACTCCTTCGTCTTAGCTCATATTTCTAGGAGTGCAAACACCCATGCAGATTCTTTGGCTACGTTGGCGACGTCCTCGGCTCAGGACTTGCCCAGGGTTATCCTCGTGGAGGATTTGTTGGAGCCAACTCTTACCGTCGTCAGTACAGTTCACATTCATCTGATAAGGCCCGGGCCTAGTTGGATCGACCTGGTTATAGCTTTTCTTAAGAATGATATCCTTCCTGAGGACAAATCTGAAGCAGAAAAGATACGTCGAAAGGCGCCACGTTTCTGGTTGTCCGAGGACCAGAAGCTGTACAAACGATCCTTCTCAGAACCGTACTTGTTGTGTGTGCACCCTGAATCAACGGAAGCATTACTGGAGGAACTGCATGAAGGGATTTGTGGAAGCCACACTGGAGGAAGGTCCTTAGCCCATAGAGCTCTGACTCAGGGTTATTGGTGGCCCAATATGCAGAGAGAGACTCAGGACTATGCCAGAAAATGTGATCAATGCTAGAGGTTCACCCCTAATATTCATCAACCTGGAGGGGTTCTTAACCCTCTCTCCAGTCCTTGGCCCTTTGCCCAATGGGGATTGGACATAGTGGGGCCATTTCCGAGAGCTGCAGGAAACAAAAGGTGGCTTCTTGTGGGAACAGACTATTTCACTAAATGGGTTGAGGCTGAGCCCTTAGCAAATATCAGAGATGTTGATTCCAAGAAGTTTATATGGAAAAATATTGTCACTAGATTCGGTATACCACACACTTATCTTAGACAATGGCGTTCAATTTGACAGCAAGGCCTTCAGGCAATATTGTGGTGACATGGGTATCATAAATAGATACTCCACCCCAGCTTATCCTCAAGGAAATGAGCAAGCCGAGGCTGTTAACAAGGTCATAGTTAGTGGGCTTAAGAAAAGGTTGGACGATGCGAAAGGCAGATGGGTAAAAGAACTCCCTCATGTTCTGTGGACGTATCGGACCACACTGCGCAGGTCCACAGGAGAAACGCCATTCTCTATGACTTATGGAGCCGAGGCGGTGATACCTCTGGAATCTGGTTTTCCCACCCTAAAGACGAGCTCTTTTAGCCCGAAGAATAACAATGGACTCCTGGAGAAATGTCTTGATTTACTCGAGGAACGACGCGAGGCAGCTATGGTCCAAATGGCTTATTATCAACAGAAGCTAAAACGGGGATATGATGCCCACGTGAAGCTAAGGCCACTTGCACCTGGTGATCTTGTACTAAGAAAAGTTATAGGCACTTCTAAGAACCCAGCTTGGGGTAAGCTAGGACCTAATTGGGAAGGCCCCTATCGCATTGTTTCAGTAGCAGGCATAGGGTCATATCGGCTAGCTAACCTAGATGAAAGAATTGTACCACGCCCCTGGAATGTTAATAATCTTAGAAGGTATTATTATTAATAAAATGTACTTTTGCCAGTTAAACATTTCAAAGTTATGAGTACCTTTGACGCTTTAAGTTACTGTTCTTAAGAATCAAACAGAAACTTGGTTAAGTGTAGTCCTCGGACCACAAACCTTGTGGAAATTGATATCTTATCATTTGTTAAACAGAACCTTAGTTATGCCGGGTCCTCGGACCTCCTACTTTGGGGAAATTAACATTTGAAGTGACTGTTCTTAAGAATCAAACAGAAACTTGGTTAAGTGTAGTCCTCGGACCACAAACCTTGTGGAAATTGATATCTTATCATTTGTTAAACAGAACCTTAGTTATGCCGGGTCCTCGGACCTCCTACTTTGGGGAAATTAACATTTGAAGTTACTGTTTTTAAGAATTAAACAGAAACTTGGTTAAGTGCAGTCCTCGGACCACAAACCTTGTAGAAATTGATATCTTATCATTTGTTAAACAGAACCTTAGTTATGCCGGGTCCTCGGACCTCCTACTTTGGGAAAATTAACATTTGAAGTTACTATTCTTAAGAATCAAACAGAAACTTGGTTAAGTGTAGTCCTCGGACCACAAACCTTGTGAAAATTGATATCTTATCATTTGTTAAACAGAACCTTAGTTATGTCGGGTCCTCGGACCTCCTACTTTGGGAAAATTAACATTTGAGGTTACTAGTCTTAAAAATCAAACAGAAACTTGGTTAAGTATAGTCCTCGGACCACAAACCTTGCCACTGTTCTTAATATCTTGTCACTGTTCTTATTCTTATCACCCGTTTTGTGGAAATCATTATCTCACCATTCATTAATTTGGATCTCAAGTTCTTCATTTTTAAGTGTTAAACAAATTTTTGTAAGGAATGGTCTTCGGACCTTACATCCTATTGAAAGCAATACGTCAGGTTACAAAAGGTTTAACTGTCATGGAAGTTGTCTAACTGTGACATTATTTGATGTCTAAATTAAGTTATGTGGCTGTTTTGAAGTCATAGTGGTTTGCATGGTGGAGTTATACTTATTTATTCTGTTTTCCCTTTAACTATTTGTTATTGAAAACTTTCATGGCAAGCACCAAAAGAATAAAGTAAAACAAAGACAACATGAACGAAACTTGAAAAAAAATATATTCTTCATTAATTATATACAAAGAAGGGGAGTACAGAAAGTTCCTATACTAGGCCCTAAACTAGGGAAGGGGGGGTCTTAAAGGGAGCTGCTGCCAGCCTCAGTACTCTTCAATTCCAGCTCAAAGGTGGACAAGGCTTGTTTCCCTTGTCTGTTGAAGGAATTGGGGGCTCCAC
The DNA here is from genome assembly GCF_040712315.1 of Castanea sativa. NCBI lineage: Eukaryota > Viridiplantae > Streptophyta > Magnoliopsida > Fagales > Fagaceae > Castanea > Castanea sativa. Next base: position 32,867,100 of record NC_134024.1, on the reverse strand, counting down.
GCTTTGGATCTGCTCCTTCTCGGCACCACCACACTCGTCCTTCTCTTTATGGGAACCTTCAGGTTCTGTAGGAGCAGGAACGAGCTCTTCCACCACAGGAGGAAGGGCAGGAGAGGCAGCAACAGGAGGGTCTTCAATTTCCTGTATGTCTAGGGGAAGCCAGATGTTCTCAGGCTTCCTCAGCTCAGAAGCTTGAGGAACCCCTACTGCATTCATGGCCTCTCCCCAGACCTGCTGACAGTACTCTCGGCACAAGGCCGCAAAAGCCTCTATCAGCTCTTCTTGCGTCCTAATCACCCCTTCCTGATAACTAGCCTTCTTCGCAGCCTCCAGTGCGTGCTTATGGGCGCGAGCCTCCTCCTTAGCCCGCGTAAGCTCCTTTTCCAAGTCAGAGCGTGCCTGTTGGACTTGGGCGAGCTCGTCATCCTTTTGACGAAGGAGCTTACTCTATCCCTCCACTTGGGTCTCCATCGTCTTTAGGCTGGCCTTGTCACCATCTCTTTCTCTTTTTAGATTGGCCAACCTTGATGTGAGCTTCCCATTCTCAGCTAGGGCCTGGCCTAAGGACTTTTCTGCCTCTTGCCTTAGTTCTTGCTCCATCCCAACGCGCTTCCGAGAATCCTCCACGAACTTTTCAGCCGTGAAAACTTCTTGGATGGACTGCAAAAATGTTGGGAGGTTAAATATGCTAAAGTATTTACAAGTAAATATAAGGTACGAGTGCAAGTTGGAACTTACCAGAGCTAAACCCCTCTTTAACAAAAGGAACAGCTGCGGCTGGCCCATCTTCTCCAAGGTTTCCATGTCCTTGGGCAGCAGAAGAGGGCGCTTCAGCACCTCGGCTAAGTGGTGAGTGTGGCCTTGCTGGACCGCCCTAATGCTGGAATGGCAGGGAATGGGAGCGCCGTCTAGTCTCAAGTCAGGAGACCAGGTAGCTGGTGCTCGGCGCACCTCGGCCACGTCTCTAATCTCCCTGCTTTCAACTAAGCGGGCGCGCCCTTTGCCCTTGTCCAACTTCTGCTGCTGGGCCGGCGCGGGCGGCTTCATCTTCTTTTGCTTTTCACCTCCAGTCCCCTCAGCCTCCGCTTTCCTTTTCTTTTTAGGATCTTCGGCTGGAGGCTTAGGGTCGTCTGGAGGAGGAGGAGGTAATGGTAAAGCCGGGGGAACCTGGGACCCCCGTGTCCCCTTCTTTGCCACTCGGGCGCCTCTATCGGTCATAAGATCCTTTAGCTTGTCCATCTCTTCTTCAATGGAACTGTCGTCTGGACGCGCTATCACTAGACCCGCGATCCCAAAGGCCTCGGCTTCTTCTTCTTCCTCGTCGAAAAGGATAACAAATGGGTTTCCGTGAGGTCGTGGGGAGTCCTCAAATTGGAATTGTTCTATCTCCTCGTCCAACGTGTTCGAAGAAGACACTCGCTCCTCTGGGACATCAATGGCCTGAGAGTGCACAGCGAGGGGAACTGCCGCTATGGGCTGTGTGTACAACACTGTATTTGGGGCGTCAAGAATGTCGTGGTTGGCCAAAAAGTGGGGTCTAGCTACGTTAATTTTCCTACGCCTTCGGTCACCCGCGATTATGGCGTTCTCAATCTCCTGGAAGTCCGAGGAGACGGGATCGTACCCCAAAATCAAATGGGCCGCTCTAAGTTGTAAATCTTTGCTTACAAACACCTCGGAGTGTAGCACTCTGTTCAAATCTTCAACGTTGCAGTGGCTTAAGCGCGGGCGCACGTTTTGCTTATCTGTAGAGAGAAACATCAAAATAAGAGAATACGGTCAGATACTTAGAACATATAATAAATCAAAGTTAGACGCTCAAGTAAATGCCAATACATATTCCTAGATGATTTAGGAAGTTAAGGGAAGTTAAATCCTAAGGTGTCGCACCTGGATCTCCCCACTCAACAGGGCAGTGGGGGCCGTCGTGCCAATTGCCAAAGACGATGAGGTAGTCATCCTTCATGCCTTTATTGGACTTGGGCAAACAGGAGATCAACCTAACTACGTTGGAGCGGGATTTGATGTAGTAATCTACTCCAGTGAGTTTGTGGCATTTGTACATGAAGACGACATCATGCCAGGTGAGGTTCAGACCCATTTGCTCGTTTAGAGCGTCGACGCTACCCAAAACTCTAAAAACGTTTGGGGCACACTGATCGGGACACAACTGGTGGTTGCGGAGGTACTCCCTGGTTACAGGCTTCATTGGGAGGGTCATCCCACCTTTTACGAAGGCTACCATTGGGATGATAACCTCTCCAGCCTTCCTAGAACCAGCCACGGCTTCCACTGGGCAGTATTTTAAACCTACGTCGCTGGGAATACGATACTTGGCTCTAAAGCCTTCCATCCCAGCGGCGGTATCAACTAGAAACTTGAACTTTCCCATCAGACAGGAACGAAAAGCTAAATTCTAAGAAGGAGAATGATTATAAGGGGAGTCGAGGACAGGGTCCGAGGAGAAAGGGTTAAGAGAAAAAAGAAACAGGAACTTACAGACTTGAAGTTGTGCGAGTTTCCATGGGTTTGTGTAGACAAAAGGTGATTGCTGATGTTTTGATGGGATGAGCCTCTGGAGAAATAAATGAAGGCGCAGGTTCCCGAAGCGTCACGACGTGTGGGAAGCGGCCTCGAAATTGTATTTGTCTCGCCCAAATTTTCACGGAGTAACAAGAACCGTTGGATGCTTATCTCACCGTTGAACATGGGGGACAAGTTATAACTTACGGTAATAAATGCGCGCGTTTTTGAAAATAAAACCGCCAAGTGGCACCCTCTGGAACGCGAAACGGTTTTCACACATGTAGTTATTTACAAAAAGTGTGGGGAAAGTGTTCGTTGGATCAAAACCCTATTTTTCTCCTCGGATGATGAAAAATAGAGTTTTGAGGGGCTATTATGGGGGGTAGAAGGACCCAAATGGGCATATGGGCCTTTGGACTGTAGCATAGAGGGCCGACCTGCTCCAGAATTAAACTCTACAAATTGGCCCATACGCCGAGGACCCGAGAGCACAGCCGAGAATGAGCTTCACCTCGGACAGATCCAAGAGAACTCAAAACTTCATTATGAAGGTTAAGGCACAACTCTGGAAAGACTAATGGTTAAAGGGGGACACCCCGAACCTTCTAGATGCACCAGTGTTAAAGAAAATATCAAGGGCAAAGGCTGCCACCTCCGCATTAAAGGCTCTGCACCTACCTCCCTGGCCGCATTAATAGGGAAGTGACCCCTGAACAGTAGGGCTGAAACTTCTAGTCACTTTCCAAAAGGTATCAGAGAAGGAAGTATTTAAGGGAGATGAAGGCCAAAGAGAAAGGGGGATCTACAATAGAGAAAGAAACTAAGAATTGTAACTTTTTAGTAAGAAATAGAAATAATACAGAAGTAGTCCTCGGCTTACGTCCGAGGAGGCCTATTTACAATTATCTTTTGTTATTTACATGTGTTTGTAACTCTTAGCCTGTTATTAAGTTTTTCAGCACTTCTAATCTAGGTTACAAGCCCATGCTCTACAAATTTTATTGTTTAAGGCTCATTGGGCCTAAGCCCGTGATTGTCTTGGGATCCAGGTGCAATTGTGCACTTACAACAATAATGCAATAGTACGTGCCCTTATATTAGAGGTGAATGTTTGAGGTTAAACTTATTATTAGTGTAGGAAAATTCTATAGTAAATACTTTATATATATTTATCATATTTATTTCATTTTAATCTTTTATTTGAGATATTGTCTTATTTAATACATATTTTATTAGGAAAAAGTTTGACTACTGATGAGTCCAGAAAAACCATTAAGGTCATCCATTAATATGGACGACTTTGCATAATTAACAAACCAAAAGATGTAACCGCTCAAGAACATTCAACACATTAATGGCGACCATTATTCATCGGTCTTAAACGCCCATCAATATGATAAATAATACACATGAGTAATAATTACCTCCAATTATGTACAACAGCTATCCAAATCACCTATAAAAGGGACAATCCGTTTCACTTGTGAAGGTATGTCAAAAAGACTATAGAATGCTATATATATACAAAATATATGGGCGGATTCTAACTTAAGCGTTGGAGACTCCCCGCCCAGGGCTCACCTCAGTGGTCTCTTTAACCAGCTTTATTTCTTTTATAGATCTTGGAAGTTCATCAAAAACTCTGGATTGGACGAGTGACTCAACTAGTCATTTTTGGTTTCATCAGTTAGGCGCAGTTTGTGGGGAGCCAATTTGCCATTAAGCTCTTCCTACAACAAAGTGTCACTCAATTCAAACTCATAGATGATGATGCAAGATCCTGGATATGGTTTATTTTGTCGAGGACTTGAACTAGTGCTTATTGATTTAGCCAAAAAGAACCTTGGTTTAGAAGAGGAATCAAGAGCAAAGGTAATCTCACTCAATGAAAAAGTCAAGCACACAGACAAAAAGCCATGGATGCAGTCCACATGGCTCATCCTACTAATCCTCCCATTAACCATTTTCACTCAGGTATGTCTAATCGCTTGACTCTTCTTAAGTCCTTAGGACATAAAAGAAAAAGGGAAACGGATACGAGTTATAATCATCAACTTGTTCTCAACCAAAAGAGAGGGCCAGATTCTACATGCACACTTTGGTGATGCATAAGGTAGCACATTTATTTATTTGTGTGCACCTAGTTAGAAATGCAAATGATTATCTTATTAAAATCGAGTACAAACCAATCTTGCATAAATAAATAAAAAAGGTTTTTGGGTTTGCAAAATTCATGAAATTTTCAGGAAACCCATCAAATGCATAAAGCACAGCAATTGTGATGAATAATATACCTGACTATTTAAGATTATTAATATTCTTGGAATAATGACGATTAGAATTAATTGTCAAAAAGTCTAGTTTTGAATGAATTAAATGGGAAGCAACAAGAGGAAATGTATTATAGTACGTTAATTATTCTCTTGATAATGTTTATGCACTATGATTAGCAACTGTGTAACTCTTTACTCCCTAGCATTTTACAGCTAACTATTCACATGAAATATTATAGTCACAAAGCTTATTTTTGTAAATGTCATAAGGTTTCATGCAAAAATGTATGTACTGCTAGACAAATTACAAAAGAGGTAAAGCTATATGATTACAAGAGAATATTTGGTCCAATTAGAATTTTAGCACAATAAGAAAAATGGCCAACTAGGCCATTGGTAGCTCATTATTCATGTATGGATTGTTCTAAAATTCTTGTTTAAACAAATTTTGGCAAGTGCATATGCTACTTACTGTAGACAATAGCATGACCTCAAGAAGGTCCAAAGTGGCATTATCTTAAGGAGGCCTAAAGCTACAAAATTTCCGAAGAAGCTACAAGACCAATCCACTTGATCATTAGTCTACTCAAGAAGTAACCATCCCAAAAAATTCAACGATAAAATTCTTCATTTAAGAGTAAAATCGTTCAACGATAAATTCTTCATACGAGAGTAAAATTTTCCAACGGTAAATTCTTTGTGCAAGAATTAAATCGTCCAAAATAACAACGATAAAATTCTTCATATAAGACTGAAATTGTTCGACGATAAATTCTTCATGCAAGAGTAAAATTGTTAAACGGTAAATTCTTTGTGCAAGAATTAAATCGTCCAAAGTAACGACGATAAAATTCTTCATATAAGAATGAAATCGTTCAACGATAAATTCTTCATGAAAGAGTAAAATCATTCAACGGTAAATTCTTTGTGCAAGAATTAAATCGTCCAAAGTAATAATGATAAAATTCTTCATATAAGAATAAAATCATTTAAAAACAAACTCTTCATGCAAGAGTAAAATCGTTCAACGATAAATTCTTCATACAAGAGTAAAATCGTCCAATGGTAAATTCTTTGTGCAAGAATTAAATCGTCCAAAATAACAATGATAAAATTCTTCATATAAGAATGAAATCGTTCAATGATAAATTCTTCATGCAAGAGTAAAATCGTTCAACAGTAAATTTTTTGTGAAATAATTAAATCGTCCAAAGTAATAATGATAAAATTTTTCATATAAGAATAAAATCATTTAATGATAATCTCTTAATGCAAGAGTAAAATCGTTCAACAATAAATTCTTCATGCAAGAGTAAAATCGTTCAATGATAAATTATTTGTGCAAGAATTAAATCGTCCAAAATAATAATGATAAAATTCTTCATATAAGAATCAAATCATTTAACGATAAACTTTTCATGCAAGAGTAAAATCGTTCAACAATAAATTCTTTATGCAAGAGTAAAAGTGTTCAACGGTAAATTTTTTGTGCAAGAATTAAATCATCCACAATAAGGATAAAATTCTTTATAAAAGAATAATTTTGATGGCAAGGGATCGTCCAAGGAAATAATTGATCCAAATGATCGCCATCTTTAGTAGAGGGCATCCAGAATGGTCATCCAAATAAATCACCTTGCTCTTTAGCAGTGATAAGAAATGGTTGTCCAAAGAAATCACGTTGCTCTTCAACAATGATAAAAAATGGTCATCCAAAAAAAAGAAATCTAGCTTGCTCTTCCATAGTGATAAAAAATGGTTGTCCAAAGAAATCACCTTGCTCTTCAACAGTGGTCAAAAATGGTCGTCCAAAGAAATTAGCTTACTCACAAGATCAAGCAATGATCCTTCGAACATCCAAAAGGACCTTCAAAAGGCAAACACTAAGAAGTCGTCATAAATAAACTACCATCCTAAAGAAGAAATTGATTAAAAGACAAAGAAGTCTAAATCTAAACAAGTCAAGGAAATTCCCTAAGCCTAACCAACACAAAATCAGACTTGGAAAAGGGGGGCAACTAATGAGTCCAGAAAAACCATTGAGGTCATCCACTAATATGGACGACTTTGCATCATTAGCAGGCCAAAAGATGTAATCGCTCAAGAACATTCAACACATTAATGGCGACCATTACGTATCAGTCTTAAACGCCCATCAATACGATAACTATTATACAAGGGTAATAATTACCTCCAATTATATACAACAGCTATCCAAATCACTTATAAAAGGGACAATCTGTCTCACTTGTGAAGGTATGTCAAAAACACTATAAAATGCTATCTATATACAAAATATATAGGCAGATACTAACTTAAGCATTGGAGGCTCCCCGCACGGGGCTCACCCTGGTGGTCTCTTCGACCAACTTTATTCCTCTTGTAGATCTTAGAAGCCCGTCAAAAACTTTGGATTGGATGGGTGACTCAACTGGTCGTTTTTGGTTTCATCAACTACAAATTTAGTGATAGCCTAAAAGGCTAAAACTATAACTTCCTTAAAAGAATTTAATATTGCTATATATTTTGAGAATCTAACTGTTGGATTGTATGTCTTTTATACTCTTAGCATGTCAAGAGTCAAATTTTATGCCAATCAAATGTTTTTTATTCTATGATCCACAAACATATTTTTTTATGCATAATTTTAGATTACAAAAATTTGTAATTGAAACAATTGATTGATGATATAACTATTGATATTCAATCTTATGAAAATTTTGTAAGCATAGAGGATATAAGAATAAAATGTAATTCAACTATAGATTTGTCAAAATTCACATTTAATAAAAATATATTTTGAATGAAGTTGTAATCTTAAGTTACAACAAAGTTTGTAGCAAAACTTTGTTCATTTTATTATATATGATAGATTAACTATTAATTTAAAATAAATATGATATATAAAAGATTCATGAGATTAAAGGAGGGAGAGATGTAAGAAAAATTACCAACTTCGCTCTTAGTCCAGTTTCTCAAAAAAAAAAAAAATCTTAGTCCAAGTGTCATTTTTGGTTATTTACTAAAAACCCTTGATAGTTTTACAAGATGAATGTCTGAGGTTGAACTTGTTATTATTGCAAGAATTGTGAAATTAGAGGTTAGCTAATTACTTTTACTAAAAAAAGAAGAAGAAGAGGGTAGTTAATTACAACTCGAAGGGGGAAAGATGTTAAATAAAAAATAAAAAGAGTCAAGAAGCAACAAGCTTGCACTCAGCTATTAGATTTATATATATGTCACTCATGCTATTGTCACCTCACCTTTTTTTTTAAGGAAAAAAAATGTTTTTATACTCAAATAATAGAATATAGGATTAAACAACGGCAGAAATCTCCATATACCACTATTTGGCAAAATATCTAGCAATCTATCATTATTTGTGAATATTTAGCAATTTACCACCTTTTTTGAAACTCGAGTTTATGAAATTCGAGTTTGTCGTGAAACTCGAGTTCTAAAAAATAGCCTTCAAATTTGCCGTGCTATTTTTTACGGAATTTAAGTTTCTAGAACTCGAGTTACATAAAAAATTTGGTAGAAAATTGGCCTTTGAGGCTCGAGTTATGAGGGGTAAATCGAGTATTTTAAACTCGAGATGTTAGTTAGTAATATAATTTTGAAACGTTGCCAACTAACTATATAGTCTAGCAATTGGTGTTAATTGCCAATTTTGGCCTTGAAGGAGTATGTTACTATGCAGTCTCTCCAAACAAAAAGTTTAGATCTTTACCATGTTCTTCGAAATAGCATTATGGTTGCCTTCAAGTTATTCTTTATAGTGATGAAACTATGATCAAGATCGTGTTCGTGTTGAAGCCCCTGTAATCTATTTGTAGTGTATCTGATTTGATGTTGATATGAGTAAGAACCAGAGATTTTGTGTGAGAAGTCTAAGAGATTAAAGTAGATTTTATGATGATATGGGTTAGGGATTTCGGTGTGTGGGTTTTGTTTTTTTGTTGGGTTTGGGTTTTATTTATTTATTTTTAAATTCTAGGTTTTTTTTTTCAATTAACGCTTTTTTAATTAAGAAATATATATTAAATATTTAAATCCAGCCAAAACTACATTTATATTAATATATTAATAAATATTAAATATTCTGGTTGTCTGTCTCACATTTTATATAAGTTTTAAAAAATTTAATATCAACAAATGGCATTTATTTGCAGACTTAACGGTAGTAGTAAACGGCACTCTAACGGAGGAGTGAATTGAAGAGTTTTGAAACTTAGAGGACTAAACTAAACAAATGCAAACTTAGAGAACTGAAATGAAAAATGACAAAACTTAAAGGGTGACTTTTGTATTTTGGCATTTTCTTTAATAACTTTGAGACACAAATAGGGAAAAAATGAACTTTTTTTTCAATATTTTAGGGATGAAATATATATATATATATATATATATATATTTTAATAGTTTAAGGATAAAAAATGAGACATTTTCAATAATTTAAAGATGAAAACAAATTTTTTAATAATTTAGGAATAAAAAACAAACTTTTAAAGTTTAAGGATGAAAAACAAATATTTGATAAAGTTTATTAACCAAAATAATATTGTGAGACCTTGAAAGTGCCTCTCAAAAAAGATAGATTTTTGGAGTGTTTTTTTAGGGCATCTCTCTTTTTGGGTAAGTGGTGTGGAGTCGTCACTTATTTTTTTTTTAATACAAAAAAATAAGAAAAAATAAAAAATACATGATTGAATTGTTCCTCTATCATTGATTGAATAGAAAGGTACATATATGATAAATTGAAAATTACATGGCTTTGGGTTTTAGCTACAAACTACCAAATAATTACATGGCCTTTTGTCCTAGTTACAGTCTACCCAAAATGAAAACAAAGATAAAGCCTAGGTCTACCTATCCAAAGACACCAAATTTGGAGGCTAGGTTATGGAATGGAAAGGTGTTAGGCACCCATTCCGCCCAGACAAGGTCTGATCTTCTAGACACTCATGACCAATGTACTCCTTTTATGCATGCTATGGATGACATGTTGAACATATGAACAAAATAAAATCACGTGAATTTATTTATGAATGCATCCTCTTCTTTGTAAAAAATATTCAGATCTGTTTTTATGATTAAAAAAAATTGAATTAAGTTAAAAAAAATCAAATATGTTTTTTTGAGAACTTAAAAAAAATGATTTTTGATTTGTAAAAATCTAGATTTGTTTTGTGATAATAAATTCATACTACATGTATTAAATAAGACAAACACAAGAAACAGAACTATTCATGATCATTTTTTACTTTCAAAATCCGCTATGTTAAAAAAAATCAGATCTATATCTAATGAAGATACAAATCAGTTTTTATTTTGAGAAAAATTCAGATCTACATCAAATAAAGATGTAGATCCGTTTATTTGAGAAAAATTCAGATTTACATCTAATGAAGATGTAGATCCATTTTTATTTAAGAAAAAAATTCAGATCTACATCTAATGAAGATGTAGATCAGTTTTAATTTTGACAAAAATTCAGATCTATATCTAATAAAGATGTAGATCCATTTTTATTTTGAGAAAAATTCAGATCTACATCTAATGAAGATGTAGATCTGTCTTTATATGAGAAAAAGAAGTGGTAACATGCAGATTTTTGAAACTAAGAAAGAGATCGTACAATAATAAAAAGAATTGAGAACATGTTTCAACAAAACAAATCAACAATTCATGGTATGAATATTTGAAACTAATAAACTAAACATATATATAAACATGCATCATCACAAAAAAAGAAACATAAGAAGAAAGGGTTAATAGAAAACAACCTCTTGCATGGACGTATTCTTCTTCTTGAGAGGATATTTTAGGGTTCAAAGAAATATATGCAATTATCTTTGAAACCTAAAAACCTTAGCTTTAAGAGAGAGAATGTCAGAAAGGGGAGTCAGAAATATAAGTAATTTGAGAGTGTAAAAACGTGTCTCCCTTGAGAGTGTAAAAGAGTGTGCCGAATTTTGAGTCTCAATCCCTATTTATAGAGGCTGGTATGCTTAAAAAATAAGCAACGATGCTTAAAATGCGAATTGCGATGCATCCTTCAGCGAAAAGGTTGAAAAGCGTGTGTCTTATCGTCACTTGAAGAGAATTGAGCCAAAGCCCAAAAAAGTGCAATTTGGCACTTTCAAAGTGCTGTTTGGCACTCCAAATGTGCTGATCGGCACTCTTGAATGTCAATCACACTTTCGTGTTCAGGTGCCTTTTAGACTCATTTTTAGGGTTTTCTTGCGTCAGGACACCCACTTAGACGCGTTCTCAATATGTATTCTAATTTTTTGAACTCTTTTCTTGATAATTCAGGTCATTTTAGCAACAATTATCTTGTAGATAAAAATCCTAAAATAAATCTTGATAAGATTCAGATTATCCACAATTTTATTGTTATCCAATTATCTCATTTATTCCCATGCAAGCAATCCTATTTTAAACACTAATTATCAACCAATCACAAATTATTTAATTAAGTTTAATTGTTTAACCAATTAGAATTTGTAGGGGTATTGGGCCCAGTAATTTATGAAAGATGGCCCAACGAAGTCTTTTGGGCTAGAAACTCAAGTCCGAAGACATCAAAATGATCTTGGAGTATCTAAATGTCCAAATACGTCAGAGGAGTAGATCTGTCCTCGGATTGTTAAGCCGATGACATAGGAAGAGAAGTTTAGTGTCCCGGGGTTATGTTATAAAGAATCCTACGACTATGGGAATACACAGTACACGTGGAGGACAATAGAAAGAGCGGTGGAATATCTAAAGTAAAGCTGCTCCCACCTCCCATACATTAAAAGCTCTGTAATTGATACGCTGACTGTAGAGATGGAAGGATGGGACGTGAGCATGAAGTTTGGAAACTTGGTCCCCGACCCCAGCGGGCTTTAGGGAAGGATTGATGGGATAAGTATCCAAAACGAGCGTTACAACCATGAGGTGGAGGACGATGAAGGGGAGAAAGAAGAAGTATAAATGAAGGAGAAGTCCTACGAAGTAAAGGGGAGGCTTTTTCAGGAAGAAAAAGAGCCAATAGTAGATGATAATCAATATTTGTATCCAAACTCAAGGAAATACTATTATAAACTATCCTCGGATTTCATTCGAGGAGGAATTCTCAGTCTGACTTTTGCAAACAATTCTTTAATTTGTCCCATTGGGCCCAAAGCCCGTCCTTTCCCTGATTGTCTAAACCATCCTTGAAATCTAGATTACAAACCCATCATCTACAAATTTATTGTAAAGAAAGGCCTTTCAAGCCCATCTCCCTCCAGTCATAGTTTGGGAATTTGAATTGTGTCCTTACAATTGGCACCGTCTGTGGGAATTTAGTCTTTAAGGAAGTTTAGGACATCATGGTAGGATCAGGACCACAACGCAGCGCGGAGTTCGTGGGCTCCTAGCGTGAGGATCACTCCTTGCATCCTGATCACGGAGAGAACTGAGAAGGAAGTGTACATACTACACACACCATCAGAAGTGCAAGTCATTCGCAAGGAGGAAGCAAAGTTCCTTATGAAAGAAATGCCAGGGCCATGCAGAAGGAGATTAACGGCCTAAAGAGGAGATTGCGTCACAAAAGACGAAGGGGAACTCCTCCGGTCTCTGACCCCTCTTCGGAGGGATCCGAGGATGACAATTACGGGCAGAGATCCAGAACTCCCCCAGGTGAATATTTCTCTTCCGAAGAAGACAATCTGCATGGGAGGCGTGGCAGAGAGTACCCCTCTAGGGGCTTAGGCAATGACGCAATAGGAAGAGCGTTACACCAAATCTCCAGGTCACCCTTCACGTGTAGATTGGAGGAAGGGAGGTTACCTCGGCACTTCACACAACCGGCCTTCACTATTTACAATGGTCGGACGGATCCTGTGGAGCACGTAAGCCATTTCAGCCAGAGAATGGCAGTGCATTCCAGGAATGAAACTTTGATATGCAAGATCTTTCCTTCTAGCCTGGGGCCCGTGGCCATGAGATGGTTTGACGGCTTAAGGGCAGGCTCCATTAATTCTTTCAAAGAGCTTACTAGAGCATTTGGTTCTCGCTTTATCACGTGCAGTAGAGTTCCTCGTCCATTGGATTCTTTATTATCCATGGCTATGAGGGAAGGGGAAACCCTGAAAACGTATTCGGACAGGTATTGGGAAATGTTCAACGAGATTGACAGAGACTTCGATGATGTGGCAATAAGGACCTTTAAGGTCGGCCTACCAACGGAGCATGACTTGAGGAAGTCCTTAACAAAGAAACCTGTCAGAAGCGTACGTCGACTGATGGATCGCATCGACGAGTACAAAAGGGTTGAGGAAGATCAGCAGCAGGGAAAAGGCAAGGCGAAGGTTATCCCACAAGAAAGGAGGGATTTTAGGTCGGACAGATACAACAACAATAGGCCTACACGGGATTTTTCCAGGCAGGCTGGTCACATACCCCCACAAGTAGTCAACACCGTCTTCAGGGAGCCGGTGCAGCAGCTGTTGGAGAAAATAAGGCATGAGCCTTTTTTCAAATGGCCAAATAAAATGGCAGGGGACCCTTTGAGGCGCAACCAAAATCTCCATTGCCATTATCACCAGGAGAGGGGTCATACCACCGAGGATTGTCGCACTTTGTGGAATCATTTGGAACAATTGGTTAAGGAGGGAAAGCTGAAGCAGTTCCTGTACCAACCTAATGGGCGAGGAAACCAATCAGAAGTAGCAAACCACGACGGCCCTTCGTCGAGACCTCCTCTAGGTACTATCAATGTCATTTTTGCAGCACCTGGAAGGACTGGCTCAGCTTCTTTCAGGGTAATGTCAGTGGCTCGAACATTGACCGAAGAGTCACGAGATCAGCCGAAGAGGATTAAGGCAAGCATCCTGCCAGTCCTAAGTTTCTCTGAAGAGGACAAGATGGGGACCATCCAGCCTTATGATGATGCCTTAGTGGTAACCCTCAGAATAGGGAACTATGATGTAAAGAGGGTAATGGTTGATCAAGGCAGTGGCACAGATATCATGTACCCTGACCTATTTAAAGGCTTGAATTTAAGAGTTGAAGATCTTATGGCATATGACTCACCCTTGATAAGCTTCGAAGGGAGAGCTGTCGTTCCGAAGGGACAAATTAGACTGCCTGTGCAATCAGGTCCGGAGGTGGTAGACGTAGATTTCATCGTGGTCGATGCTTATTCTCCCTATACGGCTATTGTAGCGAGACCTTGGCTGCATGCGTTAAGGGCTGTTTCCTCAACCTTGCATGTCAAATTCAAATTTCATTCTGGAGACCAGGTGGTAGAGTTACTTGGGAGTCAATCTGTGGCTCAACAGTGTGTCACGGCTGCAATTCTGCGTTGACCAGAATCAGATTCCTCGGCCTCGGCTAACGGAGAAGCATAGCAATCAAAGTCTCTTGCCGCAGCCAAGATAGATGAAGCGGTATGTGAAGAATTGGAGAAAATTCTCATAGACAATGACAATGAGAAGTTCTTTCAGGTTGGAGTTCAATTGCCACAGGAAGAGAAGACGGAGCTGATTTTATTTTTAAAGAAAAATATGGATGTATTTGCTTAGAATGCGTATGAGGCCCCTGGGGTTGATCCGAGCTTCATATGTCATCATTTAAAGGTCAATCCAACTGTAGTACCGAGGAGGCAACCACCTCGAAGGTCCTCCAAAGAACATTCCGAAGCCGTAAAAGAGGAAGTGCTCAAACTCAAGAAGACAGGTGCTATCAAAGAAGTGTTTTATCCTGAATGGTTAGCCCATACGGTGATGGTGAAAAAGAAGAATGGGAAGTGGAGAGTTTGTGTAGACTTCACAGATTTAAACAAAGCTTGCCCGAAGGACTCATTCCCAATGCCTCGGATTGATCAATTGGTTGACGCTACTGTTGGACATCCTCGGATGAGTTTTCTTGATGCTTTCCAAGGTTATCACCAGATACCTTTAGCCGTTGAGGGCCAGGAGAAGACCGCATTCGTCACTCCTATGGGAAATTATCATTATAAGGTAATGCCCTTTGGTTTGAAAAACGCAGGGGCTACCTACCAAAGGATGATGACGAGAATGTTTGAGGCACAGCTAGGAAAAACTATTGAGGTATACGTGGACGATATGGTGGTAAAGAGTAAATAATTTTCTGCACATCTGGAAGATCTGAGCAACACTTTTCAGAAGCTAAGAGAGTATAAATTGTGGCTCAATGCCTCTAAATGCTCTTTTGGTGTGGGATCGGGCAAGTTTCTAGGATATATGGTGACTGACCGGGGAATTGAAGTGAATCCTGCTCAGGTTAAGGCAATAAACAGCTTACACCCACCTCGGAATCCTAAAGAAGTACAGAGGCTAACAGGTATGACTGCTGCTCTCAACCGATTTATATCTCGGTCTGCGGACAGATGCAGACCTTTCTTTCAATTATTGAATAAATGGAAGGGTTTTGAATGGACCGAGGAGTGCGCGGTGGCTTTCCAACAGCTAAAAGAATATCTCTCGCGACCGCCAGTTATGTCTCGACCAGAAGTTGATGAAATTCTATTTTCATATATTGCAGTGGCTAACCATGCAGTTAGTTTGGTTCTTATCCGAGATGACAATAATATCCAGAGACCGGTTTATTATGTAAGCAAATCTCTGCATGAGGCCGAGCTGAGTTATTTGCCACTGGAGAAAGCTATCTTGGCGGTGGTACATGCTACACGAAGACTTCCCATTACTTCCAGTCTCATACGGTTGTTGGTCTTACACAACTCCCTCTTAAATCGATTCTGTGAAGTGCAGATTATATAGGAAGAATTGCCAAATGGGGAACTGTCCTAGGAGCTTTCGATATCAAATATATGCCTCGCACCTCTATAAAGGGACAGGTCATCGCGGACCTTGTGGCGGAATTTGCTGAGCCTTCGTTAGAAGACTATCAAGAAGGCATGGGTAAAAAGTCAGTAGGCATGATTTCGTGCGAAAGGCCTCCATTATGGAAAGTCCATGTTGATGGAGCAGCAAATCAGAGGGGATCTGGTATAGGACTAGTTTTGATATCCCCAGAGGGAATTACTTTTGAGAAATCTTTGAGATTAGGATTCTCGGCCACCAACAACAAAGCAGAGTATGAGGCCGTCCTCGCAGGGATGAACATGGTTCATAAAATGGGAGGAAAGACGGTGCAAATGTTCTCAGATTCACTGTTGGTGGTAGGCCAAGTAGAAGGGAAGCTAGAAGCAAAGGATTCCAGAATGCGAGAATACCTAACCCAGGTCAGGTATATGCAATCTAAATTTGAGTCTTTTTTACTATTACATGTATCCAGATGTGGCAATACCCATGCCGACTCATTAGCCACGCTCGCAACGTCCTCGGCACAAAGTCTACCACGAGTTATCCTTGTTGAAGATCTGTTAAAACCCACTGGGACGGATGGTAACTCCACTCAAATTCTTCAAATTAAGACAGGGCCTAGTTGGATGGATCAAATAGTAACATTTCTCAGAAATGACATCCTGCCTGGAGAAAAGGCTGAAGCAGATAAAGTTCGCAGGAAAGCCACTCGTTTCTGGTTATCCGAGGACCAGAAATTGTACAAACGTTCCTTTTCGGGACCATATTTGTTATGTATGCACCCCGAGGCAATGGAGCTACTTTTGGAAGAGTTACACGAAGGGATTTGCGGAAGTCACACAGGGGGAAGGTCTTTAGCTCACAGAGCCCTTACTCAGGGCTATTGGTGGCCAAATATGCAGAGGGAGGCGCAAGATTATGCAAAGAAGTGTGACCAATGTCAAAGATTCGCTCCAAATATACATCAACCAGGGGGAGTCCTGAATCCTCTATCTAGCCCTTGGCCTTTTGCTCAATGGGGCTTGGACATTGTTGGACCCTTCCCCAAAGCAACAGGAAACAGACGGTGGCTCCTCGTGAGAACAGATTATTTCACCAAATGGGTTGAAGCTGAGCCATTATCAAATATCAGAGACATGGAAGCAAAAAATTTTGTATGGAAGAATATCGTTACTAGGTTCGGCATCCCTCATACTCTCATTTTAGATAATGGTATACAATTTGATAGCAAAGCCTTTCGGAAATACTGCTGTGATCTGGGCATCACGAATAGATATTCCACTCCGGCTTATCCCCAAGGAAATGGGCAAGCCGAGGCTGTCAACAAAGTAATAGTGAGCGGACTCAAAAAGAGGTTGGGTGACGCCAAGGGGAGGTGGGTGGAAGAACTGCCACATGTCTTGTGGACGTATCGAACTACACCACGAAGATCCACAAGTGAAACACCCTTCGCCATGACTTATGGAGCCGAGGCAGTAATACCCTTAGAAACTGGGTTCCCAACCCTGAAGAAAAGCTCCTTCATTCCAGATAGCAATGATGATCTATTAATGAGAAACTTAGACTTAGTTGAGGAACGACGAGAAAACGCCATGGTTCAACTAGCTTATTATCAACATAAGCTCAAGCAGGGGTATGATTCTCATGTGAAACTTCGACCTCTTGGACCTGGTGACTTAGCATTAAGGAAAGTTTTGGGCACGACGAAGAATCCTGCGTGGGGAAAATTGGGGCCCAACTGGGAAGGACCTTATCGTATTACTTCGGTCGCAGGAATAGGGGCCTACAATCTGGAAGATTTGGACGAACGTGTTGTACAACGTCCCTGGAATGTAAATAATCTACGAAGGTACTATTACTAAATAAAAGGCACTTCGGCCGTTTTTTGTTGTAAACTACATTATGTTCATTATCTTCGTTCGTCTAAATTGATATTCTTTACTAAAGTGTTAAACAGAACCTAAGTTACGTCTGGTCCTCGGATCATCTACTTTGGGAAAATTAACATTTCAATTTGTTAGTCTAAGTATCAAGCTGAAGCTTGGTATGCCTGGATCCTCGGACCACATACCTCGTCTAAATTGATATTCTTTACTAAAGTGTTAAACAGAACCTAAGTTACGTCTGGTCCTCGAATCATCTACTTTGAAAAAATTAACATTTCAATTTGTTAGTCTAAGTATCAAGCTGAAGCTTGGTATGCCTGGATCCTCGGACCACATACCTCGTCTAAATTGATATTCTTTACTAAAGTGTTAAACAGAACCTAAGTTACGTCTGGTCCTCGGATCATCTACTTTGGGAAAATTAACATTTCAATTTGTTCGTCTAAGTATCAAGCTGAAGCTTGGTATGCCTAGATCCTCGGACCACATACCTCGTCTAAATTGATATTCTTTACTAAGTGTTAAACAGAACCTAAGTTACGTCTGGTCCTCGGATCATCTACTTTGGGAAAATTAACATTTCAATTTGTTCGTCTAAGTATCAAGCTGAAGCTTGGTATGCCTGGATCCTCGGACCACATACCTCGTCTAAATTGATATTCTTTACTAAAGTGTTAAACAGAACCTAAGTTACATCTGGTCCTCGGATCATCTACTTTGGGAAAATTAACATTTCAATATGTTAGTCTAAGTATCAAGCTGAAGCTTGGCATGCCTGGATCCTCGGACCACATACCTCGTCTAAATTGATATTCTTTACTAAAGTGTTAAACAGAACCTAAGTTACGTCTGGTCCTCAGATCATCTACTTTGAAAAAATTAACATTTCAATTTGTTAGTCTAAGTATCAAGCTGAAGCTTGGTATGCCTGGATCCTCGGACCACATACCTCGTCTAAATTGATATTCTTTACTAAAGTGTTAAACAGAACCTAAGTTACGTCTGGTCCTCAGATCATCTACTTTGGGAAAATTAACATTTCAATTTGTTCGTCTAAGTATCAAGCTGAAGCTTGGTATGCCTGGATCCTCGGACCACATACCTCGTCTAAATTGATATTCTTTACTAAAGTGTTAAACAGAACCTAAGTTACGTCTGGTCCTCGGATCATCTACTTTGGGAAAATTAACATTTCAATTTGTTCGTCTAAGTATCAAGCTGAAGCTTGGTATGCCTGGATCCTCGGACCACATACCTCGTCTAAATTGATATTCTTTACTAAGTGTTAAACAAAACCTTAGACCATATGCCTTATTTACTTGGGAAGAATTAACATTTCTTTTCTTTTTGTCAAAACATCAATTCTTTGCATACCTAAGTCAAAAGACCATATGCCTTATTTTTACATAGTTCAACTAGAGATCCAAAATGAAGAATCAATTACTTAAATGCATCACTTAATGCAGTTCACGGCATAATTAAACCTTCCTGGAGTATCAATTTCAATTCAGGTTATTGCTATTAACTTTAGTAAAGAGCAAAAAGATGGTACTTTTGGAATAATATGATCAAAACAAAGCAAAAAAGTAAGAATCATCTAAACAAGGAAAACAACATTCGTGCTTATATTAGATTCCAATAGTACTTTTGCAATTACACTTAGAGATAAAATAAAATAAAAATAAAAAAGAGAAAGGCAACAAGCAAAAACTATGGAGAAGCAGTCACTGTTTCGGCTTAATCTTCAGAGGGCCTTTGGGGTCTTGAGGAGATGGAAGCTGAACCGAGGACTCAACGACAATTCCTTTGCCTTTGGGATCATCTATCAAAGTTATTGGATTAGCTTGATCACCCAACTCATCCTTTGAAGATTCCTGAAGGTCACTTGAGGGCTGTACGTCTTCAAGTGCCTTTTCTTGTGCTGGATCAACTTGTTTAAGAGCATCTTCAGGAAAAGTTGAGTCTTCAGCCAAATCACCTCCCTTATCCTCAGATGATCCCTGGGCAGCTTCTTGGGCAGCTTCAGGAATGGTAGAAGCTCGAATTGCAGGAGGATAGTAGACACTCTCTGCTTTCCAAAGGGTGGAAGAGGCATCAACCCCAGCTTGGGAAAATGCCTCATTCCACACTTGGAGGCAGTAATGCCTACATACCTCGGGAACCTGAGCTTTGAAAGTTTCGGTGACCTCCTTCACACCTATATCATAATCGTCTTGTTCGGCTTGGTCCCTTGAGATCTCGGCCTCTTCTTTTGCTTTCTCACCCTTTTTCTTCTCCTTAAGGGCTTCCTCTTTGCCCTTGATGGCCTCCTCTTTGGCCATCTCAGACTCGTTCAGATCTTTCTTGAGATCCTCAATGAGCCTTCGTGCTGCTGAGAGGTTATCGTCGGCTTGACGGAGCATTGGGCGCTGATCCTCGGCCTGTTTAGTCGTTGTTTTCAGATCAGCCTCTAAGCCTACCTTATCACTCTCTGCCTTAGCCAACTTTATTGAGACCTCCTACAGTTTCTTCTTGTGAAGGTCCGAGATCTTTTGGACGGTTTCACGCCTGGATTCCTCGGCCCTTAGAGATTTGTAGGAGCTGATGGCAATCTCTTCTGCCCATAGGGCAGATTGAACGGCCTACGACCGAAACATATAAAACTTAGACATATATATATATATATATGTAATAAAAATAATAGCCAAGGTTTTAGAGGAAAAAACTCACCATTGCAAGCTCCTTCTTCAAAGTCATAAAAACGGTGTGGTCCCTTTTCTTTCTAAGATCAACCATGTCCTCGGGGAGTAACAGCGCCTGCTCCAATGCATCTGCGATGCATGCAGCTGTCCCTTCATCGGAGTTTCTGATGGACGCGTCCACGGTGATGGCCTCGTCGTCCATGGACATGTCAGGAAGCCATATAGGGGCGCGCACGACCACCTGTTGTTCGGTTCTTCTTTCCGACCTAGTCTGCATGGTGCGGGCCTGCTTTCCACCCTTTTCCACCTCGAGCTCCTTGGAAAGAGAGCCCTTTCCTGCCTCCACCACTTCCTTCCCTTTCGGCTGATCCCTTTTTCTTTTAAGATCAGCTATGTTGGTGCGTTGAGTTTGGGAGGATGGGGGAGGAGGAGGAAGCCTAGTTTCAGGGCCTTTGTCAGCACCCTTTTCTTGAGTCCGAGGGCGCACCTCTTTAGGAGGTTCTTGGACTCTAGGGCCCTTGTCAGTGCCCTTGAGGACATCTTTTAGGCTGGGCTTAATCTGACGTTGAATGCCCATATTGTCAGGTTCTTGAGTAGTAGCCTTTGAGATTTGTGTAGAGGTGCCGAGGATGGGAGTTGAATCTTCAGGAGAGTAGGGTTGATTAAAAACCTCAAAATCATCCTCGGAACCTGATACCTCAACTATTTCTTCTTCTTCTTCCTTTACGGTAGGGTGGGAAGACGCAGCTTCACCAGAGATTGATTGTGTGGAGAAAGGGACTGTGGGAATCCCAACTAGAACGAATTGTGGTGGTTGGATTGGTTGGGTGACCAAAGTGCCTTGAGGAATCGTAGTCCCCTCCGGTAGCAAGAAACCTTCAACGGCAACGCTAATCCGAGGAAGGCGAGGATCATGGGTTTTGATCACGCACTTCGGCGCCTGAAAGGCTTTGGATATCGGAGTGTAGCCGAGGATCAGATGAGCCGCTCGGAGTTGGCCGTCAGTATGCACTAAAACCTCAACTTGTAGGATCCTATCCAACCGTCCAAAATCAACAAGATTAGGATGACGATCCGCGGCGTGTGGATCTGTAGAGTTATCCAAGTAAAAGAGGGTAAGAATAAGTAAAAAGACAAAGGATAATAGTATGTAAAAGAAACTTCACCTGGAGTCCCTTCCTTTGTCGAACAGGGGAGGCCGTCGTGCCAATTTCCTGATACGATCAGGAAGTCGTTTTTTAGGCCCTTATTTGATTTAGGCAGACATTGAATTAGCCTAACTTCTGGGTATCTAGATTTTAGGTAATATTCGTCTTTTTTGCTTAGGTAATGGAGGTTATAAACCCAGTTTACGTCGTGGTGAGTGAGCCCTAGGTTCATCTTCTCATTTAAGGCATCTATGGAACCTAGGATCCTAAAGACATTTGGGACGCACTAGGTGGGAGCTAATCTAAAAGCCTTAAGATAATCCCTAGTCACGGTTCCCATGGGGATTTTCATTCCCCCTTCGATGAACGCAATCATCGGGATTACAACTTCCCCCATTTTTCTTTTTGTATAATATTCTTCCTCGTTACAGTACCTAATAGATACATCCGAGGGGATTTTGTACTTAACCTTAAATTGCTCTATTTTTTCGTTTGAATCCACCAGGGACGCAAATCTACCCATCTTTGAAAAAAGGGGGTGTGAAGAAAACTAACAAAGAACTACGCCGAGGATGAAAGATACAGAGAAAAAATGAAAAAGATGGGGAGGGAAAGAAACAAAAGAAACAAAGAGCTGATAAGGAGGGGAGAGAGTATTGAAGAACTTACTTTAAAAAAGAAGAAGGCACGATCACCTCGGACAGGGTATTTGATAAAAAGAGAAGGTACGGGAAGATGGCAAGTGTGGCAGGTACGTTATAAGGTTACTGTAGTGTGAAGAATTTTGAAGGAAGTTAGTACTTATATATCAGAAGGAGTTTTGAAGCGGGCGAATTCCCACCTCAACACAGGAATCGCTCTTAACCGTTGGATATGTGTCACATCATTGAAACGTGGGAGACATAGAAGCGCCAATAATTAATTCGGGGGTGTTTCGCATACCGAAGCATCGGGAACAAGCGATGGGTAATTCAGAAGTTATTTCCGTCAGCAATATTGCCAAGATTCTGCAGGGTAAAAAGGTCTTTTAAGTCGAGATCCTATTTTCCTCCCGAGGTGAAAAAATAAAGAATCTCGAGGGGCTATTGTAGGGGTATTGGGCCCAGTAATTTATGAAGGATGGCCCAACGAAGTCTTTTGGGCTAGAAACCCAAGTCCGAAGACATCAAAATGATCTTGGAGTATCTAAATGTCCAAATACGTCCGAGGAGTAGATCTGTCCTCGGATTGTTAAGCCGAGGACATAGGAAGAGAAGTTTAGTGTCCCGGGGTTATGTTATAAAGAATCCTACGACTATGGGAATACACAGTACACGTGGAGGACAATAGAAAGAGCGGAGGAATATCTAAAGTAAAGCTGCTCCCACCGCCCATACATTAAAAGCTCTGTAATTGATACGCTGACTGTAGAGATGGAAGGATGGGACGTGAGCATGAAGTTTGGAAACTTGGTCCCTGACCCCAGTGGGCTTTAGGGAAGGATTGATGGGACAAGTATCCAAAACGAGCGTTACAACCATGAGGTGGAGGACGATGAAGGGGAGAAAGAAGAAGCATAAATGAAGGAGAAGTCCTACGAAGTAAAGGGGAGGCTTTTTCAGGAAGAAAAAGAGCCAATAGTAGATGATAATCAATATTTGTATCCAAACTCAAGGAAATACTATTATAAACTATCCTCGGATTTCGTCCGAGGAGGAATTCTCAGTCTGACTTTTGTAAACAACTCTTTAATTTGTCCCATTGGGCCCAAAGCCCGTCCTTTCCCTGATTGTCTAAACCATCCTTGAAATCTAGATTACAAACTCATCCTCTACAAATTTATTGTAAAGAAAGGTCTTTCAAGCCCATCTCCCTCCAGTCATAGTTTGGGAATTTGAATTGTGTCCTTACAGAATTAATTTAAATTAATCATGCCTGGTCGACTCTACCTAGACACAATGTATGCTGACTGTGCAAACTTGATCATGTCATATCTTTCAATCCGACAGTCCGATTTGAAAAACGGACATACCATCGCAACTACTAGAATCTCAAGATCATTTTTATGATATGCAATGAATGAATTAATGCATGTAATGCAATCATGATTTTAGGGGTACATGGATGGTCATTCCAGTCAACGATCTGGACTAAGGAAATGTCTGCGACCTCGATTTGGACTAAGGAAATGCCTGCGACCTCGATCTGGACTGAGGAAATGTCTGCGATCTCGATCTGGACAAAGGAAATATTTGAAAAATCTTTTTTCAAATGAAGTTTCTTTTTGGCTGATTGTGACCAAGCCTTTGAAAAGACTTCCTATGTACCTTTCTCATGGAGGATCAGGTCTAAATGAAGTTCGAAAAAAGGTTTTTGAAAAATACTTTTTTTTTTTTTTGATAACTGGGACCAGGCCTTTGAAAAAGTTGCTTATGTACCTCTCTCATATAGGATCAAGTCCAGACGTAGTTCGAAAATTTTTTTAAAAAAAAATGAAGTTTTGAAATTTCTTTTGAAAAATGAATTTTTGAAATGAGTCTCTTTTTCTCTTTTTTTTTTTTTAAAAAAAAAAGCAATTTAATTAAAATGAGATTTTTTGAAATTTTATCTTTTTCAAATGAATAAAAGGTGATCCTTTGAACAACCTCTTTGACCAATCATAATGTTCAATTGTTAACTCCATCTCATTGGCTAGAAAGGATTCGAAACCATTAAAAACATGTAATCAAATTTTCTTCTTCATTTTGAAAAAAATTTAAGATTAAGTCTTCCAAGACAATCAAAAAAGGGAAATGCATGGGAATCACACATGTTGGGAATAAGCAAGAAAGGGAAGAATCCCAAGTTTGAAGATTTGAAAATTTTTGAGAACTTTGAAAATTGTTCTCTTGAGATTTATTTTCTATTGGGAG
The DNA here is from genome assembly GCF_040712315.1 of Castanea sativa. Lineage (NCBI taxonomy): Eukaryota > Viridiplantae > Streptophyta > Magnoliopsida > Fagales > Fagaceae > Castanea > Castanea sativa. Next base: position 32,842,869 of record NC_134024.1, on the reverse strand, counting down.
CAAACAAAGTGAGTGTTTGGGGCTTAGAAAAAAATTTTGGTCACTTGAGAATTTGTGAAATTTGTCTTTTAAAGATATTAGTCAATGAAGCTTGATAATCTTGAGCAGATCCATCTTAATCCAAGAGAAAACATTATCAGAACTAAATGCATGCTTTCAATCAACAAGACTTCAAGGAGGGCTTGATTCAAAGGTTGTAATGTAGGCTACGTTCAATTTATTGAAAGGAAGGATATAAAAGGCTCAAAAACCCTTATGATGTTTCCCCAAGTATGTAATACTTTAATTTCAAGCATTGGAAGATTTTTCCATATCTTCTATCAATGACTCTTGTGCTAAAATCCTTGTCATGTTCATCATCTTCTCATTGGTCTTCATTGATTCCTTTCATTTGGTCTTGATTTTTATAGCTTGCCAAATTCCTCTTTTTGGTCTTCTTAGCATCCTATCTTGTGGTCAGATCACTCACTTTCATTTATGTTTTTCTCATTCATTTGTTTTTGAAAGATTTTTTTTTTCCTAATTTTTGCCTAGTCCGCTCTTTTGAGTTTTCAGCCTAGCAAGCTTCTTCTTTTTTTTTTTTTTTTTGAAAAATTTTTTGCTCTAATTTTTGCCTAGATTGCCCTTTCGAGTTTTCAGCCTAGCGAGCTTCTTTTTTGCTCTAATTTTTGCCTAGACTACACTTTTGGGTTTTTAGCCTAGCAAGCTCCCTTTTTTTTTTTTTTGGGTTCTTTCACTTTGACAAACTTTCATTTTTCTTGACTTGATTGAACACACTTTTTTTTTTTGAAATGTGCCTTACTTTTTCTTTTCCTCATCTCCCTCAATTTGATTAAATTTCTTCTCTTGATGAATCTTCATTTTTGGTCATCATTCTCAGCTGGAATGATCTTTCATGGAATCTCATGTCTCTTGTGTCTTTTGATGAATCAGTGTTCTCTCACAACTTAATGAAAATTCTTGCATTCACTTCTCTCTCCCTTTCTTTTGGTTGAAGTCTTTTCTAGCTTGATGGCCTTCTCTTTTTTCTCATAGTTTAATGCTTTCTCAAAATCTTATCTCTCTTTGGTGGATTTTCTTTCTACCTAGCATTGATGAACTCTCTTTTCTGAACTTGATGAATCTTCCTCTTTTGAACTTGTCATATTGTCTTCATTAAGGACCTTACCAAGTGGTGTTGGATCCATAAGGTCAACACTTCCTCATCTTGAGATTTAAGCATGCATACTTAATTTCCCCACCCAAGGTTTAAGTTTTTAGTGGGTCTGGAAAAACATGCTAATTGTTTAAAGGCTCAAGTTGGCTAGCAATGGATAATTATTGTAATAGGTGTCAAGGAATAATGTGGGTTATTGAAGGCGGCCTCCTATCGCTACTGATGCTTTCTTGTAAGCACAGCGACTTAAACTCCTTTAATAAATTTTTCTTGGAATAGAAGTATAAATGCTCCAATGATGTGGAATTTTTTTTTTTTTTTTTTTTTTTTTTTTTTTTTTTTGTAGAGATTGGGACTAAGTGTATGTGGCTTGAGAATTTTAAATGATTTGATGAATTTCTTTGATTGCCTTTTAGGACCTTTTCTTCTCATATTCTAAATGTTTAGCAACAGTCCTTACATGGATTGAATGAAGTTAAATCCCTCTTTGGAACAAATTGATTGGTAGAGCAATTAATCATCATGATTTTGAAGAAGCTTTGTCAAATGGATCTTCTTGTATTCTTTTGAAAAGAAGGCTTTTGAAAAAGTTTTGGAGCCTTTGAAAGGGAGGCTTTGGGAAAAATCTTGTAGTCTTTGAAAGAACAAAAAGTGTTTTTAGAAAAAAAAAGAGTTACTAAAAAGGCCCAACGCCCCTAGTCTAATTTTCTGAAAATGAATTGAAGTGACTTGAAGGCCTAGTGCCCCTAGTCCAAAAGGTCTTTTTTGTTTTGTTTTTTTTTGTTTTTTTTGTTTTGTGTGTTTTTTTATGTACATATGAACAACATGATGCATCAAAAACTACATGGACTCTATTGAGCAAATAACCAACTAGAAAGCAAGACCTTAAAAAACAATAAAACTAAATAGCCAATCTAAAAACTTGTAAGATGACATTCAAGAAAAGTTTGGATGGCTGACTGATGATGGCAGAGCAATGACTTGTTTGTCAATCAGATTTTGAATGGCATGTCGTAGATTGATACATTTGCCTGTCTGATGGCCAGGTTCTTGATGATATTTGCAGAACTCATGTGACTTGTAACCTTTAGGGAGTGGGCTTGGAGGAGGTCGAGGTTCAAGTGGGTTAAGATGCCCTTCAAGTTTGAGCTTTTCAAACAATTGGCTCATAGGCATGTGGAGGTCATTGAACTTTCTTCGAGGCCTAAAGTTGACAGTTGATGATTTGATTGCATTGTGGCAAGGCACTACCTCCTTGGGGATTGAGTCCATTGACATGTTCTTGTTGATTGAAGAGGGTAGTTGGAAAGACAACTCATGGAATCCCTAGCTCTTTTCTTTAGAAATTGGAAGTGTGGGATCTCTTTGGATTTTGGTGAATTATCCTTGCACAAGGTAGAGAGCATAGCTTGATTGGCTAAGCTAACTTGTAATGCAGATTTGGCTATTCGAGAGCTTTGGGCTAGCTCTTCATTTTTCTTCTTTTGACCTTCCCGGATGGAGTTGAGAACATCTTCAATTCTTTCTTGACTCATTAGGGTTGAACCTTCCTTAGGCTTGACTTTTGATGAACTTTTGATTCAAAGGGTTGAAATCTCGGTGGACTTTGGCTTTGGGTTGTCTATCTTCAAATGTGGGGGTTTGAAGTGTCTCCCCCCCCCCCCTTGTAATGTGGAAAATTTTTGTTGGGTCACTAGGATCGGTATCTTGGGGTTTGATATCTCCCCCCATTTATGGATGTTGGGTTACTTGACCGAAGTTCGAAGTGTCTTCCCCCCATTTGTGGATGTTGGGTTACTTAACTGGGGTTCGAAATGTCTCCCCTAGTTTGTAGGTATTGGGTTGCTTGGTTGGGGTTCGAAGTGTCTCCCCCCATATGTTGGTACTTGGTAATTTGAGTGGAGTTTGAAGTATCTTGTAGGTCGGATATGAGATTGTGATGTTGCAGCAGCGGAGTGTTCTCTATGCTCACAGGCTTCACTATCGTGATGGGAGTGATGAGCTTAGAACTAGAGCTATTGGCTTGAGTGTCGGTCTTAGGTCCTTTTTAATGCCGATCACACTTCCATGTTCGGGTGCCTTTTAGACTCCTTTTTTAGGGTTTTCCTACTTTGGGACATGCACTTAGACGCGTTCTCAATCCGTATTCTAATTTTTTGAACTCTTTTCTAGATAATTCAGGTCTTTCAGTAACAATTATCTTGTAGATAAAAATCCTAAAAAAAATCTTGATAAGATTCAAATTTTCCACAATTTAATTGTTATCAATTTATCCCTTTTATTCTCACGCAAGAAATCCTATTTTAAACACTAATTATCAACCAATCACAAAATTATTTAATTAATTTTAATTGTTTAACCAATCAGAATTAATTGTGCGTGGTTGATTTTGCCTAGACACAATGCATGTTGATCGTGCAAATTTGATCATACGATATCTTTCAATCCGACGGTCCGATTTGGAAATCGGACATACCGTCGCAACCGTTAGAATTTCAAGATCATTTTTATGACATGCAATTAATGAATTAATGCATGTAATGCAATCATATTTTTGGAGTACATGGATGGTTATTCCAGTCATCTTCCTTAATTAAATCATGGGTGCAAAATCGGGTGTTTACAAATATTTTAGTCAAAAGTAAATAATCAATAATATTTTCATAACGGTTAACATAACCTTATACCCCAAAAAAAATTACTTTTATATAAATTTATCTTAACAACATTAGTGATAAAAAGTAATTATTATGGAGTGCGATAAATATTAAATGTTAAAATTCTATTATATTTATTACAAAAATAATCATAACATCATGAGTGCTATGGGTCTGTTTGGGAACAGCTTATTAAGCTGAAATTGATCACTTTTTTACTGAAAGAAATATAGGAAAAAAAAAACTAAAAACTAATTGAATAGTATAGTAGGACTCATAAATAATTATAAAACTCATAAATAATAACAAAAATAAACTAAAAACTCTAATAACATGGGTATATCATTACTTCCCATTTTCCAATCACACTTATATAATATATGCATCAACAGGCTTGGAAAGGGACAGTTCATAGTAGTGCAGTGTATTGTAAACATCCTGAGAAGGCAAAATGGTCACGTATGAAGAGACAAGAAAAGTTGGCGGTGGAACGGCATCACGTGGCTGGGAAAGAGAAAGCCGATAACTCTCCGAAACATGCGGCTAAAGCACTTACTCTTTATCGTAGATCGCACTTCTAATTTTCCCCTTTTGGACCAATTTCAACAACTTTTACTCCTTTGTAAAATGCCACTGTCTAATCTTTTTCAGTTTTTTTGGTTTTCTACTTTGGGTATGGCTTAATAATATCATTACCTTTTTTTTTATAAAAAAAATATATTAAATCCAATAAGAATTTCATACGCACACCTATTTATGGTTTATGATGAAGCTGAAAAAATCACCAGTAAGCTGCCAGCACTTCCAAACCGAGACAACACCTGCAAAAAGAAAAGAGAAGACCTAATAGAGAGCACCGGTGTGGTGCCGGTCAAAAACCCTCCGAAGGTCAAGTTAGAGTCTTTTTACCACCCTAGAGTGCCAGAGTTGAGTTAATTATGCATACCTTGATTTATGAGGGTTTGGGGTATTTATATTGGTGTAGAGTTATCATCTATGCCTTGACCAGGAAACCATTTCCTTTTAGGATAACGCTTCTTTCGATTTTGCATTTCTTATAGAGTTCTTTTCCATATAGGAGTCTTTTGATTATGGTTAAATGTGCAACGCAAGAACTCCCTTTATTCACGCTTGTGTGGAGATCAAGCAAAGCCATATCAAACTTATCACGAGATACAAGTTGATTTCGAGTAGGAATCCATGAAACCTAATCAATACCGACGGAGACCCAATGTTGCAACCGTCCACTACGTGTCCTTGTAGCATCGACCCGTCGACCCTCCTCATGTCAACACCGCTCCGTCGTGCTTTACGAAGAGAGATTCATCTCATACTTTATCATCTTCAGTTTATAACCAACGATGCCACGTTAGATTTTTTCCAAATGAAGGAAATGACTAAACTCACATTGTCAAAGCCCCATCCAAACCAATATAATCCAAAATTAAAAATTAAAAATAACATAAAATATGTACCGTCGAAGTCAAGGATTGCAAGAAATCGTTGCAATTGACTTACACAAGCAGAAAAGACACTAAGAAATAAGGGAAGGAGATGGACAACTTGTACCACTGCAGTGAGAAACAGATGACAAAGACATTCATAATTGAAATATATATATATATATATATATATATATATATTTATATATATTATGGGTCTGGTTAATATATGCTCTTAGAACATATGTTAATTAGTTAGAAATTTTTTATGAGAATTTGAAAAAGTTGTTAAAAAAATTAATAACTTTTTTTGCTTTCCCATAAAAACATGTCTAAAATGGCTTACTAACATATGCCCTAGGTGCATACGTTAGTACAACCCGTATATTATTACAATTTTTTTTAAGATTAAACTCAATAAGCATTCTATATAAACTATATGTTTATATCTTCCAATAAACTATATCACATTATTATTATTTTTTTAAAATAATAATGATATAATGTAAAAGCTCATATTTACCCTCAATAGCGGCAAAGCTAGAATTCTCTTTAGGAGGGCTATGGTTAACTTAATCTTATAGATGTAATTAGAGGTGTGCATTTAACCCACTATATATATGTATGTGTGTGTGTGTGTGTTTTATTTTATCACCTTTATTTTAAATTTTAAAATTTATTTTATTTTGGTAATTTAAGGATTTTTTTTATGAATTTGAAATTTTTAATTATAATTTAAGTATATGACGTTAATTATCATAATATGATGATGCACAGAAATCAGTATGTTGGAATGCTTTGGGCTATGGTGATGGCTGTAGGTCTTAAAAAGAAAGTAAGAACTGTCAAGAGTGACTGGTATAACCCGGCCAAGGACCTTCCGACGGTTAAGTCTGTTTTCTCTCTAGAACATAAGGATGAGGAATAGTGAATGGTAGAACTTACCTTGGGTGAATGAGACTTGCTTCTTTTATAGAGAGTTAGAAGTGGGTCTACTTGTTCGGATCCACCACCATCATAGGTGATGTGTGTGGTTAATGGAGAAAATGGGGTACGTGGAGTGGATTACGGGGAATCCCCTCCACATTTTAGGAATAGTACATCATGGTTTGATTATATGAAGCCTTTTGAGATCTTTTGTGTAGAATTCACTAAGTGTCCTCTGGTCGTCCATGCTCTTGGGTTATGGACAACCATCTCGAAATTGGATGACTTTGTTACCTATGAATTAGTTGTATTTCCACCTATGATGCTCACCCTAAGTTCCTTTTTCTCTACAAAGCTTTCTGGACGTGGTCTAGTTATGGATGTGGTCTCATCTGTGGACGCCGTTTTGGCTAAGATGTTGGCTTCCGTATTTTCCTCCCCTAGTATCTATTGAAACTGGGTCGCTGTGAAGCCTTTAATACATTGTCTAACTTTGCCCAAGTACCTCTTCATCTGTTCTTCCTTAGCTTCACATGTTCCATTCACTTGGCCTATCACCAACTGTGAGTCTCCTTGGACAAGACTGAATCTGCTCCAGGTGATTTACCTAACTCCAAGCCTTGAAGTAGGGCTTCATATTCTGCTTCATTATTGGTTGTTTGGAACTATAGACAGACGGCATACTCTAGATGACCCCCTTCTAGTGACTGTAAAACTATCATAATTCCTCCTGCATGTTGTGTAGACAAACCATCTACACGGATGGCCCACTGCTTTGTCCCTTGGTCTTTATTTTGCTAATCACTGGTAAGAGTAAATTCAGCAATGAAGTCTACAAGAACTTGAGCTTTTATCACTTCTCTTGGTCTATACCACACGTCAAACTCACTAGGTTTCATTGCCACTAGATTAGTCATCCAGCGGCCTCCAGCTTATTCATGACCTTTTTTAGTGCGTGATCTGTTAGGATGTTGATTACATGAGCTTGAAAATAAGGCCTGAGCTTCTTACTGCTGTCACCAATGAAAATGCAAGCTTTTCCACTGGTGGATATCGTCCTTCAGCTCCCCTTAAAGCTTTGTTGGTGTAGTAGACGAGCTTTTGTACATTTTCTTCTTCCCTGATCAAGGCCAAACTCACTGTATGATGGGACACTACTAGGTAGAGATACAATTCTTCACCTGGTTTGGATGGGCTCGGTAACGGAGTTGAAGCAAGATAAGCCTTTAAGTCTTTAAATGCTTGTTGGCACTCTACCATCCATTCGAATGCTTTTCTTAATACTCCAAAAAATGATAAAAACTTGTTAGTAGTTTTTGAAACAAATCTGTTAAAGGCAGCTACTTGTCTAGTGAGGCTCTAGACGTCTTTGACATTTTTTGGGGGCTTCATGTTCAAGATTGCTTGGATTTTATCAGGGTTTGCTTTGATTCCTCTCTATGAGACCATAAAACCAAGGAATCTAACTGATGCAAATCCAAAGAAACATTTGCTTGGATTCAACTTCATCTTGTATCATCTAAGTGTGTCAAAAGTTTCTTGAAGGTTGTCCAAATATTGCGTCTCCCTTGCACTCTTGGCTAGCATATCATCCATGTACACTTCAACATTTCGCCCAATTTATGGAGGAAACATGTCATTAACTAGTCTTTGATAGGTAGTTTCTGCATTTTTCAAACCAAATGGCATTACTTTGTAACAAAACAAATATCGGCTTGTGATGAAGGATGTTTTCTCTTGATCTGTCTCATCCATCTTAATCTAGTTGTACTCTGAGAATGCATCCATGAAACTCATCAATTAGTGAACAGTTGTTGAGTCCACCAGCTGGTCAATGCGTGAGAGAGGATAGCTATTCTTGGGAAATGCCTTATTTAAATTTGTGAAGTCTACGCATATCCTCCATTTGCCATTAGCTTTTTTTACCATCACTACATTAGCTAGCTAATCAGTGTAGTAGACTTCGTGGACGAACTCTATGGTTACCAACTTTTGAACTTCTTCTTTGATGGCATTGTCTCGTTCTGGAGCGAACATTCTCTTCTTCTGACGGACGGGCTTTTAAGATGGAAACACGTTTAAACGATAAGTAATCACACTTGGGTCAATCCCAAGCATGTCTTCATGGCTCCAAGCAAAAACATCCGTGCTCTTTTTGAGGAATCTAACGAGATCCTGCTTCGTCTTCTCTTCCATACGTGTCCTAATACTAGTAAACTTCTCGGGGTTGGACTCGTTCAACGGTACATCCTTCAATAGTTCAATTGGTTCAGTCAATGTTCTTCTTTCTTCAATGATCATTGTCTGCTTCTGCTTGTCCATGGCCAACATTGCTAAGTAACATTCTCTAGCAGCTAATTGATCTCCTTGTACTTCCCCAATGCCATCTTTCGTTGGAAACTTGATAGACAGGTAGGTGGACATTGAGCCCTCTGACTATTCGAAGTTGGTCGTCTAATGATGGCATTATACAAGGATGAACAGTTCACTACAAGGAAATTCACTTCTTTATTGATTTACCATGGATAAGAGCCAACCATGATTGGCAAGGAGATAGTGCCTATTGGCAGAACTTTCATTCATCCGAATCTGATTAACAGTACACTCACTGGACGAAGTAACTCCTTGTTAATCCTTATTTGCTGGAAGGCTGGATTGTAGAGGATGTCTGCTGAAGTTCCATTGTCTAGTAACACCATTCTGGTTGTATAATTTGCAATCGCCAAAGTGATGACAATTGCATCATCATGAGGATGATTTAGTCATCTTGCATCTTCGTCCGTGAAAACAATGGCAGGCTCATCTTCTCTAATTATCTCGTCCAGATAATTGAACATTCTCGACTTCCCATAGGTAGGTCTTCTTGGCTTTGGACGAGCTTCCAGTTAATAGGCCTTCTACAATGATCCTTATTTCTCCAAGTGGTTAACGCACCAATTTTTTTGCTTTGCCTTTCATTGGTTGCCTTTCATCCTTGTGATCTCGTCCAAGGAAAATTTTCAACTTCCCTTACTTAATAAGAACTTTGATTTGCTGCTTTAAATCATAACACTTGTTTGTATCATGTCCATGGTCTTGATGAAAATGAAAATACTTGCTCTTGTTCCACTTGCTAGAATCTCCTTTCATCCTCTCAGGCCATTTCAAGGATAGGTCTTCTTTAATTTGCATCAGTACTTGGTCAAGTGAAGTATTTAGGGGAGTGTAGTTAGAGTATCATCTCGAGGTCGACCCTGCTTTCTAGCCATCATGATCCCTTTTCTCCCCTACTTTGGCTTTCTTTGGATGAGAACTTTGCTCTGGATGGTGTACATAACCATTTTCTAGTTGTTTACATTTTTTCTTTTTCTTAGCAATAATCACGTCTTCTACGTTCATGAAACTTTAGGCTGAATGTATCAACTCAGCTATCATCTGTGGCTCCTGGTCATACAGCTTATAGGTGAACAAATTTGAGCTGACTCCTTTGTAGAAGGCTACCAAGAGGATTTTTTCGTCCATCTTGTTCACCAACAAGGCTCTTTTGTTGATGAACAACTTACTTAACTCTTAAAACAAGGTTATGGTGTTTGGTGGCAATTTTCCAAACCATACCCTGGCTGGGCCTTTCAATGCGGTGGAAAATGCTCTAAACATGATTTCATCTAGTACACCTTAAAGATGCACTGTTGTATTGAACATGGCAATGTGATAACAAGGATCACGCATCCCATCATATGAGTCCAGGGTAAGCATTTTGAACTTGGAAGGTAGAGGGTGACTTGTGATGAACACAATGAAGGGGGAATCAAACCTATGGAGAGGTCATCCACGTGATTTGCTCTCCTCATGGAATCCTTCATCTCTTCCATGGCTCTTTTCATCTGATCCATCTCCCTCTCCAAATATGGTACCCTACGAGTAACGGTACCTCTGGACTGATCTCCTTTAGCATTGTTCTCAGCCTCTTCATTCTCTGAATTTTTCCCTCGTTCTTCACCATGTCGCTGTTGACGCTGTTTAGTAACTTCTCTAGTTAACTCCTGGTTTTGTTGCATCAACTTTGCCATTGCAGCTGCCATGGATTGCAACTATTGTTGGACGGTCATCGGGGGTGCTGGTGCACAGCTTGGGTGACTAGAGGCGTTTCCACTCTCCTGGTGTCCTGGACTGGTGGCCATCGACCTAGTCCGAACCATGTAGTCTTTTGTCTTGAAAAGTAAAGAAGTTAACACTTAGAAACTTTTTCCTCTTCCCCATAAATGGTGCCAACTGATAATGCATGAAAATCAGTAAGTTAAAATGCTTCGGGTTATGGTGATGGCTGTAGGTCCTGAAAAGAAAGAAAGATAGAATTGTCAAGGGTGACCTGTGTAATCCAGCCAAGGACCCTTCGACGATTAAGTCAGTTTTCTCTTTAGAACACAAGGATAGGAAATAGTGAATGGTAGAACTTACCTTGGGTGAATGAGATTTGCTCCTTTTATAAAGAGTTAGAAGTAGGTCTATTGGTTCAGATCCACCACCATCATGGGTGATGTGTGTGGTTAATGGAGAAAATGGGGTACGTGGTACGGATTACAGAGAATCCCCTCCACGCTTTAGGAGTAGTACATCATGGTCTAATTATATGAAACATTTTGAGAACTTTATTGTAGAATTCACTAAGTGTCCTCTGGTAGTCCATGCTCTTGGGTTATGGACAACCATCTTGAAATTGGATGACTTTGTTACCTATGAATGAGTTGTATTTCCACCTATGATGCTCACCCTAAGATACTTTTCTCCACAAAGCTTTCTGGACGTGGTCTAGTTATGGACGACCACTATGGACAAGTTGACCTTAGATTGATCCCCATCATAATATATATAAAAAGTGACTAAATAATTAATGAAAGTCTATTTTTTTAATAGTATGAAACATATATGTAAGTACAACCTACCAACCCAACTTGACCCATGTGGGGAGGGTTGAAAATTTCTCAACTCGACAAACTTGGGATGGATTGAAAAAAAAATATTCCAACCCAACTCATGCACAACCCTAAATGTTATTAAATTGTGATTTTATCAAACAATTGAACACTAAATGGACTCGGATTCAATAAACACTCAAACCCAAAGAAATTTTTTTTTTAAAATTATGGGTAAGGTTTTTCTAGACTAGTGAAAAACGGGTTAACCTAAACTCTATATACTAAAAAGACGAGTTGAGTTGGGTGGACCTATTTTCAAAGGAATTAAAAAAAAAAAAAAAAAAAAAAAAAACTTATGTTGTCTTTCTAACTCTATATAAACATCTTTCTCAAAAATAAACTCTTATATGTAAACATGTTTCAAACTTTCACTTCTTACTATTTTCTTTATTTCATTTCTTTTCTAAGTTCTTTTCTTCTAATAGACACTTATAGATTCTTGTTAACGAGGTCAAGGTTTGAAGGTTTCAATTTAGCAAACCTTAGATCGTCTAAACTAAAAAATTTAATATTATAATATAACTTTTATTCTTGGGTGTTTATGTTTATTTGTCATTTTATTCCTTTTTTTTTTTTTTAATGTTTGCTGAGAATAAATACAGTATTATTAAGTTTGGTTTTTTATTTTTTGCATCTGAAAATAATTTAAATCATACCGGGCTGACTAGACCATCAATAAGTGTTAGGGGTGCTCACCAAACCGCATAAACTGCACAAATCGCAAAAACTGCACCAAAACCGCCCACAAAATGGTATAATCGCATGGTGCAGTGCGGTTTGCGGTTTTACAATAAGAAAACTGCACAAACCGCACCGCACCGCACCACACCCTCTCTATATATTAATATATTTAAGTATTTTTAATATTAAATATATTATTAATAGTTTAGTAACCCTAGTTTTTTTAAATAAAAAAAAAGTTTGATAACCCTAGCAAGTGTTGATTAGGAAAGCCAGCCCAAAATAAAGAAAAACTAGCTCAATATTTTAAAACTTGGACTAAAACAAAGGGAAAAATTAGTTTTGGGCTGGGTAGAAAAAGCCCAAAATTTGAAAAATATACGAACTTCAAATCTTTCAAACCGCATCTTATACACCGCACTGCATATATGACCGCAAAAATGAGGTGTGGTGCGGTTATGGTTTTGGCTAAACTTTAAACCACACCGCACCTCGCATGTGACCGCAAAAATAAGGTGCAGTACAATTATGGTTTTAGCTAAACTGCACCGCAAAGTGCGGTGCTAAAAATGACCCAAAATCGCACCGCACCGCACAGCGAACACTCCTAACAAGGGTCATAAGTTTTACCGTCCAATCTAAGACAACACATTTTTAGTCTGTACCTAATATCACTCGAATCCAATTCCAGGTCAAATTAACCCGAATCCAATTGACGTGGCCTTTTACCATGTTGATGTATTATAGAGTCTTTTGGTTATAACTTGTTAGGGTGGCACGTGCAAGGCACGTGCTACCTCTTAAATGAGAAAATTAAGATAAAATTTTATTTGAAAAAGTATGAAATTATATATATATATAAAATGTATGTCACACACAAAACACAAAGTTAGAGTAGATATTCTCAAAAAAAAAAAACATTAGCGTAGCTATTTAACATATAAGTATCTATTTTACTATAATAGTTTCTTAGTACTTATTTGCTAATGACAATATCCACTCACTAAAAACTTTTAAGAATAATAACGAATATCATTATTTTCCAAAAATAAGCAACTGAGTTTTGCTAAGACATTATCACAATATTTAAATTTTCATAATGAAAGATGTCATATGCTACAATTGAACCCTTTCATCAAATACATTCAACCATACACAATGAAAATTTTTTCATTCATACTTTCTTGTTTATCATTCTAAATGAGTCTTGGTACAATGTTTAGATAGCTTAGGTTTTTAATGAACACCCATTTTAGGCAAGAAAAAAAAAAAAGATAACAAAGGGCATGTGTACTCTCAAATTTTCCATTAGATAAATTATAATTTTTGAAAATTTAAACCTAGAAAATCAATGTTCTTCAGGTAATAAATAAAACACATTTATCACCATTCCAACTCTCTAATCATTACTACAATCTAAAACTCAAAAAACATGAAGAAAATTTTTGGAATGTTAAAATTTAATGGGAGTATTTTAGACATCACACAATGTAATATTTTAAGAATCATAAGCTTTCATTAGGGTTTGACTGAGAGAATAATAATATAACATATTTGCTCTTTTCCAAAATATTAAGGGGAGAATTGCTTGATTTTAAAGTTTATGAAGGAATTGTGAACTATCCCAAACGTAAAGGATGAAATGTGTTTTTATCCTAAGTTTTTTTTTTTTTTTTTTTGGGGTAAAACTATGTGTTTTTACGTAAAATGACGCATAAAGATAAAAGTACAATAAAAAAGGACAAGATTTAGCTACAAAATTAGTTGTAGCCTTAGGCTACAACCTTACTAAATGTATTTTTATTGGAGGTGAGCTGTAGCTTTAGATTAAAACCTTACTCAATAAAATAAATATTACTACATATTTTGAAAATCTAACCGTTGAATTGTATGTTTTTTACGCTTTTAATACACATGCCAAATTTTATGTCAACCGGATATTATTTACTATATGATCTATAAGCTTATATTTTATACATAATTTTAAACTACAAAAACTTGCAATTTAAACAATTTATTGATGACATGACTATTGATCTTTAATTTTCTTAAAATTTTGCAAGGATGGAGGATATAAGAATAAGATGTAATCCAATGGTAGATTTATCAAAATTGACTTCCAATAAAAAAAATATTGAGTAAGATTGTAACCTAAGGCTACAACCAATTTTGTAGCTAAACTTTGTCCTAAAAAAAATACAAAAAGTCAACGTAAGAAAACTGTATGTGAACAAGTGAATTTTGGCTAAACAAAGTTGACTAAACTGGAAAAAAAAAAAAAAAAAAAATCTAGAAACACAACATAATGGTACAACAATTTCGTAATACCATAATTTTGTTATATTTTATTTTGATTCTGAAAGAATTGATATTTTCGTAGTTGCGAAAATATTATAATGAGTAACAACAACAAATTGCCTTAATACTTTCACAAGAAAAATGTTATGTTCACAATATTTTCTTAACAAATCATAAGTAGTATGTTGTTGCAGGTTGCTATTGGTGGGGAAAAAGTAATTTCATTGGTAAATTTAAATTAGAACCAATAACAATTTATCTCCTATGATTTGTTATGAAAGTGCTGTGAAAAATGTTATGAATATCACACTTTTCTTTTTCATAATACCTTAATTTTTAATTGTGGTTAGTTCCAATATGATATTTTATTATTTTGTTTTGGCCTATAAGGAATTAAAACCTTAAGAACAATTGTGAAAATATTATAGCAATTTGTTGTGTTAATAATTTTTTTTAGAGTAGCTCATATGCTATATGTATATAAAAGAATAAAAAATAAAAAGCTTATTCAATAGGCCATTTTATCGCCCCCCCAAAAAAAAAAAAGCAAGTGAAAGCGTGAAAGGAATTGAATAAATCAAATTCATTGTTGCTTTAGCATTGACACATTTTATATATAGACTAGTTAGGGCAGCACATGCAAGGCATGTGCTTGTCGTGAAAAAAAAGTAGTAATTAAAGTCAATTCTAAGTTTTATTTATATCACAAAACAAATGTATAAATTATTTGGTTTTTAAAGTACATAGAAATTTACATCAATCAAAAGAGACGTTAATTTTAGGATTTTTGAAAAATATGTCATAAAAAGCTAATTTCATTCATATAAGAATTTTGATCACACACAAACTTAGGGTAGCTATTTAAAATATAAATATCTATTTTACTATAATATTTTTTTAGTACCTGTTTGCTAAAGGCAATATATCCGCTTACTAAAAACTTCTAAGAATGATAACGAATATTATAATCTTCCAACAATTAGCAACTGAGTTTTGCTATATAAAAAAAAAAAAGATAACAAAAGGCATGTATCATTGAATTTTACATTAGGTAAATTATAAGTTTTGAAAATTTAAACCTAGAAAATCAATGTTCTTTAGATAACAAATAAAATACTTTATATCATCATTCCAACTTTCCAACAATTACTAACATCTAAAATTCAATATACGTGAAGACAATTTTTGTAATGTTAAAATTTAGTGAGAGTATTTAGACATTACACAATAAAATATTTTAAGAGTCATAAGCCTTCATTAGGATTTAACTAAGAGAATAACTATATGACATATTTGCTATTTTCCAAAATATTAAAGGAAATATTGCTTGATTTTATAGTTTAAGGAGGAATTGTAAACTAACCTAAACATAAAGGATGAAAAATATTTTTATCATAAGTTTTTGTTTTTGTTTCTGTGTGTAAGATTATGTGTTTTTACTTAAAATGGTGCATAAAGAAAAAATATATATACAAAAAGTCAACCTAAGAAAATTGTATGTGATACATTGAATTTTGGCTCAACAAAGTTGACTAAACCAACAAAAAATTTCTAAAAACATAACAAAATGACACAACATTTTCATAACACCTTTATTTTTTTGTTATTTTGTTATTTTGACATATAAAGAATTGACACCTCAACAGTTTTGAAAATATTGTGACAACAATAAGATGTCTTAACATTTTCACAAAAGAAATACTATGTCCGTGACATTTTCATAACAAATTACAAGTAGTAGGTTGTTATTGGTGGGTAAAAAGTAATTTTATTAGTAAGTTTGAATTAGAACCAATAATAATTTATCATCTATGATTTTTTATGAAATTATTGTGAAAAATATTATGGATGTAGTACTTCTTTTTTCACAATACCTTTATATTTAGTTGTGGATGTAATACTTCTTTTTTCACCTTAACAATTGTGAAAATATTATATCAATTTGTTGTGTTACTATTTTATTATCTTGTGAAACAGTGCAAATTGACAAACCAAAAATAATGTAGCAAAGCTACTGATGCTATACCACATTCACAAAAAAAAAAAAAGAAAAAAAAAAAGGAAAACCGTCAATAAAACAGTGCAAATTGAACAAACCAAAAATATTACCGCGAACTTACGGCAGCATTTTGCATTCACTCTTTATTTTTATATATATAAAAAGAACTTTCTACCAAAGAAAAAAAAAATAGGGAACTAAAAAAAAGAAACATAAACACAAACATGTAGCTCAAAGTGTAAACCAAGCTGGTGACTGGTGTACTAATAAAAAAATAGAAAGATATATGCCAGCTCATTGAAGTGGTGCGTGCGTTTTTCCATCGACCAAACTAAAGCATCTATATAGAAGGCACTAAACGGAGCGTTTTTTAGTAGCTAGTGTCCAAAAACTTAACTAAACCAAAAATGATTGTAGATAGAGCCATTGGCTCTTTTTATATATAGATATGATCGGATCATGCATCCTTTTCTGATGGTTGCCCAGGGAACAAAACAAATAAGAATTTGAACAATGGCGCACATTCCTTTTCCTTTTTTATTCCCCAAAAAAATTTATTCTTATAATGAATTATTTTGAGAACTTTTTGTCCGCTTCGATTTGTATTGATTTTAGTATTTTAATCCGTGGTTTGTGTGTGAATCTATGGCAGTTCCCTACGTGCTTATCAAAGGGTAAGCCACTCATGCAAAAGTTGGCACAAAACTCTCCCAGGAGCCAGATCAGGTGTAAATTTTTCATTATCTCATCTCATCAAGATCTAGGAATTTTATGATAGAATAGAATAAAATAAAATAAATATGATAGAGTCTAATAAATTTATTAAGGATTCATAAATGACCGCAAAAAATTGAAGTTCAAGTTGTTAAAATATCGATTGTCTCAAAAGTTTATGATACTAATTGTTTAAATTTAATCATTATTTAAAAACATACTTTTAAAACTCTCCTTCATTTTAAATTGGAGCTAGAGTGGAAGAGTCATAAAATACCATTTGTCCTAAAAACTTATGATATTGATTGTCTCAAAAGCTTATGCTAAATTTAATCAAAATTATGTACTTTTAAGAATCTCTCTCTCATTTTAAATTGGAACTAGAGTCAAGGGAGTGAATACCGTACTGTATTGGTTGGTATAGCCGGAATTCATTGTTCCGGCAAGCTAACCAGTACAAAAATCCCTTTGATTCGTACCACTTAAAGTATCGGCCTATATCGGACAATACTGGATGTACTGGCGAATATCGGGCATCTTAGCCGGAAAACATGAATCGGCTGATACTGAAAACAATAAGAAAAAAGAAGAAAAAGTAGTGACAGACAGCCCACTTCGCTCCGTCGCTAGAACCTCTAGATCGCAAGTCATCTCCCCTTCTCCTCTTGGTCATTTTTTCTGTTTAGTTCATACATCTCTTTGATTTCGCTGCTATTGCTTCGTCTTCCTCTTTTGTTCTGTGGCCTCTTATCTATTTTTATTAACCTTCTTTTGTCTCTTTGTTTCTTGAGTTTTGAAGACTAACTACTCACGTGAACAAAGTGTTTGAAATTCAAGCATTTACTTTAATGTTTGGTTTGCTGTTATCAACAAAAGTTTTTTTTTTTTGTGTTTTTTTATTATTATTATTAGTATTATTAATTGAGTTGTACAACACGCCAGCAATTTTGAGTTATTGAGCTAATATATATATATATAGACAAAACTTATGTACAAGATTCTTAAAAAATATATATATATATATATAAAAATAAAAATAAAAAAACTTATGTGCAACTCTTTAGGTTTCTCTGTTAAGATTCAGCTATGTGACTACTTAATTAAAAAAAATATACTTCTATTCCATGAGAAAAAATTCACATGACAAAATCTTAAGAGGAAAACTTAAGGAATAGCACTTAAGTACTGTACTTAAGTTTTGTTATATATATATATATAACGGTAAACTCAAAATGGTACATTGATATTGACCAGTACCGAAATATAACGTTCTGCTGGCCAAACTGGTACGACTTCTGCTACGAGATTGACTCTCTTGACTAGAGTGTGTATATATATATATAGCGGTACACCCGAAACGGTACATTGGTATTGACCAGTACCAAAATATAAGGTTCTGTTGGCCAAATTAGTACGACTTTCGGTACAAAAAATTGACTCTCTTGACTAAAGTAGAAGGGTCATAAAAAACTATTTGTAATTATTTAATCATATACTTTAATATATATATATATATATATAAGTTAAATATTAGAATTGATACACTATGTTAAATATGCTAGTATAGATGCGGAAGCGAAAGCATAAAATGTAGAACATAATAACACACGAGTGTTACGTGGTTTAGCCTAACAGCCTACATCCACGAAGGAAACCCTAAAGGGCTACATCAATAATATATTAGAATGTAGTACAAATCCTATATTACAATAAACCATACACATGGGTATATAATAGACTAAACTCTAAACTAATAGACTTCAAGTATAAGTAGGAGACTTGGCTTGCACACAAAATAGAATTAGGCTTGGGCCTATGCTAATGGGCTAATATAAATCTAACACTCCCTCTCAAACTCAAGATGGAAGATTAATGAACTCTTAAGATTTGATAAGATTGAGAAAATCCCTTGAATGAAGTTGGGCTTTGTGATGGTGGTTTGAGAAAGAAAATGGTCTTGCAATGTAGCAGTGGGAAGCCAAAAAAAATGAACGTAGCGAAGAAACACCGAGGAAGACAAATATTGCTTTTAAACACACCGTAAGGACAGAAAACTAGAGCCACATGAAGGCGGCTCTGATACCAAGTTAAATATTAGCATTGATACACCATGTTGAATATGCTAGTATGGATGTGGATGCGAAAGCATAAAGTGTAGAACACAATAACACACAAGGGTTACGTGGTTCAGCCTAACGGCCTACATCTACGAAGGAAACCCTAAATGGCTACATCAATAATATATTAGAGTGTAGTACAAATCTTGTATTGCAATGAACCATAATATGTGTATATATATAATAAACTAAACCCTAGACTAATAGACTTCTAGTACAAGTGGACGACTTGGCTTGCACACAAAGTAGAATTAGGCTTGAGCCTATGCTAATGGGCTAATATATCTCTAACAATATATATATATATATATATATATATATATATATATATATATATATATATATATATATATATATATGTTGTTGCTGCTACTGTTGTTCTTGTTGTTAAGTAAACCTGTGGATTGGGCGTAATTAAACACCAATAACATGATCTTTTTTTTTTTTTTTTTTTTTTTCTTGAGAAACAATAACATGATCTTAGGATGGTTGGTCATCCAGCATTCCAACCAGAATGCATTATAGCAATACGTCCACCCTTGTATAACTAACATAAATACAAAGGGCGTGGATGTTCATAGTCAGATCACTAACAAATATCTGTAAAATGTACCAAGAATCCTCACTTGGTGCAAAACTTGTATCACGAGTTGCCTTTTTTTTTTTTTTTTTTCTAAGATACTAGTACAATAATAGAGGACTCGAGAATATGCCAATAAAGCTTGAAGTAGATGGGAATGTTCATGGAAGAAAGAAAGGTTGTTAGGGAGACACAGTAAATGTGATGGGGTCGATGTATAGAGATTCACAGTGTCAATTAAATAGCCATTTTGGTTAGATACAGTATCTAAATGCATTTGTCTTCACTTTTCCTAATTTCCTAGAAATGTAAATAGACCGATCGACCGTAGATAGATACGGTGGCCATTGTGTTTAGTGGACCTACACCTCACAGTCCCAGCCAACTTAATAATTTGCTAGCAATCAATGTGTCTATGTCTTCCAGATTTAATGGCCGCTTGCGGTGATCATAAGCACATGAGGTTGACAGAGGTGATACGAGAGGATTTAAATGTTTTGGCTGGCAGGCTCCAGTGTTATACACATACTATCTGCCCTTAACTCTCTTTGTTGTTGAAGTTTTACTTTTATATCTAGAGATGTTATTATTATTTTTTTGGGGTAAACTATGTATTTAATACCTATCTTTTACACTATATTTCAATTAAGTCTTTAACTTTTTAATTATGTCAATTTGATTTCTAACCTTTCAGTGTTATGTCAATTTAGTTTCAACAATTTCTATTCAAGAAATAATGGGATGGACTAAATTAACATGACACTGAAAGGTGTTAAGGACTAAATTGACACAATTAAAAGGTTAAGGACCAAATTAAAATATTGTGTAAAGAATAGGAATCAAATTCATACCCTTTTTTCTCACAATTTGATCCGGTGGGTTGCTTTTTGTAAATGGGATAGACCCATTTTTATCTTGTCTCTTTACTTTTTGGGTCTTTTCCCTTGAAGAATAAGATGGGTTAGAAACAATTAATTATTCTTATTCATCAAAATAAATAAAAAATATTATCCTCAAATCTGCACTTTGGTCTAAATAAATTGCAGGGACAAACTTATTCAATCTCGTGTGTTTTTTAGATAACTTAATTAATAAATTTTTTTGCTATCAAATAGGAGATTTAGAGTTCAATCATCACGTATACTAAAAGTTAGTCAAGGTTGAATAAGAGATTTATAATTCAATCTCTATGTAAACTAAAAATCAATTAGTGACTTAGCCTGATGATAAAAGAGCAATTATCATAAAGTGGACGTCATGAGTTTAAAAGATAAAAAACGAGTTTTTTACTTTTATTTTTTTTTATGAAACTTAAGTTACAAGAATTTTTATGCAAACCACCACGTGACGGTTTAAAAAAAAATCATTCATGTGTATTTATAATTATATGATATTTTTCTACTCAAAAAAAAATTACATGAAAATTTTAATGAATAATGTAATTTGCTTAAATAATACATGTGAAAGCATGAAAATCTTCTTAGCTTTTATTTTTTTTTTTTTATTATTATTATTTTTTTGAGAATGTTCTTCGGTTTAAAATACTATCTCGTCTATAAAAAAAAACATAAAATAATAAATGCATGCAACCCATCTCCATTTCCATTCCAATTGAAGCCGACCAAGTTGACTTCCACAAAATCAGTTGCTTTTCTTTCTCCTTCACATTTAAAACAATGAAAACGAGGTGATGCAAATTCTGACATAAATTAGCTCGTACTCCTTTAATACATATGGGAACATGTCAATAAGATTTTAGCTATTAGCTATTGTGCTTAAAAAAATGTCTTTTTTATTTTTTATTTTGTTGTTAACTGGAATATATTAAGACAAAACTAAAGAATTACAGCACTTCTACAGCAATGCCTACAATAAGTGGTACCAATGGCATCAAACCTAATTCGGTTCAAAATACAAGTAGGGGTAAATAAAAAGATACATTAATCAACTCCAAATCTTGCCTAAGTGTCAGCACCCTCAGCACTATTGAACTCCCTGGAGTAGTGTTGAATCTTGTGATGGGGAATCCTGTTGAAGAGGACCTGTAGTCTGATCCAATTGGGATAATGACCTAAAAAACCGTCATCATTAATTTACAAGTTAACAATCACAGAAGCATCCAATTCAACCATCGGTGATTGAATATGAAGTTGATGGCATAGAGTGAGACCATCTCTAAGAGCCCGAAGTTCAGTCACAACACAAGAAGCTGACTCTATAGCTCGAGCAAAATCTCCCACCCAATTTCCATGGTAATCCCTGATAATGCCCCCTCTCTTCTCCTCTCCTCTCCTAGTCTTTCCAGGATTACCTAAGGAGGATCTATCAGTGTTTAACTTGAACCAATTTGAGATAAGTTTTATCCCATTTGATCTATCTAATAGTAATACTACCATGACTACGGGCAATTTTTGAAGAGATGATGAGGCAAAATTCCATAACCCTACTGTGAACCTCCAAGGAAAGATTTGGATTGGGCCTAATTTGTTTGAACATTTAGTAGTTTCTCTGTAGCCAGGGGAACCGAATGCCGTGAAGAAAGTCACACTTTTCAAGAGAACGAATCACTGTGATCATGCATGGGAATTAGATTAAAATGCCTAAATTTATAAAGCCAGTCCTTCAAATCAGGATCAAAGAAATCTGAGGGGGAGCAAGGCAGTTGACTTCTGGACCAGAAACTTTAGCAATACTACAATCTCTCAAGACATGCTAAAAAATAGAAGGTATAAAATACTGCTAACAAATACCTTTTTTTTTTTTTTTTTCTTTTTTTTTTTTTTTTTTTCTTTTTGGGTAGAAACTGCTAGCAAATAGCCAAATACTATAAATGTCTATAGTCATTGACTCATTGTGAATGAGAGATTTCATATTTGGTTTATGTACAAAAAAAAAAAAAAAAGTACACAAATGTTTTATCACTTTATCCTAAATTATTCCATTTTAATAAGGAAAAAGACATTATAGGAAATTACCCACAGCAAGAGGCAGAAGTCAGAATCACCACAATAAACTTAAAAAACCGCTGCAATAGGTTTAGCACAAAAACACCGCTGAAATCGTCACAATATGTCTAGCATGTAGTTTGTTGACCCTCTTTTTTTAATTAATCTGAATTAGCTTCATTGAATTCGAACAAATCAAGACAAATCAGGTACATCAATAAGAGAACGATTAGTAGGGCAAAACAAATACAGCATCACACTTTACTTGAAACTTTTTTGTTTTCGAGAATCACACTTCACTTGAAACTGAATGGATGGAACGTGGAGGTCACTCTCCCAACCAAATCCTCATATCATTCGCATGCCGAGCAAATTGAGCGAAGACCCATTTATATATGACACTATAATAATTTTCGGTATAACCATACAATGAAAATATATTGAAAAGCCAACGTTAGAATTTTAGAATATTCATTCAAGTTTGTACTCAAGTTTTAGTTTAGATTAGTTGAATGTAATTTATAATTTTTTTAAAAATATTGTAATTTCATTTTTTTTCCGATAGGATAAGTAATTTAATATTGGTAGGACACTTGGTACAACATTAAAATAGATCTGAGATATCATTTGGGACACTTATACAAAATCCCAGTAGATTAACTTGAATCTTTGAACCTCCTCTTTAATTATTTAGCAAAGATTCATGAAATATCATATTTAAAACCCAAGAGAAATATAACACATGATTATACTAAAATTAGGTTACAGATCTGTTGTACAAGAAACGGAGCCAATTAATTCACCGGGCCCACTTTCCGAGTTTCACAAATCCCCTTTCTGGAGGTGGTGGATTTGATGTTGATGATGCTAAGCTAACGTTATTATTTATATTTATAAGCAATTTTCAACAGTTCTTTCAATGATCATGAGAAAATCAGGCAAATTAACTCTCATAAAGTTTTTGAGATAAAGTCAAGCATAATCTATCAACAAATGCCATATGGTCACACATATGGAAACTCGACTCAATTGAAGCAGCAACTATACCGGCCTGGGGCAAGTGTCTTGTAGCCTACAAATAAAAACCTTACACTCGACCCAGTGAATCAGAAAGAAAAATAATAATAATAATAATAATAATAATAATAATAATTGCAGAGCCCAGGCTGCTAACTCTTTGTATTTATTTATGTTCTTATTTTATTTATTTTTTTTTTTTTGGAAGATGGTCTTCTTACTTACTTACTTTATCCTCTGGTTAAATTATCCTTTAAATCCTTCAGCAATTATTTATCATAGACATCTTACATCTTTATAAATAAAGGTGTATGTCAGTTATTACACTTAGTATGAGGCGTCGAAAGTATAGAACTCTTTCTAAATTGTAAAGGAGATACAAAAACCCAGGAAAGTAAACCCAGTTTAACTAAAGATTGGCCAGTCTTTTCGCACTAATAACAATGCAGCTTTCATATCATGGAAGCTCCAACCCTATCACGAGGTATGAGGCGAAGTTCAGAACCATGTTTGAGGAACACATTGCCTGCAGAGTGAGATAATTTTTTCGTGAAGCCATGGATCGAAATTGCAAATAACATATGCAAAATTATGGTGTGCTACCCAAACATCATATAATATGAATAAAGTTTAGCTACAAAATTAGTTGTAAAGCTATAACCTTACTTAATATTTTTTTATTGGAAGTAAATTTTAAGAAATCTATCATTGAATTACATTGTCTTCTTATATCCTCTATACTTGCACATTTCTAGAAAATAAAATATCAATAACTATGTCATCTATAAATTGTTTAAATTATAAGCTTTTTTTAGTTTAAATTTGTACATAAAATATAAACTTATAAATCATATAATAAATAATATCTAATTGACACTAAATTTGACATGTATATTAAGAGTATAAAGAATATGTAATTCAACGGTTAGATTTTCAAAATATGCAATAATATTTATTTTATTGAGTAAGGTTGTAGCCTTTTTTTGTAGCTAAATTTTATCCTTATAATAATACCAACTTCATAACTCTCCGGAACTGGCACATGAATGTACAGCATGATATGCTGGTTTTCAACCTAAAATTTTCCTTCAATAAGAAAAAGCATTAAGAAACATCATATTATTTTCTTATAAAAGGGATCTAAACTATAAACGACCAATTCAAAGTATGGTGCTCAGACCTTTATTATCATAATTCTCGCAATAACAGTTCCTCAATTAAAAAAAAAAAAAAACTTTCCTTTTTTGTGTCAGCTTCCTATGGGATTTTGTGGGTTCTATTGATGGAAGATGATTTGTTTGAGATGTGGCGAAAGTTTACACTATCAGATGCAAAAGCTTCTAAGTTTTTGTGACTGATAGTTTGGTCCATGATTGGCAGACCAAGGGTCAATCCAGTCTCCTTGTAAAAGTACTAAAGGACCAATCTTCTGACCAAGAAGCTATGCAAACGACTCTTCGTTTGTTATGGAAACCAATGTGCATGCCTGATCGTGACGTTGGTGATAACTTGACAATTCACTTTCACGACATGGGAGAAGATATGGCAAAAGTGTACCAGCAAAGCTCATGGTGGATTTTGATCGATTGATGTTGCCGGTGAACCTATCTCTACTGTTGCAGCTTTTCAGTAAAGGTTTTCAACTTTCCCCTGTTTAGTATGAACACTGGAGGTTGGAGATTGAATTGGGAAAGCTTTGGGAACGTTACATGACATGGATATACCAGCAGATGGTATAGCTTGGGGACGGTTTATGCAAATTCAAATTGGTCTTGATGTCACCAAGCCCCTGGCGCCTAGTTGAGGGGAAGAAGTTTTGTTTGGGTTCTACTCACTCAGTCAACATGGGTATCTTCCCACTTTTGGCTATGTGTGGCTGTCTTGGACATAGTGAATAAGTGGCTTCTCCGAGGTCCAGGATATTATTTGGGTCCATCTAAGAGAAAGTCTCTACAATTTGGAGCTTGGGCTCCAGGCTGCTACCAATTGGAGGGCCAATCAAAACAAAGAGACAATGGTAGGACCTGTAACTTCAATAAGGTGACAGCCCAACCAAGTGCCAATGATCATTAGAGGGAAGTGGCTGGCCATGCCTTGTGGCCAGAGATGCAAAGCCCGTGAATACCAGTGGGCTTTGGCTTTCTCTTAGGTTCTGCTGGTTCATAAGAGCTCCAACAGTCGAGCAATGGAGAATAAACACCTCCAATTGCAGTTGTTGGAGTCGAATGAGTCATATGATTCAGTGAGTTGTGCACAAGTCCGAAAAGAAATGGATGAGCTGTTTGATCAAGAGATATGGATGAGCTGTTTGATTCAGACTTCAGTCAACAAAGGTGTTCAAGGGTGGCCAGTTGTGAGGAGACAGGAATACAAATTTCTACACGACAAAGCATCTCAATGAAGTTCTTCCAATGAGATTTCATGGACCATTTAAGGGAATGAAGATGTGCAGAACTCAACTCTATGATGAGTAAATTTTGGTGGGGGGAAGGCTGATGAAAAGAAAAGATAACTGGATAAGTTGGTCTAAATTATGTAGAACTAAGAGATTTAGGGGAATGAGCTTTTGTAACTTGCACAATATCAAATAAAAATTTGAAAGGACAGTTGGGTTCCAAAGCCAAGCACCTTTAGAATTATTTCTCCAAGTCATCTTTTTAGCAAGGATGCTTTATTAATGAGAATATTATGACTTGGTGCTTGGACGAAGTGTATGATTTATTTTTCCTCTATGAAGCTTCAATTATAAAGAGACCTTAATTGTAAGGTAGCCAAGCGACTCCATTATGTGGGCAGGAACATTGAATGGGAGTTTTCAGTCAAGAGTGCTTATTTTTTGTTAGAGAAACACTCACTAGAGAGCGATGGAGGTTCGCCTGCAGGTGTTCGCATGCAATCAATTTGGAACTAACTTTGGAGCATCCAGATGCCCAACAAAGTCAAGGTCTTCTCTTCCTGGGCATGCAGGATATTTCACCCAGTAAAACCTAGTCTTTTGATAAGCATATCCAATTTTACACGTGAAGCCATTCACAAGGAAGCAGAAAAAAATTTACATGTGCCATGGTAATGCCCTTGAGGAAGGTGTGGCAAAGATATACAATTGATTTACTGGGTCCACAATTGTAGTATGGGACATGAGATGATCTGGTTGATTGGGTTTTGCAGAAGCAAGGGGTTGTACCTCTCAAACTATTTCTCACTACAGCATGGTTTCTGTGGACAGACAGAAATGAACAGCACAATGATAGAAAGTGGTTAATCCAGAGGTCCTCGTAAATCCAGGTAAGGGGAGATTGGAACTAGCTAGAAAGCACCTGCATGGATACAAGCATGGGTACAATATGGCAACATGGCAATTTTTGAAAATTTGGACACGGGTATGATGGGGATATGTATATTAAGCTATTCATGTGGGTTGGAAGGTGAGATAAATACTTCATGTGTAAAAGTGTGAAATAGATCTAAGAAGTTGGCCTAAGCACACACGGACAAAACAAAAGGGAAAACGGGAGAAATTACAAAATAGAAATAGATCTAAGAAGCTTGGCCCGACTTTGCGAGAAGACAGAAGAAGAAGACAAAGAAGAAGCAGGAGCAGGAGAAGGAGGAGATCGTGTGACAGGATGAAGCGGGAGGAGATCACTGATTCAGAGGTACAGTGAGTTTCAAGCATTCAGCCTTTTCTTTTCTTTTTTGCATAGGCCGTGTCCCAACCATGTCCCCGTGGTGTTGGACACGGGCAAGAAAGCACCTGCATGGATACAAGCACGGGTACAATATGGCAACATGGCAATTTTTGAAAATTGGACACCGGTATGATGGGGATATGTATATTAAGCTATTCATGTGGGTTGGAAGGTGAGATAAGTACTTCACGTGTAAAAGTGTGAAATAGATCTAAGAAGTTGGCCTAAGCACACATGGACAAAACAAAAGGGAAAACGGGAGAAATTACAAAATAGAAATAGATCAAAGAAGCTTGGCCCAACTTTGCGAGAAGAAAGAAGAAGAAGACAAAGAAGCAGGAGCAGGAGCAGGAGAAGGAGGAGATCGTGTGACAGGAAGAAGCGGGAGGAGATCACTGATTCAGAGGTATAGTGTGTTTCAAGCATTCAGCCTTTTTTTTTTTTTTTTTTTTTTTTGCATAGGCCGTGTCCCAACCATGTCCTCGCGGTGTTGGACACGAGCACGGTAGCCCAAATGCCTTGTCTGTGCTTTCTAGGGAACTAGTGCCCTCTGCTTCATGAGGCGTGGTCCCAAAAGCCACAGAATTTCTTGGAAATATTAAGGTGGGGAAATTGCTAAGTTGAGATATGGGCATTGCATTAAAATCAAGGAGGCTATGCAGCTATGAAGCACCGATGCAGCTACAGGGTTGCCATACCGGAGTTCGACGCGAGGTGCAGCAGGTGACACTGCTGCTCGTGCATTGGTGCCGCGTCGGATTTTTTTTTTTCTCGTTTTTGAATTCGCACTGACTAGCGCCGATTTGCACCGAACCAGGCCGATTCGCGCTGATTCAAGCCGAATCGGATCGTATCGGCCGAATATCAGTGTGTTTCGGTTGGAAAAAGGCAATCGAAAAAAAAAAAAAAAAAAAAACAGTAGACGCCATTGTCGTCTTCACCGACCTTAACCCCTTTCTTCTTCTTCTTCTTTGCTTCTTCATCTTCTTCTTCCTTTTTTTTCGCAAGCCCAGCGTTTTGGTTCTACGTCTGCTCTGTTTTTTTTTTTTTTTTTTTTTTTTATGCCTTTGGTCCGAGAGGCTTTATTTGTTTTTTGTACCTCTCTGACCAAACACGTGAGACACTAAGCCCTTTTTTTTTCCCTCTTTTTCAATGAAAAGCTACACCTATTTTAATACCTGCCACGTATATCCTTTATTTTGTTTTTGAGTTAACCAAATACGAGTCACTAAGCCACATTTTATTTATTTATATATTTATTTATTTATGGGAAGCCTCATCGATTTTAATACCTTAGTCAATAATTCTATCTATCTATAATTCTATAATTCTATCTATCTATCTATTTATCTATCTATCTATTATTATTATTATTATTATTATTATATGAGTTTTCTATTATTATTATAAAAAAAAGCATGCTTAGCAATATATAAATAAAAATATTTTTAATAATTTTTTAATTGCCACACCCCGCCACACCCACACCCGCACCCTATTTTTTCAAAAATTGCCGAGTCCCGCACTCACACCCGACCCGAATATGGAAACGCACCCGTGCTTCATAGCTATGCAGCACCAATACAAGGGCAAAAGACATTCAATCACATCAAAAATATGATTATGGCAAAACCAAGATTCTATAGGCCTACAATATAAGCCCGGTCAATTTTATTGAAATAATGGGGACCCGATCTAAAGCATTTCCCATGCCTTGTTTTTCTAAAGGATTCATGTTTACAGGATGTGATTACTGATTAGATCAACAATGGCAATCAATCTGCTGCATCCATCCTACATAGGATGACAGTGGTGGAGTTCATAATTTTAACCAATGCATGTTCCTAATTCAGAGTAAACTAAAACGAAGTGGGAAAAAAAAACCACAATGAAATTTGACAAATGCAATGAATAAATCAATCATTTTTTATCCAAAATTACCTGCATTAAACACAAAAATCAGATTCTTACTGAAAAACTATACAAAATATGTGGAGTTATATAATGTTGCTTAAAACTTCAAACACAAAGATGAAACAATACAATTGACGGGAAAAACTAAAACTGAGCAGTAGAGGCATACCTGCACTTTGTTGAGGATTGATTCCAACGCCATCTGCATGCAGGAAATATGACAAAGTTAACATGCAAATAAGACAGAGTGAAAAATTATTGTAATGAAAAAACCCTACAGAATTATGGATGACAGCCTTTTTCAAGTCTTGTTCACTTTAATGCCAGTGTTGAAGGCTATAAAACATTAGTAGTTTAGTACTACTCTACCATATTTACTTTTTCTCAGTAATCATACATCCTTTCTCTAAGTCTCAATCAACAAGATATTATCAGCCTGCCAGATATGTCAGTGACTCAGCTCTACATTATCATCCTCGATCTTTTCTTATAAAAAAATAAGATCACTCCCAGTACACAAAAATTCCTCTACTCCCGGGTCTGGGAGATATCATGGAGACAGCCTTACCCCCAATTTTGATTGAAGAGGCTAATTCTTGGACTCGAATCCATGACCTGTCGCTTTTGGTGGAAGGCACTAACCATTGCACCAAGGCCTAACCTTTTAGATCTTTTCTTATTAAAAAAAAGAATCATCCCAGCCCTTTTGCTTTTGTTTGTTTTTTTTTTTTTTGGGTAGTACTGGAAATTAAATGGAGAAGCTTGAGTTAAAATCTGTCTTTCTCTCCCCACAATTCAGATTGTAAATATTATTCTAGATGGTACATATTTACGGTGTGCATCATAGAAATTTCAATTATAAAAACATGAAATTTTCTCATATAAACATTTATGTAGAATTCTCTATAAAGCAGCTTTTGCTGTACATCTATTCACAATCTTTCGCAACTTGAGGACACTTGGATTCGGCTTGTTAATTCACTATTTCCCAACTTTTCTTAGATAATTGTTTTAGGGATAGTTGCAATGTGCGTAATGAATTACAAAATTTTACAATCTAATTGATCAATTGGATTACGAGGTACAAAAAAAAAAAAAAAAAAAAAAAAAAAAAAAAAAAAAAAAAAAAAAAAAAAAACGAAAATTAAGATCAGAAACGACATTCAAGACAAACCCTAGAGAGAGAGAGAGAGAGGTACCGTTGGTGATGATAGCGCTGGTCTGAGGAGGCACTTTGAACTCTTCGGCAGCGAATTTGAGAACGGCGGTGAAAGGTGCTGCCTCCGGAACGCTAAACCTGAGAGAGAGAGAGGGAGTTAATTTACGAAGGTGATGGTGAATGAGAATGAACGAAGAAATTTTTTGATTTGAACTAACACTTTGAAGGGAAGCTTTGGATCGGAGGTGAGAGTCACTTTGAAGGAGACCTTTCCGCCACCACCACTCGCCATTGCTTTTTCTCAGCTTTCTTCTTTCTTCTCTCCGCTGCTTGGTTATGACGCAATTGCTTTTATACCCATTAATTAATTAATACTAACCTGTTTCTTTTTATATATATATTTTTAAAGAATAAAAAATTAATGTGTATGAAATTAGCAAGGAACTAAAGATGGAGTTCAATGTTAACTTATGCATCCTAGACCCATCCGATGATGCTATGTGTTTGCTATAGGACACGTGTCAATGTGTTATTATCTAGATGGGTTAGTGTAACTAGACACTAGATCCCATCCAAGTTCTTAATTCTTAATCCTTAATTCTATTTGTTAATAGTTTTGTATTTAAATTAGATATATTTAAAGATATATTTTGAAAAATATCACCGCAAAATTATAATTAAAAAAAAGAAAAAGAAATACTCTCCCTACGTGGAGTTCTCTCTCTCTCTCTCGTGCCTACACGAGTTACTCCCTCCCTTGGCCTTGAGCAAAGGGTATTGTGTTTGTTTTTTTACAATAACCATGGCTGACGAGGTAGCTGACAGCATGGGTAGAATGAAACTGACGTCTGAAGAAGAAGAAGAACTAATAGCTATCTCTAATGAAGAACGAATGGAAGCTATTGAGAGTTGTCATCTAAGTATGATCGGGAAATTTTTAACGTGCAAATCTTTTAATAAATTGGCTGTGAAGAATACAATACGAAGAGCATGGGGTCTAGATGACTCTTTGCAGATTTTAGAGGTGGGGCCGAATTTGTTTCAATTCAAGTTTCAATCTGAATTTGAGATGGATAGGGTTCTAAGAGGAGGTCCTTGGTCGTTTGATAATCAGCTCCTTATGTTATAGCGATGGAAAAAAGGAATGAACGTAGGAAATATTCGAATGGAGAAAGCATCGCTTTGGGTTTAGATCTGGGGGGGCTCCGTTTGATATGATTTCTCCTCAGGTCGCGAAGGAAGTTGGAAGCAAATTGGGAGAGGTAGAGGAGGTGGAAGGGAGAAAAAGGAAGGATGATATTAATTTCTTTGTGCGAGTGCGAGTAACTCTACCAATAATGAAGCCCTTGAGATGAGGTGGGTTCATTGCTGGCTCTGAGGACGAGCGTCATTGGGTGTCTTTTAAATATGAAAGGCTTCCTATATTCTGCCATTTTTGTGGAATATTAGGTCATGAATGAAAACACTGTGCGGCGCATTATGCAGCGGAGAAAAATGGTGAAAGTATGGAATATCAATACGGAGATTTTCTTAAGGCAGTAGGGGGTCGAGCAAGGGTTGTGCCAAATGAACATACCAGTCCCAAATCCAATCTGGAGGAGGGTATGGGTAATGATATAAATCCGATGGTGGCTGAATCACTGATGACGGCGGTAGTGATGATGGAAAATCCAGAAATTCTGAGGACAGTGGATATGGGTGAGTCCGTGATTCCAGGTGAGATAATTTCGCATATAGATCAAATACTACCTAATGTGGAGGACAAGGATTCTAGTGAAGCAAGGGTAGGGCCAAAAATCATGTTAACAGATAAGGTGGAATTTGAGTTGCACAAGAATTACGTTGATACTATATCTTCAGTAGATGGGGGAAGAATAAATGGTATGACAGATGCAGCTGACAGCCATGTGATTACTAATAACCATAAGAATGCCAAGACTTTGGAGGTTCATGGGCCATCATTTGTTCAACCCAAGACCACGTGGACTAGGATAAACAGAATGGATTTTGGGCTTGGTGGTCTAGCTAAAGCCATTGCAATTCCAAGATTGGGTAAACATGAATTGAGAGATGGGAATGCTATGCTGCATGAAGAACAGAAGAATAAAAGAAGTAAAACAGATGAGGAGGAAGTAAGTTATGTTGATATATCGGTGGGGGTGGACAGCCACCCTTGCTGGGAGCAATGAGGCTAATTAGTTGGAATTGTCAACGGTTTGAGAACCCTTGGACAGGTTGAAGCCTTCGCAAGATTGTGAGGGAAAAATATCTCATGGTCTGTTTTCTTATAGAAACTAGACTAGACAAGGATGGTTTTGAAAATTTATTTACCTTTTCAGAACAAGGTTATTGTTAAACATCCTAATGTAGGTGGTGGTTAGCTTTTTTGTGGAAAAACTCTATTAATCTAGAGATCATTAATTATACTACAAACCATGTATTGGCTCTTATAACGGAGGAGGATGGTTTCAAATGGCATCTAACTGGGTTTTATGGGTGGCCAGAGGCGCAACAGAAGGAAAAATCATGGCAATTGTTACAATATTTGAAGACATTTGTCGGAGGTCCGTGGATGGTCATTGGAGATTTTAATGCATTCTTACATGCATCGCAGATGCAAAGCACAAGACCACCTCAATATGCACAGGTTGAAGCTTTTAGGGAAGCATTGGATTCTTGTCATCTTCAAGATCTTGGCTATAGGGGATATCCGTTTACTTAGAACAATAAGAGATCGGGTGAAGTATATACAAGAATTAGATTGGACAAAGGAGTTGCAAATGAAGAGTGGAGAGTGAGATTTCAAATGAGCACAGTTACTCATTTATCAACACATGCGTCAGATCACCTACCAATTATGTTGCAAGTTCAATCTTTTCAACAGCAAAGGCAATAGTGTGGGAAGTCTTTTAAATTTGAGGAAGCATGGTTGCTCTCTAATGAGTGTGAAGAAACTGTAAAGGAGGCGTGGGGACGGTCTATGGATGGATCATACGGGCTGCTCTCTATTAAAAATAAAATTCATGCATATGGGCTGGAATTAGCTAGTTGGGGTTCGACCAAACTTGATGAGGCAGCCATAAAGGAGCTCCAAAAACGGTTGGACAGGGTGAATGAAGCCAAAGTTAGTGAAGAAAGTAGAGCTGAATTTCTGGATGTGAGCAAAAAAAATGGATGATCTTTTACAAAAAAAAGAAATTTATTAGGCACAAAGGTCTAGAATTTCATGGATAAAGCATGGAAATAGGAATACGAAGTTTTTTCACTCTAAAGCTACACAAAGGAGGAAGAAAAATCATATAAGTGGCGTACAAAATTCACATGGGCAATGGGTGGAGGAGTTAGATGGAGGTGGTTGAGGTAGCTTCGACTTATTTTAACAATCTTTTTACTGCAGGTGTAACTGATCAAATGGAAGAATGTCTAAATGCAGTTCCTAATAAGGTGACTGATAACATGCTGGAAGTCTTGTCATGTGAGTTTACTGCATAGGAAGTTAAGGTGGCTTTATTCCAAATGGGACCTACAAAGGCTCCATGACCTGATGGTATGAATGCTCTATTTTATAAAAAATTTTGGCACATAGTGGGTGATGATGTTGTTTCTGCTATTTTGGACTTTTTAAATAATGGAAATATGCTATCTGAGATAAATCACACAAACATTTTCCTTATTCCTAAAGTGAAAAATCCATAGAAAATGTCTGAGTTTAGACCTATTAGTCTATGCAATGTGATTCATAAAATTATTTCCAAGGTGCTGGCCAATAGATTGAAATAGGTTCTTCTAGATATTATTTCCCCTACCTACAGTGCTTTTGTTCCGAGCAGATTGATCATAGATAATGTTTTGGTAGCGTATGAGACCATACATACCATGCATGTGAGGAAGAAGGGAAAGAAAGGGACTATGGCATTGAAGTTAGATATTAGCAAGGCGTATGACCAGGTTGAATGGCCATTCTTACAAAATATTATAAAGAAGATGGGTTTCCTAGCAAGGTGGATAGAAAGAGTGATGAGCTGTGTCACTACTCCATCTTTTTCTATTTTGGTGAACGGAAAACCTTATGGCATGATACATCCATCTAGAGGAATACGTCAAGGAGATCCTTTGTCACCTTATCTGTTTCTTTTATGTGCAGAAGGCTTCACTGCTCTGTTGGCTAAACTTGAACTGGAAGGGTGGATTAGAGGGGTATCAATATGTAGAGGAGCTCCCAGAGTTACTAATTTATTATTTGCAGCTGATTTTTTGCTGTTCTGTCAAGCAATGCAAAAGGAGGGGGAAGTGGTAGCAGAAATTCTTCAAACCTATGAACGAGCTTCAGGCCAAAGTATTAATTTGGAAAAGTCTTCATCTTTCTTCAGTAGCAATACTATAGATATTCAGAGACAGTAGATGTTGCAGATTTTGGGGGTCAAGGAGGTGGTGAAGTTTGAATCTTATTTAGGGCTACCAACTTTGATTGGAAGGGCTAAATATCATACTTTTTCTTATTTGAAAGATAGAGTATGGAAAAAACTACAAGGATGGAAAGGCATGCTTTTATCTAGAGCTGGCAAGGAAATTCTTATAAAGGCTGTAGCTCAATCTATACCAACATATACGATGAGTGTTTTTCCTCTTCC
The DNA here is from genome assembly GCF_040712315.1 of Castanea sativa. NCBI lineage: Eukaryota > Viridiplantae > Streptophyta > Magnoliopsida > Fagales > Fagaceae > Castanea > Castanea sativa. The sequence goes on along the minus strand of NC_134024.1, from coordinate 32,807,988 downwards.
TTTGAAATTGTGTGATGAATTGAATAATTTGTGTGCTAAGTTTTGGTGGGGACAAGTAGGCAATGTAAGAAAAATTCATTGGAAGAGTTGGGATAAGTTATCAACTTCTAAGATGGAAGGTGGTATGGGATTTTGGGATCTAAGAGCATTTAATTTAGCTATGTTGGATAAACAAGGGTGGAGGATGATTCAAGGTAATGAGTCCTTATTATATAAGTGCTTCAAAGCGTGGTATTTTCCCCGCTCATCTTTCCTTGATGCTAAGGAATCCCCAGGTTGTTCTTATGTTTGAAGGAGTTTGGTGGCTGCCTTACCTATTCTTCAAGCTGGATATTGTTGGAGGGTCATCAATAGGAGCTCAATTAGGGTGATTGGAGATAGTGGATCCCTAATTATCCTACAAATAAGGTGTTACATCCTAATCATGATTTATTGGATGAGATGGCTGTGTTAGAGTTGATTAACCCGAAGATTCATGTGTGGAGGATTGAGCTGATTCATTTAGTTTTTCATCCGGATGATGCTGAAGCAATATGTAGAATTCAGCTTCGCAGAAGAAATGTTGCTGATTCTATTATTTGGAGCTACAATAAAAATGGATATTTTTCTATTAAATCAGCTTATAAGGTGGCAAGGAAGATTCAGGGGGAGGATCAGACTGAGTCATCAGATAGTAATGCAGGTAAGAAGGTATGGCAAGCTTTGTGGAATCTCAAAATTCCTAAAAAAAGTTAAAGTATTTGGTTGGAGGGCATGTACTGACATTTTGTCAACAAGAGCTAATTTGGTGCGGAGAAGCATTATACCTGATGATAAATGTCCAATATGCTTAAGGAAAGTGGAGACTATAATCCATGCAATTTAGGAGTGTGTAGCAGTGTAAGATATATGGGCAGGAAGCAGTCGAAAATCGCAGAAGAGGAGCTTAATGCCTACTGACGTGATGCAACTTATGGAATGTTTAATTGACAAGTTGGTGACAGAGGAATTGGAGTTGTTCTGGATTCAAGCTTGGATTACATGGAACCGGCGGAATCGGGTAGTGTTTGGTGGAACTTTGATGGACCCGAGGAACCTGAACAAGAGAGTTGAAGAATTTTTTACTAAATAAAAGGCAGCCCAGGCGCAACTGACAGTGACATAGGTGGAGCAACTTGGCAACTTGATTCAGGATGTTATGTTATTATGATTATATGAATGAATGATCCATTTTCAAAAAAAAAAAAGATATATTTTGTATTATATTATCAAAATATTTTTAGTGTTGTTTTTAGGAAAATCAATTTGAACTAAATAATAGTTTTTTAATTATAATTTGATAGTAACTAAATAACATAGTTAATTTTGAAAATGGTAAAAACTTGATAACAAAGAATTAAAAAAGAAAAAGAAAAAAAGAATCATATTCTAATTATATATTGTAATATAGAGTAAGATGAAAAAACTTCCTTTAGAAGAGTAAAAATAAATGTGCTTAAATATTATGTTTTGATCCCTAAATTTGGGGTTTCAAGGTAACAACTTACCCAATTTATTAACTTTCCGTTATATAACCATCTTATCTAAGAACATTTAGATTAGGATCAATACAATTACAATCAAATTTGATAAAAAAAACCTCACCCTTATTATTTTAACAAAGCTTATATACACTTACACCTAAATCTGACTCAATATTTATTTCTTTATTCTACTCAAATATTAACTTTATTGGATATATTTTAACAATTTACTTTGTGATAAAGCAAAAATTAAACAACATACAAATCTATATATAAGCAAAAACTCAAAAAGATGTGATAGGCAAAAAACAATAAATAGATACTAAATATACAAGAAGAAATTTGCAAGATAATTGGAAAAAACTCACAAACCAAATGCGTGAAGGATGATTAAAACAGATCAAGTTTTGTGTTTGACACAATCTCCTTAAAACAAATTTCGTCCATCATACAATTTGTGGTGCTTTGAGACTCATGGGCATCTTCCTCTCAGGATAATATGATCTTACAGCACAAAGAAGAAGCACACAAGGTCCGTACTCTGCGAACTACTCTATGTCTGTTTCTCTCTCTTTAACTCAAATGAATGCACTAAAAAAAATTTCTCTCTAGGAGAGTTTTTCAGAAGCTAGTTTTTATGAATAAGGGACTATGAATTTATATGCATTAGTGAATAGACACACTGTTCAAGAAAAAATTTCTCTGCACAAACTAATTGACTCAAAAAATAAAATAATAAAATATTATTATTTAAACAAGAGGGCCCAATCCACATATGCCAAAGCCCAACTCAATGTCCAACCCATGAGCATATAAACTCATATACTATCTCTTTCCTTTCCTATGTAGGACTCAGGATTTTCACCACTTTTAATAATATCTTCAAGTGAACATATTAATCGTCAATTTCTTATTCACTCAAAACTATGTTTACAACAATCCCCCACATAAATGGAAATTAATAAGACACAATGCAAATGATGATGCAGACATAGTGAGAGTAGAAGAAAAGTTACTGTATTGAGAGAAGTAGCTTTTGGCTTTGAAATTTCCTTTGTGAAAGACTATCGGATATATTGGTTAACTAGTGAACATGATATCTTGAACTATTCAGCCGTTTGTGTATACCAAGATAGTAGAACTGACACAGTTCCTTTTCAAACATATTTTGTTCATATAGTTGTGTTCATTTCAGCCTTGAACATATCTTAGTAAATTCACGAAGTGCTTTAGAGAATTTAGCCTTAAAACTCCATGGTAGCGGCCTACTTCACACTCATATAGGTGATTCTTATTAAGAGTATTCTGCTATATACCACTTAGATTTACAAGATATAAGAATCATTAAAAACAAAGTTTATCCTGAACATTGCTTACAGGCATCACTATTTCATCATAGAAATGGGTGGGAGACATTATCTCCATAGTGATAAAACTAGTCTTCACAATTTTGTTGTCCCTTTGAAAACCTAGATCTTGGGATCTCCAGTCAACTAGGTGAGGTTACCGTCATGGAAACTTTAGGTCATAGGCTTTAACCCCTTTCCCCTCGATGAGCAGTTTACTTGCTCTCCACTCAAACAATTGATTACATATTTGTTTTATAATTTGGAACTACTTCCATTGAGGGCAATTGCCTCATGGTATTATGTCTCTAACGAATATGTCAAGACCTACCATAACTCTGTGTACTACCAAAACACTAATTGGTAATTACACATTTAGAAATAGGTAGCACAAATCATGTCATTATTTTGTATCTCAATGAAAACCCTCTTTAAATAAGCCTACACATGAGTTTTGGTCTTACCTCTTTCTTTTTAAGAAGACCCCTCCACATTTAAAGAATTATAAAAAAGTTATTTGACCTTTTTATAATTCATAGTGTCTTACATATTTTCTTTTGAGGCAACTAGTTGAGAATATAATTTGACAAAAGGAACTCTTCCTTATACATATAAGGAGTATCATTCCCCCACAATTTAAAGCTTTTTTTAGATTATACTCAACTTTCATTTTGTGTTAAAAGAATACTTCTAATGCTTCATTTTGATACTTGACAAGTACACATGGCCTACTCTTAAGCATATCAAAGGATTTGACAAGTCTAGTATGTTCAACTTAAACATCCAGGCCAATTATATATATTTTCTTTCCATCGGTAATATGCCAGAAAAATTGTTCTAATGGCAGTCAAATAAAAGGAAAAGTTTCCAAAGAATCATATGCACAGATAAGCTTAATCAGAGAAAAATAAATAATTAAATAATAAACTTATTCTATATTATATTACATTAAACACAAATTAGTCTCTTGAAGTATTCTATATACTTTTATAGTACAAAAGTATATAAAGTTACAAACTATATAATATAGAATAGTCACCTCTATATCACACAACTACAATATCACACCACTACAATATCACACTTAAATTATTACAAACCAAATCCACACACTTGCGATAATACAAAATCACTCTATATTAACCTTTTCCACATACATGTCATTCTTTGTGAGTACAAACTTGTCAGATTTAATGACCAAGTTGAAACCATTCTTACTCAACAGTGAGCAAGAAACAAGGCTCTTACGAATATCTGGCACATGTAGCACATCATTTAAAGTAAATTCCTTGCCTGAAGTCATCTTTAATATTACCTTTCCTTTTCCTACAACCTTAGAGGCTGAGGAGTTACCCATGAATATTTCTTCTCCATTGTCCACAGGATGGTATGAAGATAATAAATTATGATCTAAACATACATGGCGAGTAAACCCAATGTCCATCCACCATTCCTTGGTATCTCCTCCTATCAAGTTCACTTCAGGAAATCACTACAAAAAGGTCCATATCATTAACATCTTTAGAAATATTTTCCACTTCAATAATGTTGGCTTGAGTGCCTTTCTTGGTCTCTTGATCTTTATGCTTATGGTAGTCCTTAGCACGATGGCCCATCTTGCCACACACATAACATTCTCCATTGAACTTTGTAAAGCTACCCCCACTGGTTGCTTGATTCGAGCTTTCACTGGAGCACTTCCTCTTATTCTTATTATGCTTCACAATGTTTGCTTTAGATTACATGTAGTGATTCCTTACGGCTTTTTCTGAAGAATGATTGTCCTCCTTAATTCTCAATCATATGATCAAGTCTTTTAGCCGCATCTCCTTGTGCTTATGCTTCAAGTAATTATTGAAATCTTTCCCAGATGAAGGCAATTTCTCAATGATAGTAGCCATTTGAAATGAATCACTTACAAACATACCTTCAGCATGAATTTCATGCAAGATCAACTGTATTTCTTGCACTTGACTAAGCACAGTTTTGGAGTCCTCCATTTTGTAATCCAAAAGTTTGCCCACAATGAACTTTTTAGTTCCAACATCTTTTGTCTTGTATTTCTTGTCCAAGGAATCCCACAACTCTTTTGCTATCTTGATTGAACTATATACATTGTATAATGTGTTGTCCAATCCTATTCCTTTGTCGTCTAGTGCTCGGACGAGAACATGAATATGATTAGTTGTGACTGTTCGCATCGTTTCACTTCTCGAAAATCTTCTGTCGTAGTAAATGTGATACGACCTTTTTGCCAGATGATGAACACGTGTCCCTGTTTTATTTGTGGTATGTGCGAAATTTTCTCAGTTTTGGCGAGCCTTAACTTCAATTTTCCCTTTTTTAGAAAAAACCGTTTCGCTCCTTCAGTCTTATTTTCTCTACACCTGAAGCTCTGAAGGATTTCAAATTTCAAACCCTTTCTCTTCTTGGTAAGATTCCTCTTCTTCATGCTTTCTTGATGGTTGATTTTGATTTCATGAGCCAAGAGTGCCACTTTATTTCTTTTTTCTTTGCTATATTAGAAGTCTATCTTTAGTATTCTTCTAGTCGATGTCCCCAAGCAGGTCTCTTTAAGTCTCATTTTACTGCTTTCAAACCCGTTTTACTTGCCCTTTATCCTTTGATTCGCCATTCTTTGATTAAACACCATCTAGAGATGACTACTATAGAATGTAGGGGAGATGATTTTAGGTCGAGTGAGCTAGGGACATGGCTATCGTCAAATGCTGAATCCCTCTGTAAGAAGGTTGATATGACTGTGTTGAAATTACCTTCGTCTTCTTCTTCAACTCCTTTGCATGTCCTTTCTGAATTTTGTTCTTTAAAGGCAAAGCATGTTGTGAAATTTTAAAATACTCGCAAGTGTACGAACCATACCGAAGTATAATTTGACAAGAACGAGGTCGAACCCACAGGGACTTGAATGAATGTAGGAAAATTAATTAAATCTTAACCAAATTAATCCTAATCTAGTTTAATAAAAATTGGTTGTTTTGAAATTAAATAAACTAAGCAAATAATCAAATTAAGCAAATAGTTAAACTAAGCAAAAAATATAAAGCAATAAAAAGATGTAAACAATCAAGAGAAAGGAATTAAGGTTTTGGAATCCACCTTATTAATTCATATCAGCATATATTTATGATCATTAATTTTTTCCAACTCACTACATGATAATCTAAAAATCAATCTTGCTATCATGGAAAATATCAGCATTAAAACTTATGTTTAAAAATCTAAAGCATGTTTTTCTTCGCTTCTTAAGAATAAAATCAAATCATCAATTGTATCTATAGCCAAACAAATCACAAGATATATCCAATTCCAAAAATCAAATCATAAATTGTATCTATTGAAAGACAAATCACAAGCGATATCCAATTTTATAATCAAGAATTAATAAACCAAGCATTCAGCTAATTAAGATAAATCCTAAATCATGAGAAAAACATGATTGAACTCATATCTAGAATCTCATCTTAGTCAATTGATGTGAAGCAAGAAAAATTTAAATCATTAAAGAACAACTATTGTGGGAAAAATCAAATCACATAAATATTACTAATAATCCTTAACAAGGTTTCATCCTCAACCCTAATTATAAATTTAGCTACTCATAGTAATTGAAAGAAAGCACAAAAATAAAATACTAAAAATTCAGCTAGACAAATAAAATAAAACTAACTGTCATGAAGAAAACCAAAGAAGTAGCAACACTCTCTATGTTCAGCCCCTAACCCTAGCACTAGCCTCCTTGAATTTTGCCCTAAAGAGCCTTTAAATAGGTCAAGGAATCCTATTACAAGTTGAATTCCCGTTTGGGGAAAATATCAGATTTTTAGGCTTCACTTAACCAACGATTTTGGCCCATTTAACTTCAGAATTTGGTCTTTTGTTAAACTACAAAGTATTAGCCCTTTAAGTTAACTTTCCAGCCTAACTTGAATTATCTTGATTGGACATCTGAAGGTTATGCCAAAAATACTAACTGATGTGCACGCTGGAATCCTAATCCGAATTAGACTTGGATTTGATGCAAATTTCCTTTGATTCCCTGTTCCAATTGGACTTAAATTTAATTGGGTTGGCCTTCTTTAACTTCATCATGGCCCTTGTAAAAGTAAAGTCTGTTAGCTTTCTTCTTTGCACAAATCCATTTATTTTATTTCATTGTCCTACAAAAGGCAAATTCATGCAATAAGATTCAATTAAGTACAAAATTGATTATTCAACATTATTCCAAAACCAAATATAAAATGCATGAATTAACTCAAAATAAGTATTATAATGCTTTTTAACAATGATATAAATATGCAAAATTAAGCTATTATCAATGCACATCAAATACCCCTAAACCTACATTTTGCTAGTCCTCGAGCAAAACAAATTAAGAGTAAAACAAAACAAAGAAAAAGGAAATCCTAACTAATCCACTTTCGCTGGAAATTTAGATTGCATATAGCGTATGCAACAAGCCTTTAAACCTCTAGCTTACACTAGTGGACGAGTTGTAGTCTCTTGAGAGTTTGCAGGGAATATACTCATAAAATTTTGAGAATGAATACTAAAAGCAAAACAAAACAAAGAAAAATCAATTTTTTTTTTCAATTGCCTTTTGCAAAGAGGATAGTTCAAGTTCAAAAGCACTACAAATGCTAAAGAAATTTTTCATGCCATCAAAACTCAATGTGAGTGAAAAGTGGTAGCCAACCCAAACATACTCTTAATTTTAGAATAAATTTGACTCGAATCTTTATTTGAAAGTATGCTTCAACTCAAATCTTTCTGCTGTTATCACTCAACAAATGTAATCACTCTGAAATGGGGTGTAACACTCTCAACAATATATGTGAGCGGAATAATGTAAGCAAAATCAAATACCTCACATATAAATCACATGAAAAACGCTTAATCAGGAAAGAACAAGTACTCTCATGAAAGGATGCCAAAAAGAATTTATACCATACTTTTTATTCAGTCATATTAATATCTGAACTACACAATCTTCAAGACCAAATAAGGACTTTATTAGGACGTAATGTAGGGTAAAAGTAACGGAATGAAATAAAAATGGGTGAAGGTAAATATTAAGAAGTGTTTCCAAGATTTGTTGGAATGTCAACTCTTTTTTGGAATTTCCATTCAACACTTTTTTTTTCCAACTCTTCTTTTTCTTCAAAGCAGTACTCCTTCCTTACATCTCACTTCTCAAAATTTGATGAGAACTCTTTTTATTTTCTTCTTTTTGATACTTTTCCTCTTTTTCTTTTCTTTTTCTTGAATTCTTTTTTTTTTTTCTTTCTTTGACTTCTTTTTTTTTCTTTCTTCTTTGAATTCTCACACAAACCACCATATTGAAACAAACTGATCAAATTCCATCTTAAAATACTATGTATAAGGGCTTTAAGAAAGAAATGCTAATTAAAAGGCTCAATGGGGTGACTAGCAATAATGTATCAAGAAAGAAAAATAAAAACACATATATGGCTCAAAGTAGACAAAAATGGCCTAATCTCATCTCTCAAAGACTAGTATAGTTCATTCAACATCAATGACTTCAAAAGATTCAAGTGTGGCATAAAATTTAAAAAAAAATTTCCTTGGCCAAAAAAAAGAACAATGAGACTATAACAAGGGAAATATGTTATGCACTTCCAAATAAACTTTAAGATTATAAACAATAAATAACCCTAAAAAAATAATGATTGGCTCAAAACTCACAAGGGTTACAGTCTCCACATTGTTATCTTCAAGATTTTCTAATCACTTTTATCCTTTAACAAGAAGTTGTGTTTGAGTGGCTACGTGCATGTGCAATGAATTGAGCATGAAAGTAATGAAATTCTTTAAGTAGGAGTAGTATAACAAACTCAAAACATAGACCTCAAGCTAGGCAAAAGTTTTTTTTTTTTGAACACAACTAAACAAAACAAAACAAAAAGATAGAAATCTATATACATCCCCCCTCCCCCCCCCCCCCCCAAAAAACCTAAACCAAACATTGTCCTCAATGTTAAAAATGATACTCTCAAATATATGTCTTGAATAAAAAGAGAGCAAAATATTAATATGCAACATGAGAACCAAGTAGAAACAAGTAAGGTAAGGAGAAGAAAGAGACATACCTTGATCAAGCTGATTGTTATAAATTTTAATTTCTGTCAAATATCAGCTAGAACAAATGAGAATAAAACTAAACAAGAAAATAAACACAAATATTAATCTAAAAACAGAAAATAAACAAGAAAAAGATTTTTTTTTTTTTTTTTGCAAAAAGATCTAACACAACTAGAGATCAATCCTGATAAACAGGACCATCCAAACCTCAACAACACCATGGAGATAAATAATGCATATTATGAATGGACTAGTCCAATGAGATTGTAACTTATCAAAAACATGTTAGGAAGCTTTTGTAGTGTCTTCCAAGTGAATTCTTTGCATAACCACAGAGGAATTAATACCCTTAATATCAGCAATTTTCCAACCTATAGCTTTTTTGTGTTTTTGAAGTATACTTATCAAGTGGTGTTCCCAAAAGTTATCCAACTTTGGTGGTTCTACAATAGATGGGAGTGGGGATGAAGAAAGTGAAAAAGGGACCACTTTTGGCTGCCAGCTATCAGTACTTAAGAGAGGAACAGAATCCAACAATGCATTGACTTCCTCAATTGATTTTTCAATATCCAAATTGCGATAAAAAAGGGTTAAGCAATCCTTTAGGGGATCCTTACAACTTGATTGTATGAGAGCATCATGGACTAGGTTCCCAATCATGTTAACCTCACATATATTCTCATTGTCTGGTACTTGCTTACTTATGTCAAAGATATTAAGCTCAACAATCATATTTCCAAAAGAAATCTTCATCACACCACTTCGACAATTGATCAAAGTATTGGATGTGGCTAAGAAAGGGCGACCCAGAATGACATGGATTTGTGTATTGGCATTTAGAGCAGGCTTAGTGTCTAACACAACAAAATCAACAGGAAAATAGAATGCATCCACCTTAATCAGTACATCCTCAACAATACCTCTAGGGATTTTCACAACCCTATTAGCTAATTGAAGTGTCATGGTTGTTGGTTTTAACTCCCCCAAACCTAGCTGTAAATAAACTAAATATGGCATTAGGTTCACACCTGCCCCCAAATCTAGCAAAGCTCGCTCAATGAGACGATCCCCAATCTTACATGAAATTGTAGGAGATCCTGGGTCCTTACATTTCACTGGATATTTATTCTGAATGATTGAACTGACTTGCTCAGTCAAAAATGCCTTTTTAGGGACATTTGTCTTTCTCTTAATTGTCACAAGATCTTTTAGAAACTTAACATAAGCAGGAACTTGCTGAATTTCATCAAGAAATGGAATATTAATTTGCACTTGCTTAAAAACCTCTAAAATGTCTCCAAATTGTGCACTTTTCTGAGGACTAATTAACCTTTGAGAAAATGGAGCTTTAGGAACAAACCTCTTATCAAGGGGGGAACTAAGATCCTGAATTGGAGTGGCGGGTGGGTTGTCCTTCTTTTCTCCATGATCATCATGTGAACTATGAGTACATTTTTCCTTTAACACAATATTTTCATCATCCTTCACTTCTGGTATTTTAACTTAATTATTAACTTGCATACCAGACCTAAGGGTAGTAATAGATTGAACATGTTCTTGTCCATGAGTAGAACTAGAAGAACCATTGATGGCATACTGTCCTTTTGGGTTAGGTATAGGTTGACTAGGAAACTTTCCTTTTTCCCTCTCTCCAACTTGGGTTGCTAACTAGCCAACTTGATTTTCCAACTTTGAAATAGCTTGAGTATTCAAATGGGTGGAACTTTTCATCTCTTGAATGGCTTGACTAGTTGATTGCATGAAAGTTTTGAGAGACTCCTCTAAAGATGATTGTTGTCTTGGTGGTGCTACAAACAGAGGTGTTAATTGAGGAATGGGAGGATATGCTTGAGTAGGTGGACAAAATTGAATTTGTTGATGCACTTGTTGTCCACCTACATTTGTGGGAGGCTGATTTTGCCTCCATGGTTCAAAACCATGATGAGGACACTTTAAGATCAAGTCCTTAAATCTCTCAAAACTCTCATAAAATTTCTCTTGTTCATCCTAATAAAAATATGCAATTTCTCTCCTCAAAGCATTGGTCATGGCCATTGGGAAAAATTTAGAGAGGAATTTTGTGACCAATAGTTCTCATGAAGTGATAGATCTAGGTGACAAAGAATTAAGCCATGCTTTTTGCCTTATCCTTCAAGAAAAAGGGAATAAACGCAAGCAAACAGAGTCATCAGTGAAATTTTGGAACTTACAAGTAGCACAAATCTCAAGAAAATCCTTCACATGCATATAAGGATCTTCTATATCCAATCCATGAAAAGTAGGAAGAAGATGGATTATCTGTGGCTTTAACTCAAAATATGCAGTAGTGGTTGCAGGCAATACTATGCAAGATGGAGGGTTGGTGGTTATGGGTGAGAACAACTCCCTAAGAGTTTTGAATCATCTCCTATTTCTCCCATTGTGGATGGATAATCAAAACTAACAAGACGATTTTCTTTATCACGCATCCAAGTTCTCATACACCAAGCACAAATAATTTTTTTTTCTATTAAAAAAAAAATTAACTACAACTAGTAGAAGAAAAAATTCAATTAAGACCTAATTTATTTTCGTAACTAAGTCCCTGACAACGGCGCCAAAAACTTGTTGTGAAATTTTAAAATACTCGCAAGTGTACGAACCGTACGAAAGTTTAATTTGACAAGAACGAGGTTGAACCCACATGGACTTGAATGAACGTAGGAAAATTAATTAAATCTTAACCAAATTAATCCTAATCTAGTTTAATAAAAATTGGTTGTTTAGAAATTAAATAAACTAAGCAAATAATCAAATTAAGCAAATAGTTAAACTAAACAAAAGATATAAAGCAATAAAAAGATGTAAACAATCAAGGGAAAAGAATTAAGGTTTTGGACTCAACCTTATTAATTCATATCAGCATATATTTATGATCATTAATTTTTCCCAACTCACAACATGATAATCTAGAAATCAATCTTGCTATCATGGAAAATATCATCATTAAAACTTATTTTTAAAAATCTAAAGCATGTTCTTCTTTGCTTCTTAAGTATAAAATCAAATCATCAATTGTATCTATAGTCAAACAAATCACAAGATATATCCAATTTTGAAAATCAAATTATAAATTGTATCCCTTGACAAACAAATCACAAGCGATATCCAATTTTATAATCAAGAATTAATAAACCAAGTATTCAACTAATTAAGATAAATCCTAAATCATAAGAAAAATATGATTGAACTCATATCTAGAATCTCATCTTAGTCAATTGATATGAAGCAAGAACAATTTAAATCATTAAAGAACAACTATTATGGGAAAAATCAAATCACATAAATATTACAAATAATCCTTAACAAGGTTTCATCCTCAACCCTAATTATAAATTTAGCTACTCATAGTAATTGAAAAAAACAGAAAAATAAAATACTAAACATTCAACTAGACAAATAAAATAAAACTAACTGTCATAGAAGAAAACCAAAGAAGTGGCCCCACTCTCTATGTTCAGCCCCCAGCCCTAGCACTAGCCTCCTTGAAATTTTCCCTAAAGAGCCTTTAAATAGGTCAAGGAATCCTATTGTTTGGGAAAAATCCCAGATTTTTAGGTTTCAATTAACTAATGATTTTGGCCCATTTAACTTCAGAATTTTGACTTTTGGTAAACTACAAAGTTGTAGCCCTTTAAGTTAACGTTCTAGCCCATCTTGAATAATCTCGATTGGACATCTGAGTCGAAGGTTATGCCAAAAATACTAAATGATGTTCAGGCTGGAATCCTAATCCGAATTGGACTTGGATTTGATGCCAATTTCCTTTGATTCCCTACTCCAATTGGCCTTAAATGTAATTGGGTTGGCCTTCTTTAACTTCATCATGGCCCTTGTAAAAGTAAAGTCCGTTAGATTTCTTCTTTGCACAAATCCACTTATTTAATTCCATTCTCCTACAAAAGACAAATTCATGCAATAAGATTCAATTAAGCACAAAATTGATTATTCAACATTATTCCAAAACCAAATATAAAATACATGAATTAACTCAAAATAAATATGATAATGCTTTCTAACAATGATATAAATATGCAAAATTAAGCTATTATCAATGCACATCAAAGCACTTGAAAGGATTTAGAAAAAAGATTTCAATTCCCCAAAGGAACCACTAGTTGCTTGCCCTGTTCTAGCAAAAATGCTTGTAGTTTTGCTCATGGCAAAGTGTGTTTCTACGAAGTTTCTATTTTGTGCGGTCTTCATTTTGCCATCCATCCATTTATTATGCAACTTCTTTCTAATTTCCAAATTACCCTTGGCCAACTCATCCCTAACTTCTAGAGGACAATCATAAGTTGATGTCGATTTGGATGTTCGCCTGTGAAGGGGACATGATAACTTTATGATGGAAATATGCATGTACGCAGCGGAAAAATAATGGATCTACTTCATTCATAAAAGTTAACATGTACTATCTATGTTTCAGAATATAGAATCAAAGAGTGTACCTTGGAGCGGTGAATTTCAAAACCGAAGATCAGAAGCACTTGGGAACACTTTTAATCTTCACTCCAATTCCACTAACGCCCAAGATGTGTGGTCTCTCAATCAATTCCAAGGGAGATTGTCAAAAAGTCTAACACTTTTTTTTTACACAACTTTTTACAATAGTGTTATTGTATGTCCTCTACAGAAAAATATGTATGTTTTTCCTTTTGTATCTAACTGATTGTCTAATTGGGCTGACTTTTTGGGCCTTTTTAATTAGGCTTAAGTGTGTGGCTTGGAGTGGGATCAAAATGGACAAATAAGACACTAGATCCAATGGGCCCTGGGCTTTTCTGTTAACTTTTGATAAGTCCAAAGTTACCATTAACAATATTTAATACCACTATATAAATATAGTTGCACTCTAGGCCTTATTTATAAATTATATCTCAAGAATTTATTGTACATACAACCCCTTCATAAAATATTCGTAGTAATATAAAGTCATGATAGAAGACTGTCACTTTGTAGATTACATCTTAATTCCTTGAGTACCCGGTTTAATCATTTAAGTTATTCATCATATATTTATGAAATCCAATTCCATAAACATATACTTTGGTAACTTCTTATCAAAGTGGTTAGACCTAACTCTCTGAATAACAAACCCATTAAACTTATCTCAAAGGAATATTTTGTATTTTCGTTTAGAGACTATGAATTCCATCTTAAGAATATATGTTCCATCAACACTAAATATAGTTGCCTAACATACTGAGATTTTGACCGTAACTATAGATCTCACTCTTGATATATCAAAGCAACCTACACGTAATGATCAAGTCCATTATCCTCTCAAGATTAAGAGTTCATGCAAATATAAGTCGTGAGCTTATTATTCAATTGACAGTCGTTAGGAGAATAATAAATCTCACTACGGTCCAGTTTAATATGTTTTAATTCTTAAAACATATCAACATACCAACTAGAAATCTCCATTTCCATAATCAAGACAAATCATCTTAGTTGATATGTTATAGTCTTCGCAGATGAAATGCCCAATTTCATCACCGACTACGAACTACATTTTAAGTTTACAAAGAAGTTGTGATTTACATCTTCTGTGACTAAATCACATACAATGCATCTCATGGATTATATGATAATATCTCAATATTCATGTTACCATTATTTTTAGATAATAATAAACAACTTTATTAAACACAACATTAAGTCATACATAATGTCATACATAATAACATACATAACATCATACAATAGGATTTAAGAGCACTAATCCTAACACTTTGAACGAATTTTTGTACTTATACTGTCTGAAACCTTCTACCCATTATGCGTGTTTTGAGCTTCTATGCTGGGATAGAAAATCTAGGGTTGTCTCTGGGTTTCCTTCCTCCTTTCATGATTGGAAATCACAATATTTTTTCGTCTCTAGAACTGGATGGGAAACCATGTCTGATGACCTCTAGGGTGAAGTCCTAAGGTTATTGGGAAAATAGAAAGTCCCTGTTAGGATTAGTGCCCTTAAATCCTATTGTATAATGCTATGTATGATATTATGTGACATGATGTATAACTTAATATTGTGATTGATAAAGTTGTTTTATTTTTATATAAAATAATGGTAATATGAATATGAGACATTATCATATAGTCTATGAGATGCATAGTATGTGATTTATGTGAAAAGTCACAGAAGATATAAATCACAAGTTCTTTGTAAACTCAGAATTATAGTTCGTAGTCGGTGATGAAATTGGGCATTTCATCTGCGAAAACTATAGCATGTCAACTAAGATGATTTGTCTTGATCATAGAAGTCTAGACTTCTAATTGATATGTTGATATATTTTAAGAGTTAAGACATATTGAATTGGATCACTGTGAGATTTATTATTCTCCTAACGACTATCAAATGAGTAATAAATCTCACGAATTTTATTTACATGAACTCTTAATCCTGATAGGATAATGGACTCGATCATGAAATGTAGTTTGTTTTGATATATCAGGAGTGAGATCTAAAGTAACAGTCAAAATCTTAGTATGTTGGGCAGCCACATTTAGTGTTGATGGAACATATGTTCTCAAGATGAAATTCATAGTCTCTTAATAGAGATATAAAATATTCTCTTGAGATAAATTTAATGGGTTCAATTATTCAGAGAGTTAGGCCTAACCTCTTTGGTAAGAAGTTACTAAAGTATATATTTATGAAATTGGATTTCATAAATATATAATGAATAACTTTAAAGGATTAAACTAGGTACTCAAGGATAAGATGTAGTAATTTACAAAATGGCAGTCTACATACATGACTTTGTATTACTACGAATATTTTGTGAAGGGGTTGCACGTACAATAAAGTCTTGGGATATAATTTATGAATAAAGCCTAGAGTGCAACTATATTTATATAGTGGTATTAAATATAGTTAATGGTAACTTTGGACTTGTCAAGAGTTGACAAAAAAGCCCAAGGCCCATTGGAGTTAGTGTCTTATTGGTCCCTTTTGGTCCCACTCTAAGCCACGCACTAAAGCCCAATTGGAAAGGCTCAAAAAGCTTGCCCAATTAGATAATCAGTTATAAGGAGAGAAACATACAGAATTTTAATGTATGAAAAAGAGAGACATCATTGTGAAATGGTGTGTATGTGAAAGTGAGACACTCTATCATTCTCCTTTGAAAGCTGATTAAGAGACCACACATCTTAGGCGTAAAGTGGAATTGGAGTGAAGATTAAAAGTATTTCCCAGTACTTCTGACTTTGGTTTTGAATTTCACTGCACCAAGGTACGCTCTCTTATTCTAGAATTATGAAATTTACATAGTACATGTTGTCAATTGCGAATGAAGTAGATCCGTTAATTTTTCGCTATGTTCATGCATATTTTCCGCTGCGTATGTTTTGTATGTGATGGAAACATGCATATTTCCATCAAATGGTATCAGAATGGTCTTCAATTTGAATTTGTATAACATGTTTTTGTGAGTTTTGGAATTAAAGATAATAGTGTCATGATGTTAGAAGATTATATATGTATTTAATTTTCTGCATGGTTGTTGAAACTATGTTTTGATAAAAACTGATATTGATGTTATGATGTTGTTTAGATTTGAATTTAAGTATGTTAAATTGATCTTTAAGACTATAGCATCAATGAAATTCAGTTTTGATATCAAATTTCATTTATTATGTTCATATGGTGGTTGTTTGTTCATAAAAAACCGTTGAAAACGTTTCAGATCTTTCCTTTGAAAAACTGAAAACACGGGTTTTTCACAGGTAAGCTTACTTGCGGAATAGTCGCGAGACAATCGCGAAAGCTTCTGTTTGAATTTTGTGTTTTCATTTTTTTTGCCATAATTCATTTTCGCGGGAAGAGCTTAGTCGCGAGATACTCGCGAAAATGTCACTGAAGGGAATTTTGAACTTTTTCTAAGTGTTTTCAAATATATAAA
This sequence comes from Castanea sativa, assembly GCF_040712315.1. Taxonomy (NCBI): domain Eukaryota; kingdom Viridiplantae; phylum Streptophyta; class Magnoliopsida; order Fagales; family Fagaceae; genus Castanea; species Castanea sativa. The sequence goes on along the minus strand of NC_134024.1, from coordinate 32,791,065 downwards.
GTGCAAGGCTGTGTGTAATTAGATTATGCATGTTTTATATTTAAAAACCTTTAATTTAAAACATCTAGTGGGAGAGAGATACAAGGGTTAGATCTCACAGCTTCCATTGTCGGTTTATAGTAGGGTGATTAAGCACTTCGCCTTGCTCCCTTCGGAGGGTGTTTAATTCATGGTACTACAGATTTAATGATGGATAATATGTGTTTTTACATTAAGAACAACCATGCTACCGTGGAGTTACTTAATGACTCACATAGAATTTAGTTAATGGTGTACACTAGACTAAATTTAATGTTAACCTCCCTTTGGAGCTATGTCATTAGTACTTAGAGGCTAAAGGAAAAACAACATATTATTAGTGTTTGATAAGAGTTATCATGATAGCACTAATAATGAGAATAGTTCTCAATCAATCATAGTGTTTATAATTTACATACTTCTAAGGAATTTTAAACATGGGATTGGGTTGTCGTTGCATATATTATTTTATGGTTTTATTAAGGTTCCATATTATATGCTTATATGCTAAATTGATAATGTCCAGTTTACTTATTATATTCATGTTTATTATTTTCAAATTTGAATACGGCATCATTTAGCGCACTTGTTACTATTCTTAATCAAAACAAACTGACTGGATCTAACTATATTGACTGGAAAAGAAATTTGGACATTGTTCTTCCAGCTGAAGAGCACAAATATGTGCTTACTCAACCATGTCCTAGCTTTCCTTCATTAGATGTTCCTCTTGAGGAAAAACAGCGATATGATCGTTGGTAGAAATCTAATGAGATGGCCAAGTGCTACAATCTAGCATTTATCTCAAATGTTTTATAGCATAAAATGCAGGATGTAGAACTAGCTTCGGACATCATGCTAAGTCTGAAGGAGATGTTTAGAGAGCAAGGCCGTTCTGTAAGGCAAGAGACCATGAGGCAGATTTATAATACCAAAATGGCTAAAGGCAGTTCAGTGAGGGAGCATTGTTTTATAATGATCTCTAATCTGAATACATTGGAGGTTTTAGGTGCCGATATTGATGGAGAATCCTAAGTGGATATGATACTCTAGTCACTACCAGAATCATTCAAAGAATTCAGACTCAATTATAATATGAACAAAAAGATTTATTCTTTGTCTAAATTAATGAATGAGTTGGTAACGGTGGAAGGCATCCTTGGTTCTTCTAGTGTTGATGCTAATATGGCTGAAGCTTCTACCTCTCAACCTAAGTCGAAAGGCAAAGGTAAGAAGAAGAAGAAGAAGAAGAAGAAGGACTTCACCAAGCAAGAGGGTAAACAAATTGCCTTAGGGGTTGCTGACAAAGAAAAGAAAACCAAAGGAAAGTGTTCCATTGTGGTGAGAAAGAACATTGGAAGAGGAATTGTCCAAAGTTCAAAGCTACCAAGAATAAGGGTATGAAAAGTTCCTTTTTTCTTGAAATATGTTTGGTACAGAATCTCATGAATTCCTGGTGTGTGGATTCAAGTTGTACTAATCATATCTGTAATTCTTTGCAGGGGTTTCAGGAGACCAGAAAGCTGAATGACGGGGAATTGTTCTTACTTTAGCTGATGGGAGCAGGATTTTGATTATAGTTGTTGGTGTTATTAATTTATGTTTTGAGTCTAGGATTTTAATATTGGAAGACTGTCTATTTGTACCTAATGTTTGTAAGAATTTAATTTCTGCAACTTATTTGGGTAAACATGGATATTGTGTTATTCTTAAAGACAATGTTGAAATAAAGAAGGGTAAAGTGTTTATCTATTCTAGCAATATTGTGGATGGTCTTTATATTTTAACTCCTGATAAGCATGAATTATACAATTCTGAATTAGATTATAATTCACATGTGAAATCATTAAAGAGAAAGTCTCCTTCTACTAATGTAGCATATCTTTGGCACTTGCGTTTGGGTTTTATTAATTCAAATAGAATTCAAAGACTTATCAAAGAAGGACTCTTAGGGCCTAGGACTTTGATGATTTTCTAGTTTGCGAATCTTGTTTGGAAGGTAAAATGATCAAACGACCTTTTAATGCAAAAGGTATAAGAGTCTAAGATTTGCTAGAATTAGTACATTCAGATGTATGTGGTCCTATGTCAATCCAAGCAAGAGGTGGCTATGAGTATTTCATTGCTTTCACTGATAATTACTCTAGATTTGGTTATGTGTACCTAATGAAACAGAAGTCCGAAACTTTTGAAAAGTTCAAAGAGTTTAGGGTTGAAGTTGAGAATCAATTAGGTAAACGCATAAAGGCCATTCGATCTGACCGAGGTGGCGAATACCTTCTTGGGGATTTCATGGATTACCTAATTCAGAATGGGATTGTATCCCAATTGACTGCACTTGGAACTCCTCAACAAAATGGTGTAGCGGAGAGAAGGAATAGGAATCTTTTGGAAATTGTTAGGTCCAAGATGAGTTACTCAACGTCACCAATTTATTTTTGGGGGTATGCCTTAGATAGAGCAATTCATCTTTTAAATTTAGTTCCATCAAAATCTATTTCCAAAACACCCATGGAATTGTGGAGTGGGCGTAAGCCTAGCATGAAATATCTCCACATTTGAGGTTGTCCAACACATGTGCTAAAGGGGAAGCCTGATAAGTTAGAACCAAAATTAGAAGTGGGTTTGCTTGTGGGTTATCCAAAAGAAACTAGGGGTTATTTATTCTGTAGTCGAAATGATAACAAAGTTTTTGTTAGTACAAATGCTAAATTCTTGAAAAATGACTATATGAATAATTTTACTCCTAGAAGTAGAGTTGTCTTGGTTGAAATGAATGAACCTGTAGTTGAACAACCAATGGATAAAACTAGGGATGATGTGGTTGTATTAGATACACCACAAGATACTACTCATGAGATGTCTAGTACACTGGTGCCTCATCGTAATGGGAGAATTGTTCGGCCTCCTATAAGATTTATAGGTTTAGGAGAAACTTATGAAGCTATCTTAGAAGAGGCAGAATCGGATCCTTACACTTATGATGAAGTAATAAATGAAGGTTGAAACCTTTAAAGCAAGCCTAGTGGCGAAAGGGTACAAAAAGAAGGTATTGATTATGAAGAAACCTTTTCACCAGTAGCAATGCTTAAATCTATCAGAATTCTCTTATCCATTACTGCTCATTATGATTATGAGATTTGACAAATGGATGTCAAGATTGCATTTCTCAATGGCAATCTTGAAGAGAAAATCTATATGATGCAACCGGAAGGTTTCATAGCAAAAAACCAAGAGCATATGGTATGCAAGTTAAAAATGTCCATTTATGGACTTAAGCAAGCATCTAGGTCATGGAACATCAGATTTGATTAAGCAATCAAGTCATTTGATTTTAAACAAAATCTTGATGAACCATGTGTGTACAAAAGACATCAAGATAAAGTAGTAATGTTCCTAGTGCTTTATGTTAATGATATTTAACTCATTGAAAATGATGTGGGGGTAATGTCATCAGTAAAGATTTGGTTGTCTAGCTAATTTGATATGAAGGACTTGGGTGAGGCTAACTTTATTATAGGGAGCAAGCTTTGGCGAGATTGCAAGAATAAGATGTTAGGCTTATCACAAGCTGGATATATAGATAAGGTTCTAGAACGGTTTAGCATGCAAAACTTCAAGAAAGGATTACGTCCTTTTAGACATGGAGTTTCTTTGTCTGATGACTAAAGACCTAAGATTCAAGAGGAAGAAAATATGATGAGACAAGTTCCTTATGCTTCTGTAGTAGGAAGTCTTATGTGATGTAAACATGCATATTTGTATCGCATACAAAACTTACGCAGCGGAAAAATAACGGATCTACTTCATTCATAACTATTAACATGCACTATGTAAGTTTTAGAATTTGAAAACAAGAGAGTGCACCTTGGAGTGATGAATTTCAAAACCGAAGATCAGAAGTACTTGGGAACACTTTTAATCTTCACTCCAATTTCGCTAACGCCTAAGATGTGTGGTCTCTCAATCAATTTACAAAGGGAGAATGTCAAAGTGTCTAACATTTACATACACACCACTTCACAATAGTGTTCTTACAATTCTCTACAGAAAATTCTGTATGTTTCTCCCTTTCAATTTAACTGATTATCTAATTGGGCTAGCCTTTTGGGCCTTTCCAATTCGGCTTAAGTGTGTGGCTTAGAGTGAGACCAAAAGGGTCCAATAAGACACTAGCTTTAATGGGCCTTGGGCCTTGGGCCTTTCTGTCAAGTCTTTACATGTCCAAAGTTACCATTAATTATATTTAATGCTACTATATAAATATAATTGCACTCTAGGCCTTATTTATAAATTATATCCCAATAATTTATTTGTACATGCAACCCCTTCATAAAATATTCGTAGTAATACAAAGTCATGAATGTAGACTGCCACTTTGTAAATTACTACATCTTATCCTTGAGTACCCGGTTTAATCCTTTAAAGTTATTCATCATATATTTATGAAATCCAATTCCATAAATATATACTTTAGTAACTTCTTACTAAAGTGTTTAGGCCCAACTCTTGGAATAACTGAACCCATTAAACTTATCTTAAGGAAATATTTTATATCTCCGTTAACTTATCTTAGACTTCCCTTTCAACACATGTGCTGGACATCCCCAAATGTGAAAATACTTCATTCTAGGCTTTCGCATGCTCCATATTCCTTGGGTGTGTTAGGAACAGATTTTGATGGAACTAAATTTAAAATACGCATAGCAGTTTTTAGTGCATATCCCCAAAAGAAAATCGGTAAAGTTGAATAACTCATCATGAACCTAACCATTTCCAAAAGAGTCCTATTCCTTCTCTCCGCTACACCATTTTGTTGAGGAGTTCCAGGTACAGTTAATTGGGATACAATCCCATTCTGAATTAGGTAATCCTTGAAAACCCCCAGAAAGTATTCGCCACCTTGATCAGATCGAATGGACTTTATGCGTTTGCCTAATTAATTCTCAACTTCAGCCCTAAACTCTTTGAACTTTTCAAAGACTTCGGACTTCCGTCTCATTAGGTACACATAACCATATCTTAAGTAATCATCCGTGAAAGTGATGAAGTACTCATAACCGTCTTTTGCTTGGGTTGACATAGGACCACATACATCTGAATGAACTAATTCAAGAAACTCTTGGGCTCTTCTACCTTTTGCATTAAAAGGCCGTTTGATCATTTTACCTTCAAAACAAGATTCACAAACTAGAAATTCATCAACGTCCATGAGTTGTAAAAATCCATCTTTGATTAGTCTTTGAATCCAATTTGAATTAATATGGTCCAAACGCAAGTGCCAAAGATACGCAGCATTAGAAGGAAACTTTCTCTTTAATGATTTTACATGAGAGTTACTATCTAATTTAGAATTGTATAATTTATGCTTATCAGGAGTTAAAATATAAAGACCATCCACAATATTGCCAGAACAGATAAACATTTTATCATTCTTTATTATGACATTGTCTTTCAGGATAATACAATACCCATGTTTACCTAAATAAGTTGCAGAAATTAAATTCCTACGAACATTAGGTATAAACAGACAGTCTTCCAACATTAAAACTCTAGAACTAAAACATAAATTAAACACTCCAACGGATACAACTGGAACTCTACTCCCATCAGCTAAGGTAAGAAATAATTCCCTTTCATTCAGCTTTCTGGTCTCTTGGAACCCCTGCAAAGAATTGCAAATATGATTAGTACAACTTGAATTCATACACCAAGAATCCGTGAGATTCTGTACCAAACGTATTTCAAGAAGGAATGTGTTTTTCAAACCTTTATTCTTAGTAGCTTTGAACTTTGGACAATTCCTCTTCCAATGTCCTTTCTCACCATAATGGAAACACTTTCCTTTGATTTTCTTTCCTTTGTCAGCAACCCTTAAGGCAATTTGTTTACCCCCTTACTTAGTGAAGTCCTTCTTCTTCTACTTCTTACCCTTGCCTTTCGACTTAGTTTGAGAAGTAGAAGCTTCACCCACATTGGCTTCAATACTAAAAGTACCAAGGATGCCTTCCGCCGCTACCAATTCATTCATCAATTCAGACATAGAATAAAAATTTCTGTTCATATCATAATTCAGCCTGAATTCCTTGAATGATTCCGGTAGTGACCAGAGTATCATATCCATTTGGGATTCTACATCAATATCGGCACCTAAAACCTCCAATGTATTCAGATTAGCAATCATCCTAAGACAATGCTGTTGGTTTAATCATGGTTTGTATCTCATGCAAAACATACGCAGAAGAAATTTAACGTATCTACTTCATTTTGATAACATGCACTATGTAAGTTTCAGAATATAGAATCAAGAGAGCGTACCTTGGTGCGGTGAATTTCAAAACCAAAGATCAGAAGTTCTCGGGAACACTTTCAATCTTCACTCCAATTCTAGTAATGCCCAAGATGTGTGGTCTTTTAATCAATTTTTATTCAAGGGAGAATGAGAGAGTGTCTAACAATCACATACACACACCATTTTCACAATGATGTCTCTCTTTTTCATATATTAAAATTCTATATATTTCTCTCCTTATAACTGATTATTTAATTGGGCTAGCCTTTTGGGCCCTTTCAATTGGGTTTTAGTATGTGGCTTGGAGTGGGACCAAAAGGAATCAATAAGACACTAACTCCAATGGGCCTTGGGCTTTTTTGTCAACTCATGACAAGTCCAAAGTTACCATTAACTATATTTAATACCACTATATAAATATAGTTGCACTCTAGGCCTTATTTATAAATTATATCCCAAGACTTTATTATATATGCAACCCCTTCATAAAATATTCATAGTAATACAAAGTCATGAATATAGACTGCCACTTTGTAAATTACTATATCTTAATTCCTTGAGTACCCGGTTTAATCATTTAAAAAGTTATTGAACATATATTTATGAAATCCAATTTCATAAATATATACTTTAGTAACTTCTTACGACCCAACTCTCTAAATAACTAAACCCATTAAACTTATCTCAAGGGAATATTTAATATCTCCATTAAGAGATTATGAATTCCATCTTGAGAATATATGTTCCATCAACACTAAATATGACTGCCCAACATACTGAGGTTTTGACTGTTAGGATAGATCTCACTTCTGATATATCAAAGCAACATACACTACATGATCAGGTCCATTATCCTCTCAGGATTAAGAGTACATGCAGATAGAAGTCGTGAAATTTATTATTCATTTGACAGTCGTTAGTGTTAGGATTTGTGCCCTTAAATCCTATTGTATGATGCTATGTATGATATTATGTATGACATGATGTATGACTTAATATTGTGATTGATAAAGTTATTTTATTATTATCTAAAATAATGGTAACATGAATATGAGACATTATCATATAGTCCATGAGATGCATTGTATGTGATTTATGTGAAAAGTCACAGAAGATGTAAATCACAAGTTCTTTGTAAAATCAGAATTTATAGTTCGTAGTCGGTGATGAAATTGGGCATTTCATCTGCGAAGACTATAACGTGTCAACTAAGATGATTTGTCTTGATCATGGAAGTGGTGACTTCTAGTTGATATGTTGATATGTTTTAAGAGTTAAGACATATTGAACAGGACTGCTGTGAGATTTATTATTCTCATAATGACTGTCAAATGAATAATAAATCTCATGACTTCTATTTGCATGAACTCTTAATCCTGAGAGAATAATGGACCTGATCATGAAGTATAGGTTGCTTTGATATATCAGGAGTGAGATCTGAAGTGACGGTCAAAACCTCAGTATGTTGGGCAGCCACATTTAGTGTTGATGGAACATATATTCTCAAGATGGAATTCATAGTCTCTTAATGGAGATATAAAATATTCCCTTGAGATAAGTTTAATGGTTTCAGTTATTCAGAGAGTTAGGCCTAACCACTTTAGTAAGAAATTACTAAAGTATATATTTATGAAATTGGATTTCATAAATATATAATGAATAACTTTAAAGAATTAAACCGGGTACTCAAGGATAAGATGTAGTAATTTACAAAGTGGCAGTCTACATTTATGACTTTGTGTTACTACGAATATTTTATGAAGGGGTTACGTGTATAATAAAGTCTTGGGATATAATTTATTAATAAGGCCTAGAGTGCAATTATATTTATATAGTGGTATTAAATATAATTAATGGTAACTTTGGACTTGTCAAGAGTTGACGGAAAAGCCCAAGGCCCATTGGAGCTAGTGTCTTATTGGTCCCTTTTGGTCCCACTCCAAGCCACACACTAAAGCCCAATTGGAAAGGCCCAATAGGCCAGCCCAATTTGATAATCAGTTAGTTATAAAGGGAGAAACATACAGAATTTTTTTTAAGAGATTAGAAAAGAAAAAGAGACGGTGTGTGAGAGATTGAGACACACTTTCATTCTCCCTTTAAAAACTGATTGAGAGACCACACATCTTGGGCATAAAGTGGAATTGGAGTGAAGATTAAAAGTGTTCCCAAGTGCTTCTAATCTTTGTTTTGAATTTCTCCACACCAAGGTACGCTATCTTGTTCTTAAATTCTGAAATTTACATTGTGCACGTTATCAATTATGAATGAAATAGATCCTAGTTCGTTGCTTCCGCTGTGGGTTTTGTATGAATTACAAAACCAGAATTTTTCCTTCAGTTAGGAGAATAATAAATCTCACAGCGGTCTAGTTCAACACGTTTTAACATACCAACTAGAAATCTCCATTTCCATAATCAAGACAAATCATCTTAGTTGATATGTTATAATCTTCGCAGATGTAATGCCCAATTTCATCACCGACTACGAACTACACTTCTGAGTTTACAAAGAACTTGTGATTTATATCTAAAAGGCTAAAAACGTATTGACCCCTTGTGATGAATTAAGTTGATTAATTAGCCAAGTTTATTAATTAATCAAATTAACATGCAAATGCGTGGTAGCACAAAAAAATCACCAAATAACAAAAGTGCAGCAGAAAATAAATTGATACGGTGATATGTTTACGAATGGGGAAAACCTCCAAGGCAAAAACCCCACCAGCTGATTTTAAGGTCACCACTCTCGAGAATCCACTATTATCACAACAAGCGGTTACAAGTAAAAGAATCTCAGTACCTTATACCAACCTACAGTTGAACCCTTACCCCAATACCCAATTGGACTTGTTCAGTAGTGACAATCTCTCATTTTTTAATGCAAGACTCCCAATACGTGACTAATCAATTAATGCGCGGATTCCAGTGCGCGACTTACTCCTTTGCACGAATCCCAGTACATGACTAACTCCACAACAACCCTTTGATTGTTGTAGTTGATTTGCAGCAGCTTTACATAGAAACACCAGTAAGATCTTCAATGTTGGTGCAAAAGACTTTGCTTGATCATAAAACCCAAAGGCGTACAAGAAACGCAGTAAGAACTCTTTCTTCTGTAGGAGGAGGCTAGGGTTTCAAAAGGAAAACCTTATGAAGCTCTCTAGGGTTTGGTTTTTCTTTTCCACCTCCTTTAAATAGGAGCTTTAATGGGCTCTCCTATTCCAAATAGATTTACACAAATCTTGGGCTTTCTTAGTCCAATAAGAATTATACAAACCCATAAACAAATAGCCTTTTAGAGTAAAAACGTTGCTGACTATAATCTGAAACCTGTAAGCTCGATCAATCAAGACATCTATCGAGCTTTAATGAATCTCGACAGATTGAGCTTCTGTCGAGGAGGTATCGAAACCTGTAGTTTGCACTTTTCTTTAGCAATTCTTGAGTAATCTTCATGTCTTCAATTTAACCACTTGTAATGATCATCTTAAACATACTTAAATTTACCCAAATACAAGTAAAGTGCATTTTGTTAAAGGATATGCCAATTATATAAAAATGTCCCTAACAATCTCCCCCTTTGGCAATTCGTGATAAAATCACAAGAGTAAATTGAATGTCCTAGAATACATTCTACTCAAGATTACAGAATAAATAAGCCTACTCTAAAAGATCTGAACCTTGGAAGTTATTGCAAGAAGAAGGTTCAAAATCTTGATTTGGCTTCAACTTGTCTTTCCTGAAAGGCACTAAACAAAACACATCAAGGTAGCATATGGAAAATAATAACAAGTTAAATAAACAAGAAACATGTGTATAAAAAGAGAAAAGAAACAAGACATGTGAGATAAAGAGTGAAACACATACGTCATCACATATACCACTTGATAAGCATCATGTATGTAAAAATGGTTACAAAACCAAAAGATACACAACACAAAAATATATTAATATCAATGTGTATCAAACTAACTCTCCCCCTAAGTTAGTTACATCAAAAACTTTCTTCCTTTTAACATGAAGTTCTCCCCCTAAGTTTACAACTCCCCCTGAGGAATGACATTCAATTCTCAAAATTTCTCCCTCTTTTTGACACAATTGTCAAAGGGCATAAAAAGCCAAAAGACTTGACTGAAGATAAACAGAAAACAGATATAGAGGGAATGAGAAGAACAAGGAACCATAGACCTGCAAGAAAAATAAAAACAAGATGCTATGGACACAAAGGGAGAAAAAAAATGCAAAACAAAGAAAAATGAAATGCATGCAAGGTTATCTCGATCGATCGAGAGGTGTCGAGAAACTATCGAGACAACCTCGATGGATCGAGAAGGTGTCGAGGATCTATCGAGCAGACAGAAAAATTCTCGATAGATCAAGAAGCTGTCGAGAAGCTATCGAGATTGCAATAAGAAAAAGCTGAAGAGCTCGATAAATAGCCAAGCTGTTGAGAGGTGTCGAGGAGCTGTCAAGATGGCTTAAAAATAGTGTTTCAAGAAGGGAAAAACACAGATATGAATGCAATCAAACATGCAACTCAGCCAATGATCCAATCAACATTTTAACCTTTCAAAATCATCTCTCAATCAACAAAGAGTCAAGAATATAGTTCCAAAAACACACACACATACACTAAACAAGTCTAACCAATTTTATATTTCAAAAACAAGTTAAGACAGTTTAGTGAGCATATATCAATACATGTTAACCTTGTGATGGCCAAATCACATTGTACCTGTACATGTATCAAGAGTAGCAAAGAATACTACGTGTTGTGTGTGAAAAGCATCGCAAGATTGCATAAGTGTCTCAAGGTTATGACGATTTGAGATATGAGAAAATCACTTTAACTCACACACAATCATAACTGTTTGATGGGGACTATCACCTTTGAGGTATATCCTATAACTCCCACATCTCCTAGAAAACAGGCTTGCAATCATATTTAAAGCATTTTGTTCTTTTTGCTTTTATTTTCTTTGCATATTTTCTTTTTATTAAGAAAACCGTGCATGGGTATACAAAGGAGAGAAAAGAAATACCCAATTAAGTTAAGCTTTTGACATTGCACTTTTGCTATGCTGAAGCATACAGATGTCATTAACATTGCACTTTTGCTATGCTGAAGTATACAGATTTCATATCGTGATTCGCGGATAATAGTAGTGAGATAATTATTTATGCCTTTCTCTTAGGATTTTCTAGTCCTTCCCGTCAAAAAGAGTGATACGAGTGTTAAGTACAAGAGATTACTTAACCTTATTCATCACAAACAAAGAGCCACAGAGCTCACTTGCTTAGTTGTGCATAAGGATGCTCATCTAAGCTAGAAAAGATACAAAGTTTAGAAAACTCTGTTTCAATGGCCATCTTATGATTCACAAGAACTGATGTATACATACACACACTGTTTTTGTATTTTTCTGAATTTTTCATTTTTATTTTTATTTTGAAAACAAACAAAATAAAAACTAGACAACCAAAAAAAAATAGACAAACAATCATGAAAGTATTAAAGAAGGATGCATATGCATGAAAGTAAGAAAAAATGCTGATGCATGAAAGCATGATTCCAAAAGCAGTTAAGAAATCAAGCAAAAAGAGTCCTACTTTAGACAGAAAGAATTAAGGCAGAGGAAAAACAGAAAAGACAATTAAGTCTTAAGATCCTTTCTCACCCACACAGCACGAGTCTTTGGCCGTGAAGATGAAAAGGCACATGTCCTAGTATAACTACTACAGGACATAGAGGAATTAGAATTCCCCTGAAATTGAGTTAAAAAGCTTAAAACTTATAATAACTCACCAAGAATAGGTACAGAGCCTTTAGACAAAGGTTGAGACCTATTGGACACATGCTTATGGGGAAACAACTTGAAACAATTAGGGCGAGTGTGTCTAGAAACACCATAATGGTGATAAACATGAGTAGTTTTAGAGCTACTCGGCTTTCTAGAAGGAGGTCTAACCTTAGAGGTTGATAGAGACCTCAACTTTGGACAATTTGGCCTAATATGACCAACAATATGACAATGATGACAAGTGGGGACAAACTCAGAATTTTTATTCAACCTAGGAGGAGTTTTAGACATAGGTTTAGAAATTTCAGCGTTAACATCAGATTGTTTACCTTTTTCTAGCCTAGCAATATTAGCCTTCGACTCTTCATTATTCCTTTTAAATGGGGGAATATAAAAATCTTTTTCTTTTGAGTTAGGCTCAGAGTTAGGCTCAACAACAAGTTTGGCACTAGTTAATTTTTCAACTTCAGTTTTGAATTCAATTAGTTGCTCTTCCAAACTCTTAATCTTGTCCACATAAAATGAAATTTGATTTTTAAAATTCTCATTCAAATTATTGGCTTCATCCAATTTTGCAATCAAATCATCTTTTTCAAGCTGGACCTTTTTAAAATTAGCTTTTAATTTTGTAGACCATTCAAGAGATTTCATACAAAAATTATAAAGCTTGCAATAGGCATCTTGAATATCATCATCATTATTCAACACAAGATCATGCAAATCAAAACAATCAAGAGTTTCCATGACAACAGGGGTCAATGGGTCTCACAGCAAAGATTCAACTCTAATCAGAGTGTGCTTGCTCTGATACCACTTGAAAGGCCAAAAACAAATTGACCCCCTGTGATGAATTAAGTTGATTAATTAGCCAAATTTATTAATTAATCAAATTAACATGCAAACGCGTGGTAGCACAAACAAATCACCAAATAACTAAAGTGCAGTGGAAAATAAATTGACACGGTGATTTGTTTACAAATGGGGAAAACCTCCAAGGCAAAAACCCCACCGGGTGATTTTAAGGTCACCACTCCTGAGAAACTACTATTATCACAACAAGCGGTTACAAGTAAAGGAATTTTAGTACCTTATACCAACCTACAGTTAAACCCTTATCCCAATACCTAATTGGACTTGTTCTGTAGTGACAATCTTTCCTTTTTAATGTACGGCTCCCAGTACGTGACTAACTAATTGATGTGCGGATCCCAGTACGCGACTTACTCCTTTGCACGAATCCCAGTACGTGACTAACTCCACAACAACCCTTTGATTGTTGTAGTTGATTTGCAGCAGCTTCACATAGAAACACCAATAAGATCTTCAATGTTGGTGTAAGAGACTTTGCTTGGTCACAAAATCCAAAGGCGTACAAGAAACGCAGCAAAAACTCTTTCTTCTGTAGGAGGAGGCTAGGGTTTTCAAAAAGGAAACCTTATGAAGCTCTCTAGGGTTTGGTTTTTCTTTTTCCACCTCCTTTAAATAGAAGCTTTAATGGGCCGTCATATTCCAAATAGATTTACACAAACCTTGGACTTTCCTAGTCCAATAAAAATTATACAAACCCATAAACAAATAGCCTTTTAGAGTAAAAATGTTGCTGGCTATAATCTGAAACCTGTAAGCTCGATCGATCGAGACATCTACCGAGCTTTAATGAATCTCGACAGATCGAGCTTCTGTCGAGGAGGTATTGATGTGCATGAAATATATACAATAAAGTACTTACATATCTACATATTTAGCCCTACTTTTATGTTATTTTGTTACTAATTATATAATATCTTTGTGATTATAGTTAACAAGAGCTTTACATGCAAAGTGGGGCTAAGCCAATTGAATCAAGCCAACTTTCATCCAGCCAAGCATGAATTCAAGAGAAGACCAACCCAATTAAATTCAAGTCCAAGTGAAGCAAGGAATCAAAGGAAATTTGCACCAAATCCAAGTCCAATACGGATTAGGATTCTAGCCTGCACATAAGTAGTATTTTTGGCATAACTTTCGGCTCAGATATCCAATCGAGATGATTCAAGTTGGGTTGGAAAGTTAACTTAAAGGGATACAACTTTGTCATTTACCAAAAGTCCAAATTCTGACGTTAAATGGGCTAAAATTGTCGGTTAAGTGAAGTCTAAAAATCTGGGATTTTCTCCAAACGGGAATAGGATTCCTTGACCTATTTAAAGGCTCTTTAGGGGAAAAAAGAAAGAAGACTAGAGAGGAAAAGGGGGCGCCGCATAGAAGAACTGGAGGATCTAAGGACAAAGGCGAGAGCTTCATGTTGGTTAACCAATTCAGATGAAAGACATAAGTTTTATTTGTTTTCTTTTCAATTTTATTATGAACTAAATTTATTTTCTAGAGTGTTGATGTAGTCTAGCAATGAACACACAATTTATATTCTGAGTTATTTTATTTTTAATATTTCCATGATTGAGTGTTTAATTTTTATTCTTAATGCTTACTAATTTTTTACGAATTATTGTTTGATCAATTGAATTACAATGAGACAGAGAGGTGATTTATTATTTTATTTCTAGAATTAAACATCATTAGTTGAGCGAAAGTAGAGATGCTTTACTGCGATTAGTGCGATTTTTCAGAAAATTCAAAGTACGTAATGAGTCTCCAATTAATTGAATTCACATAGAGATATGAAATTGTTAGTCGAAGATATTTTTGATATTATTCGAGAGAAGATATTGAATACTTAAGGAATTTTTAATCATCAACGGGAGATTATTAGAATTTAATAATTAGGAAGAATAAATTTTGTGGGATTTGTTAGGTGAAATCAACCGCTCTAGATCCATTCTTATCATATTTTTACACTTTTAGATTTTTGCATTTTGTTAATCTTTTATTCGTAGATTTATTTTTATTAAATAGTTTAATTTAACTCAGATAGTAGAACGTTCCTTTTATTTTCGATTTTCCAAATAGTAATTAATTTAGTGAATTTCGGTATTCAATAACATAGTTAATCCCAGTGGGTTCGACATTCGTTTTCTAAAAACACTTTACAACTTGTTACGATTCTGTGCGCTTGCAGATTATTTTACGCGAAAATGTATCGAGACCTGCAGTTTGCACTTTTCTTGAGCAGTTCTTGAGTAATCTTCATGTCTTCAATTTAACCACTTGTAATGATCATCTTGAACCTACTTAGATTTACCCAAATATAAGTAAAGTGCGTTTTGTCAAAAGATAAGCCAATTACATAAAAATGTCCCCAACAATATCTTCTATGACTTTTCACATAAATCACATACTATGCATCTCATGGACTATATGATAATGTCCCATATTCATGTTACCATTATTTTAAATTATAATAAAACAAATTTATCAATCACAATATTAAGTCATACATCATGTCATACATAATATTATACAATAGGATTTAAGGGCACTAATCATAACAATCTCCCACTAGCCCTAAAGACTATTGTGCACTAATCTAACTCCCATTCCCTCCAAATGTGACTCGAAAGTCCTTTGAAGCTAGGCTTTGGTAAAGGGATTTGCTAGATTATTTGCACTATCAATCTTTGCTACAACCACATCTTCTCAAGCAACAATGTCTCGAATGATGTGGTATTTCCTCTCAATGTGCTTTCCTTTCTTGTGATTTCTTGGATCTTTGGATTGTGCAACCGCTCTACCATTGTCGCAAAACAATGTAACAAGAACCTGCTCAATTCTCATAACACCAAGATCAGAAAGGAATTTCTTGAGCAAAACAGCGTCCTTTGCTGCCTCACAAGCAGCAACATATTCGGCTTCCATTATGGAGTCGGCAATACAAGATTGCTTAACACTCGTCCAACTTATGGCTCCACCTACCAAGGTGAATACACAACCCGATGTGGATTTTCTTAAATCTAGATCTGACTGAAAATTTGAATCTGTATAGCCAATGGGAATCAAATCCTCACAACGGTAAATAAGTATACAATCTCTCGTTCTCCGCAGATACTTGAGAATATGCTTTACAGCTTGCCAATGTTTAGGTCCTAGATTTGATTGATATCGGCTGACCATGCCAACTGAATAACAAATATCCAGTCTGGTACAAAGCATGGCATACATGAGACTTCCTATTGCAGAAGCATAAGGAACTTTTCTAATCATGTTTTCTTCCTCTTGAGTCTTAGGCCTTTGGTCATCAGACAGAAGAACTCCATGTTTAAAAGGAAGTAATCATTTCTTGGAGTTTTGCATGCTAAACCGTTATAGAACCTTATCTATATATCCAGCTTGTGACAAACCCAACATCCTATTCTTTCGATCTCCCCAAAGCTTGATTCCTAGAATATAGTTAGCTTCACCCAAATCCTTCATATCAAATTGGCAAGACAACCAAACCTTTACTGATGACATTACCCTTACATCATTCCCAATAAGTAGAATATCATCAACATAAAGCACTAGGAACATTACTACTTTGTCTTGATGTCTCTTGTACACACATGGTTCATCAAGATTTTGTTCAAAACCAAATGATTTGATTGCCTGATCAAATCTGATGTTCTATGACCTAGATGCTTGCTTAAGTCCATAAATGGACCTTTTCAACTTGCATACCATATGCTCTTGGTTCTTTGCTATGAAACCTTCCGGTTGCAACATGTAGATTTCTTCTTCAAGATTGTCATTAAGAAATGCAGTCTTGACATACATTTTCCAAATCTCATAATCGTAATAAGCAACAATGGATAAGAGAATTCTGATAGACTTAAGCATGGCTACTGGCAAAAAATTTCATCATAGTTAATGCCTTCTTTTTGTGTGTACCCTTGTAGCACTAGTCTTGCTTTAAAGGTTTCAACATTTCCATCTATCCCTCTCTTCCTCTTGTAAACCCATTTGCAATCAACAGGTTTAATGTCGTTAGGCGCCTCTACAAGATCCCATACATCATTGGAATACATAGAATCCAATTCAGATTTCATAGCTTGAACCAAATGATGAGCATCTATATTATTTATTTTCTCCTTATAAGTGTAGGGATCCGATTCAGCCTCTTCTGAGATAGCTTTATAAGTTTCTCCCAAACCTATAAATCTCACAAGAGGCCGAACAATTCTCCCACTACGATGAGGCACCTGTGTACTAGACATATCATGAGTAGTATCCTGTGGTGTATCTAATACAACTAAATCATTCCTGGTTTTATCCAATGGTTGCTTAACTACAAGTTCATTCATTTCAGCCAAGACAACTCTACTTCTAGGAGTAAAATTATTTATATAGTCATTTTCCAAGAATTTGGCATTTGTGCTAACAAACACTTTATTATCCTTATGACTATAAAATAAACCTCCAACAATTCCTTTTGGATACCCTACAAAGAAAACCACTTCTGTTTTAGACTGTAACTTGCCAGACTTTCCTTTTAACACATGTACTGGACAACCCCAAAAATGGAGATGTCTCATACTAGGCTTACGGCCATTCCACAACTCTACAGGTGTTTTAGGAGCAGACTTCGAAGGTACCAAATTCAGAAGATACATTGCAGTATTTAAGGCATATCCCTAAAAAGAAACTAGTAGAGTTGAATAACTCATCATAGATCTAATCATATCTAAAAGAGTCCTATTCCTTCTTTCTACTACACCATTTTGTTGTGGAGTTCCAAGTGCAATCAACTGGGATATAATCCCATTTTTTGTCAAATAATCCTTGAAATTCCCAAGAAGGTATTCGCCACCTCGATCAGATCCAATGGCCTTTATGTGTTTACCCAATTGATTTTCAACTTTAGCCCTATACTCTTTGAACTTTTCAAAGGCTTTTGACTTCTTTTTCATTAAGTACACATAACCAAATCTAGAGTAATCATTAGTGAAAGTAATGAAATACTCATAGCCACCTCTTGCTTGGATTGACATAGGACCACATACATTTGAATGTATTAGTTTTAGCAAATCTTAGGCTTTTCTACCTTTTGCATTAAAAGGTCGTTTGGTCATTTTACCTTCCAAATAAGATTCACAAATTGGAAAACCATCAAAGTCCTTGAGCCCTAAGAGTCCATATTTGATAAGTCTTTGAATTCTGTTTGAATTAATATGACCCAAACGCAAGTGCCAAAGATATGCTTCACTAGTAGAAGGAAACCTTCTCTTTAATGACTTTACATAAGAGTTATTATCTAATTTAGAATTATATAATTCATGCTTATCAGGAGTTAAAATATAAAGACCATCCACAATATTGCCAAAACAGATAAACACTTTACCCTTCTTTATTACAACATTGTCTTTAAGGATAACACAATATCCATTTTTACCTAAATAAGTTGCAGAAATTAAATTCCTACGAACATTAGGTACATAAAGACAATCTTTCAATATTAAAACCCTAGACTCAAAACAAAAATTAACAAAACTAACAGCTACAACCGGAATCCTGCTCTCATTAGCTAAAGTTAGAAACAATTCCCCTTCATGAAGCTTTTTAGTCTCCTAGAACCCCTGCAAAGAATTACAGATATGATTAATTTAACCTGAATCCACACAGCAGGAATCTGTGGGATTTTGTACTAAACATATTTCAAGGAGGAATGAACTTTTCATACCCTTATTATTGGCAGCCTTGAACTTTGGACAATTCCTCTTCCAATGTCCTTTCTCACCACAATGGAAACATTTTCCTTTGATCTTCTTTCCTTTGTTGGCAACCCCTAAGGCAATTTGCTTACCCTCTTGCTTAGTGAAGTCCTTCTTCTTACCCTTGCCTTTTGACTTAGGTTGAGAGGTAGAAGCTTCACCCACATTGGCTTCAACACTAGAAGTACCAAGGATGCCTTCCGCCGCCACTAACTCATTCATTATTTCAGACAAAGCATAAATCTTTTTGTTCATATTATAATTTAGTCTGAATTCCTAGAATGATTCCGGTAGTGACTGGAGTATCATATCTACTTGGGATTCTTCATCAATGTCGGCACCTAAAACTTCTAATGTATTCCAATTAGAGATCATTGTAAGACAATGCTCTCCCACTGAACTACCTTCAGCCATTTTGGTATTATAAATTTGCCTCATGGTTTCTTGCCTTACTGAACGGCCTTGCTCACCAAACATCTCCTTCAGACTTAACATAATGTTTGAAGTTAGTTCTACATCCTACATTTGATGTTGTAGAACATTTGAGATGGAAGCTAGGATATAGCACTTGGCCATTTCATTAGATTTCTGCAAATGATCATATTGCAGTTTTTCCTCTAGAAAAGCATCTAATGAAGGAAAGCTAGGACATGGTTGAGTAAGCACATATTTGTGCTCTTTAGCTGTAAGAACAATGTCCTAATTTCTTTTCCAATCAACATAGTTGGATCCAGTCAGTTTGTTTTGATTAAGAATAGAAACAAGTGGGCTAAATGATGCCATGATTAAATCTAAAAATAATAAATATGAATATAATAAGTAAACTGGACATTATCAATTTAGCATATAAGCATATAATATGGAACCTTAATAAAACCATAAAATAATATACGCAACAACAACCCAATCCCATGTTTAAAATTCCTTGGAAGCAAGTAAATTATAAGCACTTTGATTGATTGAGAATTATTCTCATTATTAGTGCTATCATGATAACTCTTATCAAACACTAATAACATGTCGTATTTCCTTTAGCCTCTAAGTAATAATAGTAAGAACTCAGCATAGAGGATACTATAATACTTAGTCTAGTGTATACCATTGTCTAGAATCATGTGTAGTCACATTTCATCCCTTTAACAGGTTTATTTTGTAGTACCATGATAAAAACACCGTCCGCATAGAATGCAAAGCTCAAAGCTAAGACAAGGTGTTTGATTAAACTACTATAAACCAGGAAATTTAATTTTGTAGGACCATGGAATAAATACTCTCCGCATGGAATGCTAAGCTCAAGGTAAAGACAAAGTACATATTTCACACTACTATGAACCAACAATGGAGGCCGTGAGATCCAACCCTTGTACCTCTCTCCCACTAGATGTTTGAAAATAAAGTTATTTATTTATTTATTTTTATTTGGAAATCATGTGTAATCTAATCACACACAGCCTTGCACTTTTAAAACTTGAAAACACTTTCTAAAAATTCAAAAATTTCCTTCTTTCGATTGATTGAATGTGCCCTTCGATCGATTGAAAAAATTAAAAAATTCAAACCTAATTATCTGCCTGGCTCCATCAGTATTCGATCGCTTCTCCGATCGAAAAATTAAATTTGATCGATCAACTAGAAATCGGGTATCAATCGAATCAAGCAGATTGGCCACCAATTCACTCCATCGATCGAAAACAATTTTCGATCGATCGAAACTCGTGAACTTAGAATTTCAAGGATTTTTCCTGAAGTGTTTTCAACGGCATTTCATGAACAAACAACCAACATATGAACATGATAAACAGACATAGATATCAAAACTGAATTCCATTGATGTTATAGCCTTAAAGTTCAATTTAACACACTTAAATTCAAATTTAAACAACATCACAACATCAATTTCAATTTTCATCAAAACATAATTTCAATCAACATGCAGAAAATCAATTAAATAACTTTCTAACATCATGAAACTGTTAGGACATATATGTTTCACTTGTTAAAAAACATGTCATTCTTTTATGTAATTAGCCAATTCTTTGACAAAACGCACTTTACTTGTAATTGGGTAGATTTAGGATGTGTTTTATGCTTCAAGAAACTGTGTTTCTAGATCAAGTGTTGAAGTCATCAAGTTTGTCCAAAAAATAAGCTGAAAAGTGCAAGTTCATTAAAGCTCGACAGCTAGCATGTGTCAAGGTTTAAAGAGCTGTTCCAGCCCTGACGCTGGACAGCTTCTCGACAGGTGCTCGACAGCTTCTATCTGTCGAGAATTACGAATTTCAGAATTCTAATATGATTTTCTTGGAATCCGTGGATGTGTCTTTGGGCCTTATTTTCTCCTAACCCTAGACATATGAAATGATTATTTTAAGGGCCGTCAAAGAGTTCATAAGTTGCACAAGCATTGAGAAATCCTTGTTCAAGCAAGTTGTGACCTCAGAAAAAGTTCTTGCCCTAGTTCATCTCTCTTGTGAAGAAGTTGCTGTGTAATGTGCACCGTAGGGTTTTGTAACCAAGCATCTTCTTGATCTTCATCATGTGGATGAATTGAAGAACTTTGCAGCCAACGACCTTCTCTAGTTGGTGATTGAAGTCGTGTACTGGGATCCACGCAATTGGTTAGTCATGTACTTGGGAGCCGTGCATTGAAAGGAGAAATTGTCACTACAGAATAAGTCCAATTGGGTATTAGGATAAGGGTTCAACTGTAGGTTGGTAAGGTACTTGGGATTCCTTTATTTGTAACCGCTTGTTATGATAATAGTGGAATTTCGGGAGTGGTGACCTTAAAATAACCCGGTGGGGTTTTTGTCATGTAGGTTTTCCCCATTCGTAAACAAATCACCGTGTTATTTAATTTCCGCTGCATACTTAGTTTAATTGGTGATTTGTTTGTGTTACCAAGCAATTTGCATGTTAATTTGATTAATTAAAAACTTGGCTAATTAATCAATTAATCCATCATAAGGGGTCACTACATTTGTGGCCTATCAGAAACTATCATTCTTAATTCCAAAAATTCACAAAACATGTTATACAATTTGAAATTAAAGACCGCTCTCATACCAATTGTTGGTTTAATCATGGTTTGTATCTCATACAAAACATACGCAGCGAAAATTTAACAGATCTACTTCATTCGTAATTGATAACATGCACTATGTAAGTTTCAGAATATATAATTAAAAGAGTGTACCTTGGTGCGGTGAATTTCAAAACCAAAGATCAGAAGTTCTCGGGAACACTTTCAATCTTCACTCCAATTTCGGTAATGCCAAAGATGTGTGGTTACTCAATCAGTTTTTGTTCAAGGGAGAATGTGAGTGTCTAACTCTCACATACACACCATTTTCACAATGATGTCTCTTTTTCATATATCAAAATTCTGTATGTTTTTCTCCTTATAACTGATTACCTAATTGGGCTAGCCTTTTGGGCCTTTCCAATTGGGCTTTAGTATGTGACTTGGAGTGGGACCAAAAGGGACCAATAAGACACTAGCTCCAATGAGCCTTGAGCTTTTCTGTCAACTCTTGACAAATTCCAAGTTACCATTAACTATATTTAATACCACTATATAAATATAGTTGCACTCTAGGCCTTATTTATAAATTATATCCTAAGACTTTATTATACATGCAACTTCTTCATAAAATATTCGTAGTAATACAAAGTCATGAATATAGACTGCCAATTTGTAAATTACTATATCTTAATTCGTTGAGTACCTGGTTTAATCCTTTAAAAAGTTATTCAACATATATTTATGAAATCCAATTTCATAAATATATACTTTAGTAACTTCTTATCAAAGTGGTTAGGCCCAACTCTCTGAATAACTAAACCCATTAAACTTATCTCAAGGAAATATTTTATATCTCTGTTAAGAGACTATGAATTTCATCTTGAGAATATATGTCCCATCAACACTAAATGTGACTGCCCAACATACTGAGGTTTTGACCGTTAGGATAGATCTCACTCCTGATATATCAAAGCAACTTACACTTCATGATCAGGTCCATTATCCTCTTAGGATTAAGAGTTCATGCAAATAAAAGTCGTGAGATTTATTATTCATTTGACAGTCATTAGGAGAATAATAAATCTCATAGTGGTCCAGTTCAATATGTTTTAACTTTTAAAACATATCAACATACCGACTAGTAATCTCCATTTCCATGATAAAGAGAAATCATCTTAGTTGATATGTTATAGTCTTCGCAGATGAAATGTCCAATTGCATCACCGACTACGAACTACAATTCTGAGTTTACAAAGAACTTGTGATTTATATCTTCTGTGACTTTTCACATAAATCACATACTATTCATCTTATGAACTATATGATAATGTCTCATATTCATGTTACCATTATTTTAGATTATATTAAAACAAATTTATCAATCACAATATTAAGTCATACATAATGTCATACATAATATCATACAATAGGATTTAAGGGCACTAATCCTAACAAATGCTCTCTCACTGAACTACTTTAAACCATTTTGGTATTATAAATTTGCCTCATAGTTTCTTGCCTTACAGAATGGCCTTGCTCACTAAACATCTTCTTCTGACTTAGCATAGTGTCCGAAGCTAGTTCTACATCCTGCATCTGATGTTGTAGAACATTTGAGATGGATGCTAGGATACAACACTTAACCATTTCATTAGATTTCTGCCAACGATCATATCGTTGTTTTTCCTCAAAAGGAACATCTAATGAATGAAAGCTAGGACATGGTTGAGTAAGCACATATTTGTGCTCTTCAACAGTCAAAACAATGTCCAAATTTCTTTTCCAGTCAACATAGTTGGATCCAGTCAGTTTGTTTTGATTAAAAATAAAAACAAGTGGGCTAAATGATGCCATGTTCAAATCTAAAAATAATAAACATGAATATGATAAGTAAAATGGACATTATCAATTTAGCATATAAACATATAATATGGAACCTTAATAAAACCATAATATAATCTATGCAACGACAACCCAATCCCATGTTTATATTTTCTTAGTGGCAAGTTTATTATAAACACTGTGATTGATTGAGAACTATTCTCATTATTAGTGCTATCATTATAACTCTTATCAAACACTAATAATATGTCGTATTACCTTTGGCCTCTAAGTAATAATGTCATAGCTCCTTTGGGAGGTTAACATTACACTTAGTCTAGTGTACACCATTATCTAGAATAATGTGTAGCCACATTTCATCTCCCTTTATAGTGTTTAAACTTGTAGTACCATGAAACAAAACACCCTCCTTTGGGATTGCGAGGCATATACGCCAAGATGAGGTGCTTGTCCCTACTACTTTAAACGGGTAAGTTCAATCTTGTAGTACTATGAAATAAACACCCTCCTTTGGGATCGCGAGGCGTATACGCCAAGACAAGGTGCTTATTCCACACTACTATGAACCAATAATGGAGGCTGTGAGATCCAAACCTTGTATCTCTCTCCCACTAGATGTCTTAAAACAAAGGTTTTTAAATATAAAACACGCATAAACAAATTACACATAGCCTTGCACTTTATATATGTAAACAACACTTAGATAAAATTTTGAATCTACAGTCCTCGATCGATCCTTGACAGATGCTTGATCGACCGAGAAAAGTTCTGGATGCTCGATCGATGCTCGATAGATTCTCGATCGATTGAGAAACAATTCCGTGAAGATCGATCAATGCTTGAGAGATCCTCGATCGATCGAGAAAACTTCTGTTAGCTCGATCGATGCTCGATAGATGCACGATCGATCGAGCGTCGCGAATTTCGAATTTTCCAGAATTTTTCTAAGATAGTTTTTAACGTTTTCATGAACAAAACAACCATCATATGAACATAATGGATAGAAATTGATATCAAAACTGAGTTTCATTGATGCTATAGCCTTAACGTTCAGTTTAACATACTTAAACTCAAAATTAAACAACATCATAACATCAATATCAATTTTTATCAAACAATAATTTCAGCAACCATGCAGAAAACTGATTTCTAACACATGAAACTATTGTCTATAATTCAAAAACTCTAAACATGTTAAACATATATGAAATGAAAACCTGGCTCTGGTACCAATTGATGGAAACATGCATGTTTGTATCACATACAAAATTTATGTAGCGGAAAAATAACGGATCTACTTCATTCATAAATATTAACATGCACTATGTAAGTTTCAGAATTTGAGAACAAGAAAGTGTACATTGGAGCGGTGAATTTCAAAACCGAAGATCAGAAGCACTTGGGAACACTTTCAATCTTCACTCCAATTCCACTAACGCCCAAGATGTGTGGTTCTCAATCAGTTTACAAATGGAGAATGTTAAAGTGTCTAACACTTACATACACACAACTTCACAATAGTGTTCTTACAATTCTCTACAGAAAATTCTGTATGTTTTTCCCTTTGTATCTAACTGATTATCTAATTGGGCTGGTCTTTTAGGCCTTAACAATTGCGCTTAAGTGTGTGGCTTGGAGTGGGAACCAAAATGGACCAACAAGACACTAGCTTTAATGGGCCTTGGGCTTTTTTGTCAACTCTTGATATGTCTAAAATTACCATTAATTATATTTAATACCACTATATAAATATAATTGCACTCTAGGCCTTATTTATAAATTATATCCCAAGACTTTATTTGTACATGCAACCCCTTCATAAAATATTCATAGTAATACAAAATCATGAATGTAGACTGCCACTTTGTAAATTACTACATCTTATCCTTGAGTACCTGAATTAATTCTTTAAAGTTATTCATCATATATTTATGAAATCCAATTCCATAAATATATACTTTAGTAACTCCTTACTAAAGTGGTTAAGCCTAACTCTCTGAATAGCTGAACCCATTAAACTTATCTCAAGGGAATATTTTATATCTCCTGTAAGAGACTATGAATTCCATCTTGAAAATATATGTTCCATCAGCACTAAATGTGGTTGCCCAACATACTGAGGTTTTGACCGCTACATTAGATCTCACTCTCGATATATCAAAGTAACCTACACCTCATGATCAATTCCATTATTCTCTTAGGATTAAGAGTTCATGCAAATATAAGTCGTGAGTTTATTATTTATTTGACAGTTGTTGGAAGAATAATAAATCTCATAGCGGTCCAATTCAATATGTTTTAAATCTTAAAACATATCTACATACCAACTAGAAATCTTCATTTCCATGATCAAGATAAATTATCTTAGTTGATATGTTATAGTCTTCGTAGATGAAATGCCCAATTTCATCACCGACTACGAACTATAATTTTGAGTTTATAAAGAACTTGTGATTTATATCTTCTATAACTAAATCACATAAATCACATACTATACAACTCATGGACTATATGATAATGTCCCAATATTCATGTTACATTATTTTAGATAATGATAAAACAACTTTATTAAACACAACATTAAGTCATACATAATGTCATATATAGCATCATACAATAGGATTTAAGGGTACACACATCCTAACATTATCTATGCCATGCTTTGTACTAGAACGGATATTTGTTATTCAGTTGGCATGGTTAGCCGATATCAATCAAATCTAGGACCAAAACATTGGCAAGCTGTAAAGCATATTCTTAAGTATCTACGGAGAACAAGAAATTATATACTTGTTTACCGGTGTGAGGATTTGATTCCCATTGGCTATACAGATTCAGATTTTCAATCAGATCTAGATTTCAAAAAATCCACTTCAGGATGTGTTTTCACCTTGAGAGGTGGAGCCAAAAGTTGGAGGAGTGTTAAGTAATCTTGCATTGCGGACTCCACCATGGAAGCTGAATATTTTGTTGCTTGTGAGGTAACAAAGGAAGCTGTTTGGCTTAAGACATTCCTTTATAGTCTTGGTGTTGTGAGAATGGAGCAAGTTCCCATTACATTATTTTGCGACAATAATGGAGCAGTTGCACAATCCAAAGATCTAAGGAATCACAAGAAAGGAAAGCACATTGAGAGAAAGTACCACATCATTCGAGACATTGTTGCTCGTGGAGATTTAGTAGTAGTAAAGATTGAAAGTGCAAAGAATCTAGCAGATCCCTTTACCAAAGCCTTGCCCTAAAGGACTTTCGAGTAACATTTGGAGGAGATGGGAGTTAGATTTGTGCACAATAGTCTTTAGGGCAAGTGGGAGATTGTTAGGATTAGAACTCTTAAATCCTAATGTATAATGCTATGTATGATATTATGTATGACATGATGTATGACTTAATATTGTGATTGATAAATTTTTTTACTTTTATCTAAAATAATGATAACATGAATATGGGACATTATCATATAGTCCATTAGGTGCATAGTATGTGATTTATGTAAAATGTCATAGAAAATATAAATCACAAGTTCTTTGTAAACTCAGAATTTTAGTTCGTAGTCGGTGATGAAATTGGGCATTTCATCTGCGAAGACTATAACATATCAACTAAGATGATTTGTCTCGATCATGGAAGTGTAGACTTTTAGTTGATATGTTTTAAGAGTTAAGACATATTAAATTGGACCACTGCGAGATTTATTATTTTCCTAACGACTGTCAAATTAGTAATAAATCTCACGACTTCTATTTACATCAACTCTTAATCCTAAGAGGATAATGGACCTAATCACGAAATGTAGGTTGCTTTGATGTATCAAGAGTGAGATCTAAAGTAACGGTCAAAACCTCCGTATGTTGGGCAGCCACATTTAGTGTTGATGAAACATATATTCTCAAGATGAAATTCATAATCTCTTAATGGAGATATAAAATATTCATTTAAGATAAGTTTAATGGGTTCAATTATTCAGAGAGTTAGGCCTAACTACTTTGGTAAGAAATTACTAAAGTATATATTTATGAAATTTTATTTCATAAATATATAATGAATAACTTTAAAGAATTAAACCAGGTACTCAAGGATAAGATGTGGTAATTTACAAAGTGGTAGTCTACATACATGACTTTGTATTACTACAAATATTTTATGAAGGGGTTGCATGTACAATAAAGTCTTGGGATATAATTTATGAATAAGACCTAGAGTTCAACTATATTTATATAGTGGTATTAAATATAGTTAATGGTAATTTTGGACTTGTCAAGAGTTGACAGAAAAGGCCAAGGCCCATTGGAGCTAGTGTCTTATTGGTCCCTTTTGGTCCCACTCCAAGCCATGCACTAAAGCCCAATTGGAAAAGCCCAAAAGGCTAGCCCAATTAGATAATCAGTTATAAGGAGAGAAACATACAGAATTTTAATGTATGAAAAAGAGAGACATCATTGTGAAATGGTGTGTATGTGAGAGTGAGACACTCTATCATTCTCCTTTGAAAACTGATTGAGAGACCACACATCTTGGGTGTAAAGTGGAATTGGAGTGAAGATTAAAAGTATTCCTAAGTACTTCTGACTTTGGTTTTGAATTTCATTGCACCAAGGTGTGCTCTCTTGTTCTAGAATTCTGAAATTTACATAGTACATGTTATCAATTGCGAATGAAGTAGATCTGTTAATTTTCCGCTGTGTACATGCATTTTGCCACTGCGTACGTTTTGTATGTGATGCAAACATGCATATTTCCATCAGTCCCAACATTGGGTGCGTATTTTTTTTAATCATTTTTCCTGACTTCTTCATTTAACACTTACATGTATAACATTGCTTCTTTCATGATCTTGCCGCTTCTGATTGTCTTGAATTGGAGAGTCAACATCGTGAGCAAGTTCAGGTTGCCTTTGCTTTTGCCTGAGAAATTGAGGATTTTTACGATTTGGTTGATCCTCACCACTTGATTGAGTGGTGTCTTGGACCCGAGCCTTCTGAGTACGTGTTAGAAAAGATTTGTCTAGAAGAAAAAAGTAAGTTTGTCTTTGTAAGTCTTCTCATTACTTAGTATGATTACTCATCTTGCTCCCTTTATTAGCAAAAATGGCCATTAGGTACAGTAAGGAGAAGTATGCCCGCATTAGAGGGATGAAGAATGAACCCCTGTCTTAGCTTGCCGCGGATCCGAAGAGGAGAAAGCTTCATGAAGAGAAGGGTGAAACCTGTCGGTCCAAATTATCCTATCCTCTCCAACTCTGTCTCTTGAAGTTATGGCTTCTACTCCTCCCACCACTCGCTTAAAGGGGAAAGGCAAGGTTGGGAAGAGCATTTGGGACGATCTAGCTACAACCCTTGGACGAGCTCATAATATGGTTACTGATAATGAGCTTAGAGGTTTGTCGTCAATTCCTTCGTATGAGTTGGTTAGTCGTCATATCCATAAGTTGGTGCAGGTATAAACTTCTTCTTCTCTTTCTCTTTCTCCAAACCGCTTTTTTTTTTTTTTTTTTTTTTTGCGCCAATCATATTGTAACCTTCTCCTTTTCTTTTTCTTTTTAAGTTTCTTGGAGAATCTTTGCACTTGACAACAGGTTACCTCAGTAGTGAGTAGAAGATTGTGGTGGCTAACTCCAAACTAGAGTCTGTTGAGGCAGAAAGTTCAAGGCTAAAAAAGGGCCTTATTAAGGTGATGGATGAAGCGAACAAAGCAAGGGAGAAGGTCAAGGAACTCAGTGAAGCCCTGAGAGTGGAGAAGATGCTCATCATTCAAAAGGATGAGGAAATCCAGGCAGCTCTTCTCAAGACCGATGTTGAGAGGGAAAAAAGGTCATCCAACAGTTCATAAAGTCTGAGCATTTTTTTGACCTCTAGTTCATCCAATACTTCAAAGGCTTTAAGCTTCTACGTAGGTGGACGATGAAGCACCATAGTCTAGCCGTGGATTTCTCTAACCTCGACTTTGAAACTATCGACATTGAAATTCTGGCTGATGAGGCTAAGGAACAAGACGAAGTGACGACTGCTACCGTTGGTGGGGAGGATGTTATCATTGCTGAAGGAACTGATTTAGGCCAAGGGGGTTAGACTATTGCTCCCTTTACTTAGCATAATCTACTTTTTATTTCTTTTTTTCGAACAATGGTTGCCTTTTTGTTTTGAGGCTTTTACTTTTGTTTAAGAACAAAAATTACCTCTTTGTTTTGAGGTCTATACTTGACTGTTTTTTTTTATTGCACATTTTCCCTTTGAACGCTTATTCTAGCTAAGCTTTTCATTTATCAATGATTTCTCATATGACTAAATCTTGCTTCCAGAAGATTTTGACGATCTACTTTGGGTCATTTTGTGTCTTGAGCTTGTTTGATTCCAAACTTGTCTTTTAAATGAAGTTTTTCCATCAAATCTCGTCATTCGAAGAAGGATTTTTTTTATCATGAACTTTATGATTTGAACTTGCCGTCAGTAGAAGGAATTTTTTTATTATGACTTTGATGATTTGAACTCATCTTTGGTGGACAGAGTTTTTTACCATGAACTTTAAACTTGTCATTAGTAGACGGGTTTTTCACCATGTATTTAATGATTTAAACCCGTCATTAGTAGATGGGTTTTTTACCATGTATCTGATGATTTAAACTCATTATTAGTAGACGGATTTTTTTACCATGTATTTGATGATTTAAACTCTTCATTAGCAAACGGAGTTTTTTACCATGTATTTGATGATTTAAATTCATCATTAGTATACAAAGTTTTTTTTACCATGTATTTGATGATTTAAACTCGTCATTAGTAGACAGAGTGTTTTACCACGCATTTGATGATTTGAACTCATCATTGATAAACAGAGTTTTTACCATAAATTTTTATGATTTGAACTTCGCCGATATGCTTGCTTTGCATGGCTTGTGCTTAGTCGCTAGATACATATGTTAAGGACTTGGTCTTTGGAAAGAAATGGCTTAATGACGCATTATTTGCTTTATTCACCCTTGCTTACGAAAGTATTACAAAGGTAAAACTTAACAAAGTAAAAGAAAAGACAACTTAACGAAGAATACAAGAAATGGAAAATGCTTTGCAAACAAAAGAAAATCTCGCTTATCTGTTAGTTAATAAGACAAGGTATTCCAAGTGCTGGAATTTATTGGCGTCGGTGGTACTTTTAATGGTAGTACTTCTTAAGATGTTTTGCATGCCAACGATGAGGTAAAGGTTTACCTTTAAGGTCTTCCAAGTAGTAACTTCCCTTTCTTGAGTAACAAGTGACCTTTACCTTGATGGCATCCTTCTACATGGTCGGCTAGAAATACCCTGCTCAGATTACTTTCCCTACCAGTGATTGCGGACCTGAGTGGTTTCTAAAAACCCCTTTATGGATTTCCCATAGTACGTACATTGCATCCTCAGGATCTAAGCACTTCAAGTAAGGTTGTGAGAACCCTCTTTTGTACAGTTCATCACTTAGGATTGTAAACCTGGACGACCTTACTTTGACCTTTCTGACCTCTGACGAGTCTGCTAGAAGTTTTACGCCTTTGATATAAGCCAAGATTGGGTCCATCCAGCTGCTCATGGATTGAATGTGAGACACATGCAACCCCTCTATGCTTGGAACACTTTGCATTTCCATGTGTAGTCTAGGCTTTCCTGTGCTACTGATGGACGATGTCAATCTAGCCACCTCGTTAGCTTCTAAATTTTCTTTCTTCAGTACTTCTACAATCCTAACATCATCAAAATGGGAAATCAACTGATTGGTCAGTTTTAAGTACCTTTTCATTCTGTCTTCCTTCGCTTCATATGCATTGGTTATCTACCCCACGACTAACTTTGAATTTGTATTCAACTTCAGATTTTTAACTCCTAGAGCTTTCGCTACCCTCAGACTAGTAAGGATTGCTTCATACTTTGCTTCATTATTCATTACTGGGAATTGAAGTTGGACCCCATATTTGAGGACATCCTTCTTAGGAGAGAGAAGAACCACACCTACACCCCCAATACCTGCGATTGATGACCCAGCTATATGTATCGTCCAATATTCTGCCTTTGGGTTTGGATCCATCTTAGTGAATTTGATGTTGAAGTCAGCCAACGCCTAAGCTTTAATAGTAGTTTGTGGCTTGTAATTAATATCGAACTGACTTAGCTCAATTGCCCATTGAACCATTCTCCCTTTTGTCTCGAGCTTACTCATGGCCTTTTAGATGGGCTGATTTATCATGACTAGGATGGTATGAGCCTGGAAGAACGAATGGAGCTTCCTTGATGCGATGATCAGGGAGAAAGCCATCTTCTCAATTCGTGGGTATTTTGCCTCGGCACCCTGGAAAGCCTGACTTGTGTAATAAATTGGCTGCTGGACTTTGAGCTCTTCATGGATCAATGCTGAGCTAACAGCCATTTGTGACACAGTGAGATAGTGGAACAGGTCTTCTCCTTCTATAGATGAGCTTAAGAGTGGTGTTCTAGATAGATACTTCTTGAGTCTTTAGAAAGTAGCCTCACACTCTTCTATCCACTAGAAGGCTTGTTTCAATGTTTCGAAAAAAGGGAGGCACTTATCTGTGGCCTTGGAGATAAACCTGTTCAAGGCCACTATCCGTCTAGTCAATCTTTGTACCTCTTTCACGTTTCTCTGTGAAGCCATGTCAAGTATGGCTTTAACATTCTCCAGGTTGGCTTCGATTCCTCACTCAGATACCATGAACCTGAACTAGAGAAACTTGCCTGATGACACTCCAAACACACACTTTGCTGGATTCAGCTTCATTTAGTACTTCTTCAAAGTGTCGAAGGTTTCCTTGAGGTCGTCTAGATGCTACTTTGCTCTTAAAGAGCATGTTGTCCACATATACCTCCTTGTTTCGCCCTATCTACTTGCTAAACATCTGATTTACCAGCCTCTAGTAAGTAGCCCTTGCATTTTTAAGTCCAAATGGCATGACCCTATAGCAGTATAATTCCTGATTAGTTACGAATGCAGTTTTCTCTTGATCTTCCTTGTTCATGCGAATTTCGTTATAACCTAAAAATGCATCCATGAAGTTTAGTAAGCTAGCTGTGGAATCTACAAGTTGATTAATCCAGGGAAGAGGGAAACTATCTTTTGGGCAGGTGTTGTTGAGGTCCATGAAATCCACGCACATCCTCTATTTCTCATTAGACTTTTAACCATGACGACATTAGCAAGACATTCAGGATAGAAGACCTCTCAGATAAAGCTTGCGGTTAACACCTTTCCTACCTCTTCCATAATAGCTTTATTCCTTTCTGGGGCAAAGACTTGGCATTTTTGCTAGACAGGCTTCTTCATCAGATTAACATTCAATTGATGTTCTATCACCTTGTCATCTATGCCCAGCATGTCCTCTTGGGTCCAGGCAAAAACATCCAGATTTTCTTTCAGAAACTTTACTATCCTTCCTCTTATTGAAGAATTGAGCTCCCTACCTACCCTAGTGACCTTCGAAGGATCTCCTTCTACCAGTTCTACATCTTCCAATTCTTTGGTTAGTTTAACAGGTTCTTCTTCCACCATCTAGGCATGGTTTTCTTTAGAGGCTAGTACCTCCTGGTAACACTCTTAAGTTAACAACTAGTCTCCATATATTTCTCCAATCTTGTGAGGGGTTGGAAATTTCAACTTGAGATAGTAAGTAGAGGTTACAACTTTAAATGGATTCAGCGTGGGTCGTCCAACGATCACATTGTATGACAAGGTGCAATCGACGACCAAAAAGTCCACCATTGTCAATAAACACTCTCTTAGTGTTGAATCCTTCTATTGTCAACATAATGATGAGTGGATCATCGTGTGGCTACTTGATCCCCTTGGCATCACGTTAAAAAAAAACAATTTCATCCTTATTGGAATGACGGTACTTTGTAGAAGGGTGTTTAATATGGACATTATTGATCTGTCTTTAGTATGTCATTCTCAAGGACTTGTACGACCCTTTAGTTGCTAGCCCTCTTGTGATCAACCTAATTTCTCCTACTACTTGCTTCGGGTGATCTCGCTTATCATCTTTATGGTCGTCATGGGAATTGTCTTCACTCCTTGACTGAGATTGATGGTCTCTCTTGATAAACTTTTGAAGTTTGCCCTTTTGGATCAGCTCTTCAATCTGTTCCTTCAAATTATAACACTCATTAATGTAGTGCTTATGATCTTTATGGAAACGGCAATACTTTTTCAGGTCTTGCTTTTTAGAAGATGAGCTCAATGGCTTCGACCACTTCTGGCCAGGTTCATCCTTGATCAGTATTAAGATCTTATTTGCAAGCATCACTAGTGGAATGAAGTTCATCTTCTTCTTTGGAGCCTCCGGGGTACTCTTGCTAGACTTGGTTTTGAAGGAGTGGTCCTTCTGGTCGTTCTTCTTATGGTGTGAGTCACTGGTTTCTTCCCTCTTCCGTTTGCCAATCAAACCCTTTGCACTTAGGGCATTTTCCCCATTCATGTACTTTCGATCCTTAAACAGCAAATCTGTCATGGAGGTTGGTTCCTAGTGAAAAGACGAGATCAAGATTGTTTAGCCTAGCTTGGAAGGTCGTCATGATAACTTGATTGTCAACTTCATCAATTTCTAGAACAACCTTTTTGAAACGCTTCACGTACTCCTTCAAGCTTTCTCTTCCTGCTGCTTTATAGTCAACAAGTAAGAAGTATGTCTTTTATGGCGCTATCCTCCAATGAAGTGTCGGACAAACGAGTCGCTTAGCTGCTCGAAGTTTGAGAATGAAGATGCTGGCAGTTTTCTAAACCACACCCTTGCAGTTCTTTTAAGGGTGGCCAGAAAAGATATGCATATTACCTCGTCCGGAGTTTTTTGGAGATTCAAGATCATCTTGAAAGCCCCTATATGGTCGAGGGGGGTTTTTAGTATTGTCATAGAACTCTAGATGGGAGAGGCGGAACTTGGGAGGCAAAGGGCATTCCAGAACATTGGTGGTGAAGGGTAGGTCTGTTCTCTTGAGCATGCCATCAAGGTTGATAACTGTCTTTTCCTTCATAGCGTTCTTCACCTCATCCAGTTCTCTCCTCAAGCTTTTCATCATCTGATCATTACCGTGCATCGACTGCTCAGTTTGTTTGGAAGTGTTCCTTCCTTTACTATTCTCTAGGCTATTAGCTTCGTCATCATGTCGGCTGCGATTACGTCACTGGAGGGAAGTGTTGCTGCCTTCAGGACGTGCACGACGCTTCAAATCTTCATTTTGTTTCATTAGCTCTTACACATTGGTGGTCAACGCTTGAATTTGCTGGGCCATCACCACCAGATTTGGAGGTGTTGCTATAGTTGAATCCATCAATCTAAAGGAACTTTGTCGGTAGAGATACGATGACTTGCTGTATTGCTTTACGAATCATTTTTCCCCGGCGCTGAACTGATGAAGCACAAAATCACCTTGTCAGTATGTTCCTCGCCTGATGGACAAGCTCGTTTACCAGTTGAAAACAAAGAAAAGTAAGAATGAAAGACACCAGGATGGTGCCAGCCAAAGGCCCTCTGATGCTTAAGTTAGACAATCTCTTTCTCAGCTCAAGAATCTCAAGTGTATGCTATGATATCAAAAATGTCTTATGAGAGTACATACTTGAGTTAGTTGGCTTTATATAGCCAATGCTTCGGGTTAATGCACTTGTTCGTTGCACCCAAATGAATTACAACATTGATGGCAATGAAGCCTCTCTTTAAGTGGAAATTTGTAATACCTAGGCGGCTCAAGGCTTTTGTAATAGTCTTTCTGATGTTACCCATTGCTAGCTGGTTCACTGGAGTTATTTCTGCTTTTAATGTGTTGTGATTGTTTGTCTTAATGACGGGTAAAATGTGCTTATGGTTGTCCATCTTAATGGATGACCATTTATTCATTGCTCCATCATATATATAAGCCAAAACTCAAAAAGATATGATAGGCAAAAAACAATATATAGATACTGAATATACAAGAAGAAATCTGCAAGATAATTGAAAAAAACTCACAGACCAAATGCGTAAAGGTTGATTGAAACAGATCAAGTCTTGAGTTTGACAAAATCTCCTTAAAGCAAATTTCACCCCTCACAAATCTGTGATGCTTTGAGGTTCACAGATGTCTACCTCCCAGGATATAATTATGTTACAGCACGAAGAAGAAGCACACAAGGTCCGTGCTTTGCAAACTACTCTATGTCTCTTCCTCTTTCTTTGACTCAAATGAATGCAAAAAAACAAAAACAAAAACAAAATTCTCTATGAGAGTTTTTCAGAAGGTAGTTTTTGTGAATGAAGGACTATGAATTTATATACGTTGATGAACAGACACACTGTTCAAGAAAAAACTGTTGTACACAGACTGACTGACTCAAAAAATAAAATAATAAAATATTATTATTTGGACAAGAGGGCCCAGTCCACATATGTCAAAGCCCAACACAATGTCTAGCCCATGAGCATATATACTCATATACTATCTCTTTCCTTTCCTTTATGGGACTCAAGACTTTCACCACTTTTAATAACATATTCAAGTGAACATATTAAATGTCAATTTCTTATTCACCCATGTCACGCCTCGAACCCAACTATAAAGATAGGCACGTGACAACTGCTGCACGCTTATAAAGTAAGCACCATACAAGTGTGCAAGGCCTTCTTAGCAACTAAATTTATCCTCAAAAATTAAATCAAATAAATCCAAAATACTTCAACAATTTCTTTATGAAAAGATCTCCAATAATTTAATAGGAACAAAATCAAAACCTTATGTACATAATGCCAATTGGCCAATAAATATAAAACTATTAGAAGATCATCCAATCCCAAAATCTCTAAGCTTCTTTTTCTGCTTACAATACAACATCAAAACTCCCAAAACTTGCTATTCTTCCCAATCTGAAACTCGAGGGGAAAAGGGGGGGGTGAGTTGACAACTCAATAAATAGCCAAAATCCTAATAAGTTCCATCAAGCAATAGATTTGTAAAGTATAATATGCAATATGAGTTTTCAAAAGTTATAATATACTACGTATTTTCAAAATAACTGAAGAAGTTTCATATTCTTAAAATAATAAGTTGCACATAGATCACATACTTCAATTCTATATCATAGATGGTTTAGAAAATAGTTAATTATTCATATATCAAAAGTTATAACTTACAATAGGTTCCAAAAACACAAGCAATTTTAGTGACTCAAAATAGTTTAAAAACTCAACATTTCCAAAACCACATATGTAGTTTTAAGGACTTAAAACAATTCAATATTCAAACATAATTCATATCTTTAACAATTTTATGATAATAGTCACGCTATATCCCCGTGACGGAGCATCAAGGTACCAATGAATAACCCCCACTAGCTGGGTATCAGAATACCAATAAATAACCATTGGTTTGGGTATCAGAATACCAATGAATAACCCCCATTGGTTGGGTATCAGAGTACCAATGAATAACCCCCATTGGCTGGGTATCAGAGTACCAATGAAAAACCCTCATTGGTTTGGGTATCAGAATACCAATGAATGACCCCTATTGGCTGGGTATCAGAGAATCAATTCATAGTCAGATTGTCCATATTCATATATATCAAATAATAGTTCAAACCAAAAATATATCTCATTCAAATACATACATATATATATATATATATCTATATATATATGTAATCATATATTCAGTATTTAAATATATTTGTGATATTTTTATGTTCTTTACTTTAAATCAAAATAGCCCAAAAACAATTAAATAAAATAAATCTTATATTCAATGCTCATATATATTTGTGAAAATTCTGTATTCTTTACTTTGAATCAGTATAGCTAAAAAAAACAGTTAAATAAAATACATCATATATTCACAAATCAGATATATTTGTGATGATTCTTTACTTGAAATCAGTAGTACAATAGAAATAAAATTGTAACCACTGTAAACAATTTTCGTAGTTAAAATATGTAAAAAAAATCAATTAGGATAAGATTACTTACCTCCAAAGGCCATACCAAAAGGAATTTCTCCCTAACACTTCTTCTAAAATCCTTAGGTTTCACCTAAAACAATTTTACAAGTAACATTTACTCAATAATCAAATGATTTAAGAATGACTTATAACGGTATCCGACCATAAGAGAAACTGCTAAAAATATCCATCTTATATATTTGAAAACTATCATTAATTTATTTATATAAATTCTGCCTCCTCACTAAGCCTAACGATAATCCCCTGTCTTTTACACCAAACTCACATAGTCATAATATTTGTGTATCTTTACTTTTTGCCCCAAATAGTTCCCTAGGAATAATATTTGTGTATCTTTACTTTTTGCCCCAAATAGTTCCCTAGGAATAAAACCTATAGAACACACTATACTTATAGCCATATAGGGTCTATACGTGTGTGTACTTTTTTTTTTTTTTTTTTTTTTCTGCCACCATTAATTCTCCTGAGATGAGGACAAACTAAGTACCATGTCATACAAAAATCAAAGCACCAGGACATTAGGCTTCTATATATCATCAAGTTTAGTACTTAGGTCACTATTCTTTAAAGAAAAATTGTGCAGAAACTTCACACATACCGGAACAAATCTTAACACAACATAATAAAAGTCTTAGAAAAGATCAAATTTTCGAGATAGGAACTGTAGTTTAGCGTCCAAAATAGCAAGGATATAAATCTAAATCCTCCTTCTTCGTTTACAGCATAAAACTAATATATAGTTTCACTACTGGCCAAAAAATACCCACATAAAAATATTATATTTTCATATAAAATTCAGATTTGACAAAATATAAGATTTTTAGGCTCTTACCTCAAACGTGTTTTCAATCTTTCTCTACTTGAACAAACTCAAAAGTCCTCCTTAAAAAAAAAATATCTCCCAATATACTCTAACCTAATTAGCTTATATATAGCTAGGGTTTCAACCTTGTTTTCTAAAAACTCCCTTATAATTATAAATTATAAAATTGACCACAAATTTTTTTTTACTTAAATACCCCTCCTTTTAAATTTTTTTTTTCGGGTATTACAATCTCCCCCACTTATAAGAATTCAGTCCTCTGAATTCATCACAAATTGAACCAATTTATCACGCTTCCGCTGCTCTACTCTAAAGCCACAATCGTATTGGTCTACACAAATTTATCTCCCATCACCACAGTAAGAGAAATTAAACTATGAAGAATTCCCTTCTTTTTTCTTTTTCTTTTTTTTTTTCTTTTTATGCCTATCACTTGACCCGAATTGCACTATAATTTACCTCCATAGTGAATATAAATTTCAAAACCCACATGTTCAAGTAAACCCAGTAAAAACGATAGTTTCGTCAATAAGTAATCTCCAATAATTCTAAGTGGTGAAGGAGTCTCCAAGGTTGTGATAAAAGAAAACTACAATCAAAGTCTACCGTAAATCATTATGCTCTAACATCCCATTGAGTTGTGTATTACTTCCACTTAAATATAAGTTCAAAACAATTTCACAACACATGCACAGACTTTTCTTTCCTCAAAATTTGTAAAATAAAAATTTCCAAAGCAAATGGTGCCATGATGCTTCCACCGCATAATACAATACCACTATAAAATCTCTTACTCAATTACCCATAGTTTAAGAACAACCATACTACGAAAAATATAAGATTCTTCAAAGATATACATATCTCTAGTCTAAATAGCTCTCTAAGTTCCTTTCAATATGAATAAAAGTTCCAAGGCTCATTCGTTTAGATTAACCACAATAACTGATTTTCCATCAATTGTTAATTTCAACAAAATTCCAAGGCCTAAGTAGTCTCCAAAATTACAACAAGGGAAATCCACAATTTTGAGATTCACCATAGACCATTGAATGCTAGCATCCATTTAATTCTATACCTCAAAATTAAGTAGTGCATCCAAAGTTCCAATCATTCCTAAGTTCAAAACTAATTTACAACATATGCGTATATCACTATATCTTTTCTTCCTCAAGATTTGTAAGAAAAAGAAATTCCAAAATCTTTATAATTAATAAATTGAGCATTGATATAAGGTCTTTCATAGATCCTCTATCTTAACCATAAATTATCTTCTCAAATAAGCAACATTTATTCACCTTTAATCTCCAAATGATACTTGGGTTGGAACTCATTGAAGAGCTGGGTTCCTTATAATTACATTGCCTATTATGAAAACAAATCCCTAAGATCGGCTAGAAGGCAATAGTTCATGAAGTATCTCAAACCCTCTTTTGTTTGTTTTTTTGTTTTTTTTTTCCTTCTTTAACTTGCCGATAATATAGTCCAAACAACCTAGAACTTAGAGTACAATAAAATTTATAATCATTAACCATCTGCCAATATAAAACAAAAGGTACCAGAACTGACTATAATTCAAGTTGTAATAGTCTTTCAAAACAAGCTCTCTTGCCACCCAAAACCTTCAATATCCAATCAAAATTATGGTTCACTAGTCCAATTCAATACTACCACGTTCTTGTGTTGTATCCTCTTTTTTTTTTTTTAATTGAGCCAATCCATTAACTCTTATTCGTTAAAACTCAAAAAATTACATTTCTAGCATCAAAACTTATTCCCTAGGATATTAAACAATCCTCCAAGTCCATAGAAAGAAAATTAGGACCTCAAACTTCTAAGTAACAGAACATGTCTCAAAACATTTAGGGACTACCTCACACATATATTAGGCTATGGTAGTCCATGTAGGTCAACCCTGACAAGAACAATGATCCAAAGAAAGTCGGTCCTTAACATTAGAATCCAAGGAAATCCACCAATATATGTGTGAACTAGAACAACCACAAATTGATTTTTCCTTCACACTACAAATTTTCAGTTAATTTCCTAACTCCATATAAACTAAAATCAAGGAGTCATAGCTCTAACATCAAACCTTAACCCCTAAATAATGTTCTGTAATTTCCAATTCGCAAAAAAAAAAAAAAAATGATCAAGCACTCCAAATTTTGAATAGGGCATATAGTAAACTATCATTCAATAATTAAACCTATGAGAATCTCCTACAAATCAAACTAACCTTAGGTAGGTCAACTATATTAGACAAAACTATCAAATGAGTTTTCAAAAGATCAGTCACAAAGTAGCAGGAAGATTTCCTTTGCTTGTTATTTTCTCACTCTCCTTTCCTTTTAATAAGAAGAAGAATTTTTAATAATCAATCTGATCAATTACAAAATTTTCAAGAATAAAATACACCCACTTAATACTAGTATAAGATCATAGAAGTATATCAATTAAAATCCTCCTTTTTTGTATTTATAAGTCACGTATGCATAACCACATAGACATAAATATCAAATCCTTCAAATATGACCTAACAAATCATCATATGATGGAACCTCACTTACACTTCTCATCAAGCCATCAAAAGAACATTATCTATGACCTAATAACCCTCATAAACAATGACTAAAACCATAATCCCTAGCGCACAAACTTTATTCCAAATCAAATCTTAGTATAGAGTCTGCAAGATCATAACCTGGCTCTGATACCATTAAAATTGTCACGCCCCGAACCCAACTATAAAGATAGGCACGTGACAACTGCCGCACGCTTATTAAGTAAGCACCATACAAGTGTGCAAGGCCTTCTTAGCAACTAAATTTATCCTCAAAAATTAAATCAAATAAATCCAAAATACTTCAACAATTTCTTTATGAAAAGATCTCTAATAAGTTAATAGGAACAAAATCCAAACCTCATGTACATAATGCCAATTGGCCAATAAATATAAAACTATTAGAAGATCATCCAATCCCAAAATCTCTAAGCTTCTTTTTCTGCTCATAACACAACATCAAAACTCCCAAAACTTGCTATTCTTCCCAATTTGAAACTAGAGGGGAAAAGGGGGGGGGGGTGAGTTGACAACTCAATAAATAACCAAAATCCTAATAAGTTCCATCAAGCTATAAATTTGTAAAGTATAATATGAAATATGAGTTTTCAAAAGTTATAATATACTATGTATTTTCAAAATAACTGAAGAAGTTTCATATTCTTAAAATAATAAGTTGCACATAGATCACATACTTCAATTCTATATCATAGATGGTTTAGAAAATAGTTAATTTTTCATATATCAAAAGTTATAACTTACAATGGGTTCCAAAAACACATAAGCAATTTTAGTGACTCAAAATAGTTTAAAAACTCAACATTTCCAAAACCACATATGTAGTTTTAAGGACTCAAAAAAATTCAATATTCAAAAGTAATTCATATCCTTAACAATTTTATGACTATGGTCACGCTATATTCCCATGACGGGGCATCAGGGTACTAATGAATTGTTAGGATTAGTGCCCTTAAATCCTATTGTATGATGCTATGTATGATATTATGTATGACATTATGTAAGACATGATGTATGACTTAATATTGTGATTGATAAAGTTATTTTATTATTATCTAAAATAATGGTAACATGAATATGGGACATTATCATATAGTCCATGAGATGCATTGTATGTGATTTATGTGAAAAGTTACAGAAGATGTAAATCACAAGTTCTTTATAAACTCAGAATTTATAGTTCGTAGTCGGTAATGAAATTGGGCATTTCATCTGCGAAGACTATAACGTGTCAACTAAGATGATTTGTCTTGATCATGGAAGTGGAAACTTCTAGTTGATATGTTGATATGTTTTAAGAGTTAAAATATATTGAACAGGATCGTTGTGAGATTTATTATTTTCCTAACGACTGTCAAATGAATAATAAATCTCACGACTTCTATTTGCATGAACTCTTAATCCTGAGAGAATAATGAACCTGATCATGAAGTGTAGGTTGCTTTGATATATCAGGAGTGAGATCTGAAGTGACGGTCAAAACCTTAGTATGTTGGGCAACCACATTTAGTATTGATGGAACATATATTCTTAAGATGAAATTCATAGTCTCTTGATAGAGATATAAAATATTCCCTTGAGATAAGTTTAATGGTTTCAGTTATTCAGAGAGTTAGGCCTAACCACTTGAGTAAGAAATTACTAAAGTATATATTTATGAAATTGGATTTCATAAATATATAATGAATAACTTTAAAGAATTAAACCGGGTACTCAAGGATAAGATGTAGTAATTTACAAAGTGACAGTCTACATTTATGACTTTGTGTTATTACAAATATTTTATGAAGGGGTTACGTGTATAATAAAGTCTTGGGATATAATTTATTAATAAGGCCTAGAGTGCAATTATATTTATATAGTGGTATTAAATATAATTAATGGTAACTTTGGACTTGTCAAGAGTTGACGGAAAAGCCCAAGGCCCATTGGAGCTAGTGTCTTATTAGTCCCTTTTGGTCCCACTTCAAGCCACACACTAAAGCCCAATTGGAAAGGCCCAATAAGCCAACCCAATTAGATAATCAGTTAGTTATAAAGGGAGAAACATACAGAATTTTTATTAGATGAGATTAGAAAAGAAAAAGAAACGGTGTGTGAGAGAGTGTGAGACACACTTTCATTCTCCTTTTGAAAAACTGATTGAGAGACCACACATCTTGGGCGTAAAGTGGAATTGGAGTGAAGATTAAAAGTGTTCCCAAGTGCTTCTAATCTTTGTTTTGAATTTCTCCACACCAAGGTACGCCATCTTGTTCTTAAATTCTGAAATTTACATAGTGCACGTTATCAATCATGAATGAAATAGATCCTATTTTGTTGCTTCCGCTATGTGTTTTGTATGAGATACAAAACTAGAATTTTTCCTTCAATTGGTATCAGAGCCTAGTTTTCATATCATGATTGTATAGCGTGTGACTAAGTTTTAGAATTTAAGAAAACTGTTATCTTTGTCTTTCAATTTTTTGCATCATTTGGATATAATGAAGAAAATCTTTGCAAGGATATAGTTTTTGAATAAAAAGAATAACTATCAAGTGGGATGGTAATTGTCTTCTTGTCCCACGGATTGCATTGATTATCTTTTACCATGTGATTCAAAATGGCGGTACAATAGCATGGTAGTTATTGATTGGCAGTTATGCATTTGTCAAAAAACCTTGAATCATCCATGCACGGATTGGACTTCATGCATTGTTTGCATGTCTTGGACGTAGTTTCATGGAATTGGTGCATGGCTTGCATGGAATAAAAATCTTGCATGTGTTATACGGATGGGTTCTTGGATTTTGGCTTGCATGGGTTGACTATTCAAAGTTTTTCTTTTGTCTTGCATGTTTTATGGCCATGGAAAAGATGAATCCATATATATATATATATATATATATATATATATATATTGCAAGTGGGACCCAATAGATATTATTGTAAATATGGTATCCTTGACTTCATGAATTAATTAAAAAATATATATATATATATAATGTAATAATTATATATTACATATATTAATTTGTATATTATATTATATATATAATATAATATGAATTTTTATATGTAAGAAGGGTTTTTATTACGTTATATATATTTATATATGTTAATGCTAGTTTAATGAAATTTATTCCTAATGAGATTAGGATTATATTTTTTCACGTGTCTAGCATTATTATCATTCTTGATCTTAAAAACTTTTATTTTAAAATATCTAGTGGGAGAGAGATTCAAGGGTTGGATCTCACGGCCTCCATTGTTGGTTCATAGTAGTGTGAAATATATACTTTGTCTTTGCCTCGAGCTTAGCATTCCATGCGGAGAATATTTATTTCATGGTCCTACAAGATTGAATTTCCTGGTTTATAGTGGTTTGATAAACACCTTGTTTTAGCTTCGAGCTTTGCATTCCATGCGGAGGGTGTTTTATCATGGTACTACAAAATAAGCCTGTTAAAGGGATGAAATGTGGTT
Organism: Castanea sativa; assembly: GCF_040712315.1. NCBI lineage: Eukaryota > Viridiplantae > Streptophyta > Magnoliopsida > Fagales > Fagaceae > Castanea > Castanea sativa. The sequence goes on along the minus strand of NC_134024.1, from coordinate 32,746,637 downwards.
ACACATGATTCTAGACAATGGTATACACTAGACTAAGTATTATAGTATTCTCTATGCTGAGTTCTTACTATTATTACTTAGAGGCTAAATGTAAAACGGCATATTATTAGTGTTTGATAAGAGTTATCATGATAGCACTAATAATGAGAATAGTTCTCAATCAATCATAGTATTTTATGTTCACTCTATGCTGAGGGATATTGAATATGAGATTGGGTTGTTGTTGCATATATTATTTTATGGTTTTATTAAGGTCCCATATTATATGCTTTTATGCTAAATTGATAATGTCCAATTTACTTATTATATTCATGTTTATTATTTTCAGATTTTGTCATGGCATCATTTAGCCCACTTGTTTCTATTCTTAACCAAAACAAACTGACTATGTCACGCCCCAAATCCCAAAGGTTTCAAAGCGTGAGAAAGACATCTCAAGTACCTGTAAATTTTTTTTTTCTTTTCGACAATTCAATCCACATAAATCCTATCAAGTATCAACATAAAAAATTATCTTAATAATTTCATTGAATATACTCTCAAGGTAAGTCAGAGCTCTAAGCATTAATTACAAAGACCATTGGCCACAAAAGAATAGAGGTCTGAATAATTACATTTCAACAGCTTGTCCCATCAGTGGGAAACATAGTCACAACCACTATAATATACAAAAGAATGAGTCAAGCCTATTCTAAAATGTACATCATCAAATAAAATCCATTACAGAAGTTCAGCCTCCATCAGTAGTTAGTCTAACTACTATTAGCCACCAAAAGCTGTCTCAAAATATTGTTGCCTACTCTGAAAAGTTTATAAAAATAATGGGATGAGACTAGGCCCAGTAAGTAGCATAATTAATGGGGGTAGGGGAAATGCAAGTTCCAACTTCAATAATAATAATATGACAAGAATGGTTAACTAATGAAATACCAAATTTCTCTAAGTAACTACTTTGAAACAATATACTATAATATGTGAGCACTAACAATATAAATTTCAAAGCCATAATATCTAATATAAGACAAATTATCACAATAATATACCACACTATCATATATACCGGTCAGGGGATCCACTCATTCACAACTGGCATGATATTGTCCTCTCTGGTATGCAGACTCTTGGCCCCATGGACAGCGGCCTCACCCATACCCTCAAGGTTTTTCTCTCCCCCCATGGGCAGCAGAAAGAGCGCGTCAAATAGGCCCTCTCTTGCATGTGGTCTCTTGGCCCCATGGACAGCAGCCTCACCCACACACAATTAAGGAACATCTTCCCCCCATGGACAGCAGGGAAGAACGCGTCATCCAAAGTAAAAGAGCACTGACCTAGTTTTGATTCCGTTGTCACAAAGACTACGAAAACCAAATCGGGTGATCACCGAGAAATCACACATGGCATGGTGTTAAAACTATATAATGCTCACAAGTTACGTTACTTTGAAACACATAGTTTATATCCAAGTAGTTTCAGAAAAACCTTAAAGAATCTACTTCCACAAAGTTTGTAAGGTTTTCAACTTCATTCTTACCACAAAGATTTTCTATCAATTTCCCAATGCACATAAATCACATGGGTATCATTATCAAATCTTAGATAAAAAATATCCTCAAGCAAAAGTGTAAAACCTACCAAAAGATTAGAATTTTTCACCTCAAAAAAAATGATGAAGATGCTTATGGGTTCCTAAGAATTTTTCCGGTGATCTTGCCGGAAAAATGATGGTGAGATGGTGTGTTTTGGAGAGGAGGCCGGCGGTGAGGTGAGGAATGAGTGTGTTTAGGTGAAGAGAAAAGAAAGAAAAAAATGAAAGAGAGAAGGAAATGTGAGAGCCGGCCAAAAGAGTAAGAGATAAGAGAAGAATTGAGTGGTGGGGAGTAATGGGTAGTGGGGTTAGGTGGGGGGCACGTGGGAGGGCTTAAAAATCTGACCATAACACCTTTTTTTTTTTTTTTTTCTGACAGGGACGTGACAGACTGGATCCAACTATGTTGACTGGAAAAGAAATTTGGACATTGTTCTTACTGCTGGAGAGCACAAATATGTGCTTACTCAACCTTGTCCTAACTTTCCTTCATTAGATGCTCCTCTTGAGGAAAAACAGCGAAGATAGTCCCTACCTTATCCTCCTCGGAGAAACCTAGGACGGGCAAGGTGCCCTTCAACCTCTTCGGCCTGCTACCCACATCCTCGACCTGAGGATGGGAAACCACCAGTACTCTAGTGGGACCTGAGCCGGTCCTACCAGGCGCAGCGAAGATAACATTAATTGTTCCTAATGCAGGCCGAGATGAATTGTTCCTCTGGTTGCTCGAAACAGGTTGACTGCCCTGCCCATTAGGGTAGCACAGGTGCTGCTTCAGTTTTCCCTCACTGACAAGCTGTTCCAAGTGGTTCCAGAGGGTCCGAAAATTCTCAGTAGTGTGGCCCACATCCTGATGGTACTGACAAAAGAGGTTTTGGTTTCTTTTCGCAGGGTCCCCTGCCATCTTTCCTGGCCATCTGAAGAAGGGCACTTTACGAACTTTCTCCAGTAACTGATGCACTGGTTCTCGGAACACAGTATTTACAGCCTGAGGTGCTGCCGAGCCGGATTGCCTGAAGTAATCCCTCCTCGGCTTGTTGTTGTGGTATCTGTCCGACCTGAAATCCCTTCTCTCCTGCGGGATAACCTTTTCCTTTCCCTTTCCTTGCTACTGGTCTTCTTCTACCCTCTTGTACTCATCAATATGATCCATAAGGCGGCGTATGCTGCGGACGGGCTTTTTCGTCAAAGACTTTCTTAGGTCGTGGTCAGTAGGAAGACCTACCTTAAAGGTATTAAGCGCCACCTCATCAAAGTCACCATCTATCTCGTTAAACATCTCCCAGTATCGGTCGGAGTATGCTTTCAGTGTCTCCCCTTCCTTCATGGCCATGGATAGCAGCGAGTCCAATGGCCGAGGGACTCTACTACACGTAATGAACCACAAAGCGAATGCCCTAGTTAGCTCCCCAAACGAGCCTACAGACCCCGATTTGAGACCGTTAAACCATCTCATAGCCACAGGTCCCAAGCTGGAGGGGAAAACTTTACACATCAGAGTCTCATTGTGAGAGTGCACTGCCATCCTCTGGTTGAAGTGACTCACGTGCTCCACCGGATCCGTCCGGCCATTATAGATGGTAAAGGTGGGCTGGGTGAACCTCCTGGGAAGCCTTCCCCTCTCAATCCTCCGTGAAAACGGAGATTTAGAGAGTTGGTGCAACGCCCTACTCATAGTATCGTTGCCTAAGCCCCTAGAACGAAGCTTCTTATGTCTGTGGGTTGGCTGGTCGCCCTCCTCACCGGAGGATGTTGCACTGGTGGGGGAGCGCGACCTTGAGCCGTAGCCAACTCCCCTATCCTTCTCCAAAGAAGAACTAGACGAGGACGGTGAAAACTTACGTTTAGCACGACGTAACTTCCTCTTCAAACAATTGATTTCCTTCTGCATGGATTAAGATCCCTCCTCGTGGGTGGTGCTACCCCCGCCATGAGTATGGCTAGCGCCTGGGTATTCTGTATGGACACTCCCTTCACGATCCCTTCGACGTTCAAGACGTTCGAAATGATCCTCTGGTTGTGATCCCTGTGACTCTGCATGGTGAGAGCCTAGGCCTGCCATAATATCCCAACCTCTTCTAGACTAGATTCCCCACAGAGGGCGCCAATTGTAAGTGCACAATTGCACCTGGCCCCAAGAACAGTTATGGGCTCAGGCCCAATGAGCTTTAAACAATATGAATTTGTAGAATGTGGGTTTGAAACCCAGGTTAGAAGTGTGTGAGGGTTAAATGACAAACTAAAGATTGCAAATACTCGGAAACAACAAGGAATATAGTAAATCAGCTTCCTCGGACGTAAGCCGAGAGTTGTTCTTATATTATCTCTCTCTTTGTTTCTTTTCCTTTTAGGTTACAAAAAGTCCATCCCCCTTTTGTGTTCTAGGTTGCTCCTTAAATACTCCTCTTTTTGATACTTTGTACACGTGTTGTCCCATCTCCCCCTTAACCTAGATATTTCTTTTCTCAGTGCCTTTGAATAGTAACCAGAAGTTTCCCTTCCACTGTTCAGGTGTCACTTCCCCATTAATGCGGCCAGGGTGGTAGGTGCAGGGTCTTTAATGCGGATGTGGCAGCCTTTATCCTTGGTATTTCTCTAGCATCGATGCTTCCAGGACATTCAAGGGTTCACCCCCTTTTACCATTGGTCCTCATCATGTCATTCCCTAACCTTTACAATGAAGTCCCGGAATCTTAGATGTCCGTCCGAGGGTAAAAATTATCATCGGCTATACCCTCGGATCCTCGGCGAATGGGCCGACCCGTAGTACTACCAAGTTCTAAACCCAGGAGCAGGTCGGCCTTCCTTAGCATGGCCCAGAGGCCCATATACCCATCAGGATCTTTTTACTCCCCACAATAAGATTACTTACCTCCAAAGGCCATACCAAAAGGAATTTCTCCCTAACACTTCTTCTAAAATCCTTAGGTATCACCTAAAACAATTTTGCACGCACCATTTACTCAATAATCAAATGATTTAAGAATGACTTATAACGGTATTTGGCCAGAAGAGAAACTACTAAAAATATCCATCTTATGTATTTGAAAACTATCATTAATTTATTTATATAAATTCTGCCTCCTCACTAAGCCTAACAATAATCCCCTGTCTCTTACACCAAACTCACATAGTCATAATATTTGTGTATCTTTACTTTTTGCCCCAAATAGTTCCCTAGGAATAAAACCTATAGAACACACTATACTTATAGCCATATAGGGTCTATACGTGTGTGTACTTTTTTTCTTTTCTTTTTTTTCTGCCACCATTAATTCTCCTGAGATGAGGACAAACTAAGTACCATGTCATACAAAAATCAAAGCACCAAGACATTAGGCTTATGTATATCATCAAGTCTAGTACTTAGGTCACTATTCTTTAAAGAAAAATTGTGTAGAAACTTCACACATACCAGAACAAATCTTAACACAACATAATAAAAGTCTTAGAAAAGATCAAATTTTCGAGATAGGAACTGTTGTTTAGCGTCCAAAATAGCAAGGATATAAATCTAAATCCTTCTTCTTCGTTTACAGCATAAAACTAATATATAGTTCACTACTGGCCAAAAATACCCACATAAAAATATTATATTTTCATATAAAATTCAGATTTGACAAAATATAAGATTTTTAGGCTCTTACCTCAAACGTGTTGTCAATCTTTCTCTACCTGAACAAACTCAGAAGTCCTCCTTAAAAAAAAAATATCTCCCATTATACTCTAACCTAATTAGCTTATATATAGCTAGGGTTTCAACCTTGTTTTCTAAAAACTCCCTTAGAATTATAAATTATAAAATTGGCCCCACAAAATTTTTTACTTAAATACCCCTCCTTTTAAATCTTTTTTTTTTCCGGGTATTAGAACCCAATATTATTTTTCGAACAATCCCCCACGCAAATGGAAATAGATAAAACACAATGCAAATGATACCTTCTAAAATGACCAAAATACCCCCGATATCTCTAAAATTACCAAATATGCTCTGTTGAAATATGAAATTTAAAAGCAAAATGTGTTTACATAAAAAAATGTTCAAGCAAGATTTATGAAAGAATATAAATTTTGGAGAAGTTTGTGGGACTAAAAATAAATACCCTCTCCAAAATTAACAAAGTCAATAGTTAAAAAAAAGAAAAGAAAAAAGAAGAAGATGGCATATAACCTCACACTCACGTGCAAAAGAGCTAAGGATAAGTCTTGTCAAATTGATGGCTTAAAAAAAAGGAAAAAAATAATATAAAACAAAACCGCACACTTACATCATGTGAGAAAGGAGGTCGAGTGGCAGTAAACTTATTGCCACAATGTCACATCCTTGTTAAAAAAGAAAAGAAAAGGATAAGATGAAAGTGGGACATGTGGCTGGGTAACTTCCTGCCACACGCACCACTCAAGAAATTCCAAAAGCAAAAGTAGCTAAAATTTAGCCACAACCCTCACCAACTCAATTGTACCCGGAAGATGCTAGTGCATATTGCACTTTCTTTGCAGTTTTGACCCATGAACTCATCAATTAAGAGAAAAAAGATGGGAAAACTGCTTCTCAATTCCTTTATAAATTAGAGAGGAACACATAAAAAAAAGGAGAGACATAAGAAAAAAAATAAAAGAGAAGCATGCACACAGAGAGAGAGAAAAAAAAAAAAGAGACATGGACAAAGAGAGCAACATCAAGCAGAAGAGAAATACACTACATAGGTTTCTATATGGGATTTCTGTTAGGATGCGTGCCCTTAAGTCACAAGTTCTTTGTAAACTCAGAATTTATAGTTCGTAGTCGGTGTTGAAATTGGGCATTTCATCTGCGAAGACTATAACGTATCAACTAAGATGATTTGTCTTGATCATGGAAGTGGAGACTTCTAGTTGATATGTTGATATGTTTTAAGAGTTAAGACATATTGAACTGGACCGCTGTGAGATTTATTACTCTCCTAACGACTGTCAAATGAATAATAAATCTCACGACTTCTATTTGCATGAACTCTTAATCCTGAAAGAATAATGGACCTAATCATGAGGTGTATGTTGCTTTGATATATCAGGAGTGAGATCTAAAGTGACGGTCAAAACCTCAGTATCTTGGGCAGTCACATTTAGTGTTGATGGAACATATATTCTCAAGATAGAATTCATAGTCTCTTGATGGAGATATAAAATATTCCATTGAGATAAGTTTAATGGGTTTGGTTATTTAGAGTGTTAGGCCTAACCACTTTGGTAAGAAATTACTAAAGTATATATTTATGAAATTGGATTTCATAAATATATGATGAGTAACTTTAAAGGATTAAACCGGGTACTCAAGGATTAAGAGGTAGTAATTTTCAAAGTGGCAATCTATATTCATGACTTTGTATTACTACGAATATTTTATAAAGGGGTTACGTGTATAATAAAGTCTTAGGATATAATTTATTAATAAGGCCTAGAGTGCAATTATATTTATATAGTGGTATTAAATATAATTAATGATAACTTTAGACTTGTTAAGAGTTGACGGAAAAACCTAAGGCCCATTGGAGCTAGTGTTTTATTGGTCATTTTTGGTCTCACTCTAAGCCACACACTAAAGCCCAATTGGAAAGGCCCAATAGGCTAGCCCAATTAGATAATCAGTTAATTATAAATGGAGAAATATACATAATTTTTATTAGTGATATAAGAAATGGTGTGTATGTGAGAGTGAGACACACTTTCATTCTCCCTTTGAAAACTAATTGAGAGACCACACATCTTGGGTGTAAAGTAGAATTGGAGTGAAGATTAAAAGTGTTCTCAAGTGTTTCTAATCTTGATTTTTGAATTTCTCCACACCAAGGTACGCTATCTTGTTCTTAAATTATGAAATTTACATAGTGCACGTTATCAATCATGAATGAAATAGATCCTTATTTATTGCTTCCGCTATGTGTTTTGTATGAGATACAAAACCAGATTTTCCAACAATTGGTATTAGAGCCAGGTTTTCATCTCATGATTGTATAATATGTGATTGAATTTATAGAATTTAAGAAAACCGTTATCTTTGTGTTTTCAAATTTCTGCAAAAATTTATTGTCCAAGAGAAATTCTTTTTAAAGAATTTCATTGCCAAGTATGCCTCGTTTTATATATATATATATATATATATATATATATATATATATTGGATAATACGGATTGGATGACTTGGCCATCTATGTAATGCATTGAATACAAACTTCCCTATTGAATCCGTATATATATTGCAAGTGGTTTGAATAGTGTCGTACTTTAATATGGTTGTTGGATGCAAATCACGTAACTGTCAATCGCATAAATGCGCCTGGATTGGTTTTGCACCTTTTGGTTCTTAATTGTACGGCTTGGCTTTCAAATGCAAGGCTTGGCTTTTAATTGCATGGCTTAGATTTTATTAAATGCCTTGTTTTATACAGATTGTATGCTATAGCCATTTTGCATCTTTTAGTCATTTTGGCTTATAAGGATTCTTACAATCCGTAAAGTGTATATGTAATGTAATATAAAATCATAAATCACATATATTAATCCATATATTATATTATATATAATATAATATGGATTTTTAAAAGTAATATGGGTTTATATTACGTTATTTATATATATATTTATATATGTTAATGCTAGTTTAATGAAATTTATTCCTAATGAGATTAGGATTATATATTTCAAAGGATTATATTTTTCAAGGGTTTCTAGCATTATTATGATTCTTGATCTAAAAAACCTTTAATTTAAAATATCTAGTGGGAGAGAGATACAAGGGTTGCATCTCACGACCTCCATTATCAGTTCATAGTAGTGTAGGTAAACACCTCGTGTTGGCATATATGTCTCGCGATCCCAAAGGAGGGTATTTATTTCATAGTACTACGAGATTGAACTTATCCGTTTAAAGTAGTGTGGACAAACACCTCGTCTTGGCGTATATGCCTCGCGATCCCAAAGAAGGGTGTTTTGTTTCATGGTACTACAAGTTTAAACACTATAAAAGGGGAGATGAAATGTGGCTACACATGACTCTAGATAATAATGTACACTAGACTAAGTGTAATGTTAACCTCCCAAAGGAGCTATGTCATTATTACTTAGAGGCTAAAGGTAATACGGCATATTGTTAGTGTTTGATAAGAGTTATCATGATAGCACTAATAATGAGAATAGTTCTCAACCAATTAATGTGTTTATAATAAACTTGCTACCAAGGAATTATAGACATGGTTGGGTTGTCGTTGTATATATTATTTTATGGTTTTATTAAGGTTCCATATTATATGCTTATATGCTAAATTGATAATGTCCAGTTTACTTATTATATTCTTGTTTATTATTTTCATATTTAAATCATGGCATTATTTAGCCCACTTGTTGCTATTCTTAATCAAAACAAACTGACTGGATCCAACTATATTGATTGGAAAAGAAATTTGGACATTGATCTTACTGCTGAAGAGCACAAATATGTGCTTACTCAACCATGTCCCAGCTTTCGTTAGATGCTCCTCTTAAGGAAAAACAGTGATATGATCGTTGACAGAAATCTAATGAGTTGTCCAAGTGCTATATCCTAGCATCTATCTCAAATGTTCTACAACATCAAATGCAAGATGTAGAACTAGCTTCGGACATCATGCAAAGTCTGAAAGAGATGTTTGGTGAGCAACGCCGTTCTGCAAGGCAAGAAACCATGAGGCAAATTTATAATACCAAAATGGATGCAAGAAGTTCAATGAGGGAGCATTGTCTTAGGATGATTGCTAATCTGAACACATTAGAAGTTTTAGGTGCCGACATTGATGGAGAATCCCAAGTGGATATGATACTCCAGTCACTATCGGAATCATTCAAGGAATTCAGACTCAATTATAATATGAACAAAAGGATTTATTCTTTTTCTGAATTAATGAATGAGTTAGTGGTGGCGGAAGGCATCCTTGGTACTTCTAGTGTTGAAGTCAATGTGGATGAAGCTTCTACTTCTCAACTTAAGTCGAAAGGCAAGGGTAAAAAGAAGAAGAAGAAGAAGAAGAAGGACGTCACTAAGAAAGATGGTAAACAAATTGCCTTAGGAGTTGCCAACAAAGGAAAGAAAACCAAAGGAAAGTGTTTCCATTGTGGTGAGAAAGGACATTGGAAGAGGAATTGTCCAACATTCAAGGTTACCAAGAATAAGGGTATGAAAAGTTCATTTCTTCTTGAAATATGTTTGGTACAGAATCCAACAGATTCCTGGTGTGTGGATTGAGGTTGTACTAATCATATCTGCAATTCTTTGCAGGGGTTCCAGGAGACCAGAAAGTTGAATGAGGGTGAACTATTTCTTACTTTGGCTAATGGGAGCAAGATTCCGATTGAAGCTGTTGGAGTGTTTAATTTATGTTTTAAGTCTAGAGTTTTAATATTAGAGGACTATTTGTATGTACCTAATGTTCGTAGGAATTTAATTTCTGCAACTTACTTAGGTAAGCATGGATATTGTGTTATCTTGAAAGACAATGTTGTAATAAAGAAGGATAAAATGTTTATCTGTTCTGGCAATATTATGGATGGTCTTTATATATTAACTCCTGACAAGCATAAATTATACAATTCTGAATTAGATAGTAGCTCTCATGTTAAATCATTAAAGAGAAAGTTTCCTTCTACTAGTGATGCATATCTATGGCACTGGCATTTGGGTCATATTAATTCAAATAGGATTCAAAGACTAATCAAAGATGGACTTTTACAGCCCATGGACTTTGATGGATTTCCAGTTTGTGAATCTTGTTTGGAAGGTAAAATGATCAAACGACCTTTTAATGCAAAAGGTAGAAGAGCCCAAGAGTTGCTTGAATTAGTTCATACTATGTATGTTGTCCTATGTCAACCCAACCAAAAGGAGGTCATGAGTATTTCATCACTTTTACGGATGATTACTCAAGATATGGTTATGTGTACCTAATGAGATGGAAGTCCGAAGCCTTTGAAAAGTTCAAAGAGTTTAAGGCTGAAGTTAAAAATCAATTGGGTAAACGCATAAAAGCCATTCGATCTAATCGAGGTGGTGAATACCTTTTTTGGGATTTCAAGGATTACCTAATTCAAAATGGGATTGTCTCCCAATTGACTGCACCTGGAACTCCTCAACAAAATGCTGTAGCGGAAAGAAGGAATAAGACTTTTTTGGAAATGGTTAGGTTCATGATGAGTTACTCAACTTTACTAGTTTATTTTTGGGGATATGCACTAAAAACTGCTATGCACATTTTGAATTTAGTTCCATCAAAATCTGTTCCCAACACATCCAAGGAATTGTGGAGTGGGCGCAAGCCTAGTATAAAATATCTCCACATTTGGGGATGTCTAGCACATGTGTTGAAAGGGAAGTCTGATAAGTTGGAAGCTAAAACGGAAGTATGCATGTTTTTAGGGTATTCAAAAGAAACCAAGGGTTATTTATTCTATAATCATAAGGATAACAAAGTTCTTGTTAGCACCCATGCCAAATTTTTGGAAGATGATTATGTGAATAATTTTAATCCTAAAAGTAAAGTTGTATTGGCTGAAATAGATGAACTTGTAGTTGAACAACCAATAGATAAAACTAGGGATGATGTAGCTGTATTAGATACACCACAAGATATTACTCATGAGATGTCTAGTACACAGGTTCCTCGTCATCGTGGGAGAATTGTTCGGCCTCCTATAAGATTTATAGGTTTGGGAGAAACTTATGAGGCTATCTCAAAAGAGGCTGAATCGGATCCTTACACTTATGATGAATCAATAAATGATATAGATGCACATCATTGGGTCCAAGCTATGAAATCTGAATTGGATTCTATGTATTCCAATCATGTATGGGATCTTATAAAGGCGCCTAATGGCATTAAACTTGTTGGTTACAAATGGGTTTACAAGAGATGGAAAGGTTAAAACCTTTAAAGCAAGACTAGTGGCGAAAGGGTATACACATAAAGAAAGTATTGATTATGATAAAACTTTTTTGCCAATAGCCATGCTTAAGTCTATTAGAATTCTCTTATCCATTGCTGCTCATTATGATTATGAGATTTGGCAAATGGATGTCAAGACTGCATTTCTTAATGGCAATCTTGAAGAAGAAATATACATGTTGCAACCGAAAGGTTTTATAGCAAAGAACCAAGAGCATATGGTATGCAAATTGAAAAGGTCCATTTATGGACTTAAGCAAGCATCTAGGTCATGGAACATCAAATTTTATCAAGCAATCAAGTCATTTGGTTTTGAACAAAATCTTGATGAACCATGTGTATACAAAAGACATTGAGATAAAGTAGTAATGTTCCTAGTACTTTATGTTAATGATATTCTACTCATTGGGAATGATGTAGGGGTAATGTCATCGGTTAAAATTTAGTTGTCAAGCCAATTTGATATGAAGGACTTGGGTGAGGCTAACTTTATTCTAGGGATCAAGCTTTGGCAAGATCGTAAGAATAAGATGTTAGGCTTATCACAAGCTACATATTTAGATAAAGTTCTAGAACAGTTTAGCATGCAAAACTCCAAGAAATGATTGCTTCCTTTTAGACATGGAGTTCCTCTGTCTGATGACCAAAGACCTAAGACTCAAGAGGAAGAAAATATGATGAGACAAGTGTTGGGGTTTATGCCCTAAAACCCAATTTATTGGCATGTATTTAATAATTAAATTGTTTAATTATATGAGACTATCTATAAATGAACTAAGACATTATCATAGTCCATGAGATGCATTGTATGTGATTTATGTGAAAAGTCACAGAAGATATAAATCACAAGTTCTTTGTAAACTCAGAAGTTTAGTTCGTAGTCGGTGATGAAATTGGGCGTTTCATCTGCGAAGACTATAACATATCAACTAAGATGATTTGTCTTGATCATGGAAGTGGAGACTTCTAGTTGGTATGTTGATATGTTTTAAGAGTTAAGACATATTGAACTGGACCGTTGTGAGATTTATTATTCTCCTAACGACTGTCAAATGAATAATAAATCTCACGACTTCTATTTACATCAACTCTAAATCCTGAGAGAATAATGGACCTGATCATGAGATGTAGGTTGCTTTGATATATCAGGAGTGAGATCTATTAGTTACGGTCAAAACCTCAGTATGTTGGGCATCCGCATTTAGTGTTGTGGAACATATATTCTCAAGATGGAATTCATAGTCTCTTAATGGAGATACAAAATATTCCCTTGAGATAAGTTTAATGGATTTAGTTATTCAGAGTGTTGGGCCCAACCACTTTAGTAAGGAGTTACTAAAGTATATATTTATGAAATTGGATTTCATAAATATATGACGAATAACATAAAGGATTAAACCGGGTACTCAAGGATTAAGATGTAATAATCTTCAAAGTGGCAGTCTATATTCATGACTTTGGATTACTACGAATATTTTAATGAAGGGGTTGTATGCATAATAAAGTCTTGGGAAATAATTTATTAATAAGGACTAGAGTGCAATTATATTTATATAGTGGTATTAAATATAATTAATGGTAACTTTGGGCTTGTCAAGAGTTGACGGAAAAGCCCAAGGCCCATTGGAGCTAGTGTCTTATTGGTCCCTTTTGGTCCCACTCCAAGCCACACACTAAAGCCCAATTGGAAATGCCTAATAGGCCAGCCCAATTAGATAATCAGTTAGTTATAAAGGGAGAAACATACAGAATTTTTATTAGTTAGAAAAAAACAAATAAGAAACGGTGTGTGAGAGAGTGTGAGACACACTTTCATTCTCCCTTTGAAAAACTGATTGAGAGACCACACATCTTGGGCATAAAGTGGAATTGGAGTGAAGATTAAAAGTGTTCCTAAGTGCTTCTAATCTTTGTTTTGAATTTCTCCACACCAAGGTACGCTATCTTGTTCTTAAATTCTGAAATTTACATTGTGCACGTTATCGATCATGAATGAAATAGATCCTAGTTCATTGCTTCCGCTGTGGGTATTGCATGAGATGCAAAACCAGAATTTTTCCTTCAACAAGTTCCTTATGCTTCTACAGTGGGAAGTCTCATGTATGTCATGCTTTGTACTAGACCAGATATCTGTTATTCAGTGTGTATAGTCAGCCGATATCAATCAAATCCAGGACCAAAACATTGGCAAGCTGTAAAGCATATTCTTAAGTATCTATGGAGAACGAGAGATTATATGCTTGTTTACCATAGTGAGGATTTGGTTCCCATTAGCTATACAGATTCAGATTTTCAATCGGATCTAGATTTCAAAAAATCCACTCCAGTTGGTGTTTTCACCTTGGGAGGTGGAGCCATAAGTTGGAGGAGTGTTAAGCAATCTTGTATTGCGGAAACCACCATGGAAGCTAAGTACGTTGCTGCTTGTGAAGCAGCAAAGGAAGTTGTTTGGGTCAAGAAATTCCTTTATGATCTTGGTTTTATGAGAATGGAGCAAGTTCCCATCACATTGTTTTGCGATAATAGTGGAGCGGTTACACAATCCAAAGATCCAAGAAATCACAAGAAAGGAAAGCACATTGAGAGGAAGTACCACATCATTCGAGATATTGTTGCTCGTGGAGATGCTGTGGTAGCAAAGATTGAAAGTGAAAATAATCTAGCAGTTCCTTTTACTGAAGCCTTGCCTCAGAGGTTTTGAGTCACATTTGGAGGGAATGAGAGTTAGATTAGTACAGAATAGTCTTTAGGGCAAGTAAGAGATTAAGTTAGGATGTGTGCCCTTAAATCCTATTATATGATGCTATGTATGACATTATGTATGACTTAATGTTGTTTTTAATAAAGTTGTTTTATTTTTATCTAAAATAATAGTAACATGAATATTGAGACATTATCATATAGTCCATGAGATGCATAGTATGTGATTTATGTGATTTAGTCACGGAAGATATAAGTCACAAGTTCTTTGTAAACTGAGAATTTATAGTTCGTAGTCGATGATGAAATTGGGCATTTCATCTGCGAAGACTATAATGTATCAACTAAGATGATTTGTCTTGATCATGGAAGTGGAGACTTCTAGTTGATATGTTGATATGTTTTAAGAGTTAAGACATATTGAATTGGAACGCTGTGAGATTTATTATTCTCCTAACGACTGTAAAATGAATAATAAATCTCACGATTTTTATTTGTATGAACTCTTAATCCTAAGAGAATAATGGACCTGATCATGAGGTGTAGATTACTTTGATATATCAGGAGTGAGATCTAAAGTGACGGTCGAAACCTCAGTATGTTGGGCAGCCACATTTAGTGTTGATGGAACATATATTCTTAAGATGGAATTCATAGTCTCTTGATGGAGATATAAAATATTTCCTTGAGATAAATTTAATGGGTTTGGTTATTCAAAATGTTAAGCCTAACCACTTTGGTAAGAAATTACTAAAGTATATATTTATGAAATTGAATTTCATAAATATATGATGAATAACTTTAAAGGATTAAACTGAGTACTCAAGGATTAAGATGTAGTAATTTTCAAAGTGGCAGTCTATATTCATGACTTTGTATTACTACGAATATTTTATAAAGGGGTTGCGTGTATAATAAAGTCTTAGGATATAATTTATTAATAAGGCCTAGAATGCAATTATATTTATATAGTGGTATTAAATATAATTAATGGTAATTTCGGACTTGTCAAGAGTTTACGGAAAAGCCCAAGGCCCATTGGAGCTAGTGTCTTATTGGTCCCTTTTGGTCCCACTCCAAGCCACACACTAAAGCCCAATTGGAAAGGCCTAATAGGCCAGCCCAATTAGATAATCAGTTAGTTATAAAGGGAGAAACATACAGAATTTTTATTAGTGATATAAGAAATGGTGTGTATGTGAGAGTGAGACACATTTTCATTCTCCCTTTGAAAGCTGATTGAGAGACCACACATCTTGGGCGTAAAGTGGAATTGGAGTGAAGATTAAAAGTGTTCCCAAGTGCTTCTAATCTTGATTTTTGAATTTCTCCACACCAAGGTACGCTATCTTGTTCTTAAATTCTGAAATTTACATAGTGCACGTTATCAATCATGAATGAAATAGATCATTGTTTATTGTTTCTGCTATGTTTTTTGTATGAGATACAAAACCAATTTTTCCAACAATTTCATCAGTCCCTTTCTTCTTTAAATCTCTCTCTCCCTCATTCTTAAATCTGAATTTTTGCTTGGTAATGCAAATAGGATCAGGTTTCATGAGGAGTTCCTAACTCTATGCATGAAGCTTTAGATATGAGTCCCGAACTCGTAAATCCTATTTGCATTACCAAATAAAAATTCTTTCAAACTTTGGTTCAGTGTTTTCTCAACTACAGTCCCTGACTCTACCAAATCAAATTAATTAATGGAGTCCTTGACTCTACCCAATTAATGAAGTTTTTTACTCTACCATTTTAACGTAGTCCTTAACTCTACTAAATTAATGGAGTCCTTGACTTTACCCTATCAATGGAGTCCTTGACTTTACAAATTAATGGAGTCCTTGATGTTAGGGTTTATGCCCTAAAATCCAATTTATTGGCATGTAATTAATAATTAAATTGTTTAATTATATGAGACTATCTATAAATGAACTAATGAGACATTATCTTAGTCCATGAGATGCATAGTATGTGATTTATGTGAAAGGTCACAGAAGATATAAATCACAAGTTCTTTGTAAACTCAGAAGTTTAGTTCATAGTCAGTGATTAAAGTGGGCGTTTCATCTGCGAAGACTATAAGATATCAACTAAGATGATTTGTCTTGATCATGAAAATGGAGATTTCTAGTTGGTGTGTTGATATATTTTAAGAGTTAAAACATATTGAACTGGACCGCTGTGAGATTTATTATTCTCATAACGACTGTCAAATGAATAATAAATCTCACGACTTCTATTTACATGAACTCTTAATCCTGAGAGAATAATGGACCTGATCATGAGATGTAGGTTGCTTTGATATATCAGGAGTAAGATCTATTAGTCACGGTCAAAACCTCAGTATGTTGGGCAGCCACATTTAGTGTTGATGGAATTCATAGTCTCTTAACGGAGATACAAAATATTCCCTTAAGATAAGTTTAATGGGTTTGATTATTTAGAGAGTTAGGCCCAACCACTTTAATAAAAAGTTACTAAAGTATATATTTATGAAATTGGATTTCGTAAATATATAATGAATAACTTAAAGGATTAAACAGGGTACTCAAGGATAAGATGTAGTTTTTTACAAAGTGGCAGTCTACATTCATAACTTTGTATTACTATGAATATTTTATGAAGGGGTTGCATGTATAATAAAGTCTTGGGATATAATTTATAGATAAGCCCTAGAGTGAAACTATATTTATATAGTGGTATTAAATATAGTTAATGGTAACTTTGGACTTGTTAAGAGTTGACAGAAAAGCCCAAGGCCCATTGGAGCTAGTGTCTTTTTGGTCCCTTTTGGTCTCATTCCAAGCCACATACAAGAGCCCAATTGGAATGGCCCAAAAGGCTAGCCCAATTAGATAATCAGTTATATATAAGAAGAGAAATATACAGAATTTTGGGGTGTGGTGTAAGACATCATTCTGAAATGGTGAGTATGTGAGTGTTAGACACTCTCCTATTCTCTCATTGGAAATTGATTGAGAGACCACACATCTTGGGCATTAAGTGGAATTGGAGTGAAGATTAAAAGTCTTCCCACATGCTTATGATCTTCGGTTTTGAATTTCACCGCACTAAGGTATGCTTTCTTGTTCTCTAATTCTGAAACTTACATAGTACATGTTATCAATTGCGAGTGAAGTAGATCCGTTAATTTTCTGTTGCGCATGTTTTGTATGAGATACAAACAAGTATTTTCCATGCATTTTTCCAACACTTGACTATACCATTTTAATGGAGTCCTTGACTCTCCCAAATTAATGGAGTCCTTGACTCTACCAAATTAATTGGAATCCTGGATTCTAACAAATTAATTGAGTCATTGACTCTATCCTATCAATGGAGTCCTTGTCTCTACTAAATAGATGGAGTCCTTGACTTTACCAAATTAATGGAGTCCTTAACTATACCTCATCAATGGAGTCCTTGACTCTAACAAATTAATGGAGTCAATGACTCTACCAAATTAATTGTGACTAATTCTTTGGGATTATTAATTCTTTAAACAAGATTAGAGTTAATAATTCTTAAAATAAAATGACCATAAAATTGGGTTGGGGAAATTTCCCAATTCCAAATATGTTCAGAATGATTAAATTGCTTTAAAGGAGTTTTCTTTCCCTTAATTAAATTTGGGAATTTCAGTCAAAATATTATTAAAATTCCGACTAAGAAGCAAATGAAAGAAAGAGAAATTTTCTTAGACATTCGACTTCTTAAAAAAGAATTATTAGTTCAATTTTCATAAAAGCATGGTCCTTGAGATTAAAACCAATTATTTCTCCCAAAAGAAAAATAAAGTCGATGCTTAATTAAATACAAAGTATTTGGCTTAAATGTCCATCATTTAAAATTAGGCAAAATTAATTTGAGGATTTTAAATCTAAAACCTCATAAGAACTACGAAGTGGCTTGATCCCCTACCAAGGGTTCGTAGGCAACCTAAACAAATTATTAGCTGCAGCCACAGATAAACAAAGACACATATCCCCTTAAACATAAAAATAGATAAACTTATGTACAAAGACGACATGGTTGGAATCAAAGGGTCTTCCCTTGAAACAAGGGATTGTAATTAAGAGATATATTATCTTGAATGGGCACTGCTCACATCAAGAAAACTCATACGCCAAAAAGGCCTATGAGTGAAATTATGTTTGATGAATTTGACAACGTTTGTTAAACATAACTTGACAATATTTGTTAAACATAATTTGACGACGTTTGTTAAACATAATTTGACGACTTTTGTTAAACATAATTGGACAACATTTGTGAACATAATTTGACAACGTTTGTTAAACATAATTTAACAATTATTGTTAAACCTTGGTTAACAATTTTTGTCAACATGATTTTTGGCACGCTCGGTGGGACCCGTTCTCCTTTTCATGTCCAACTATGTTTCTTATACATCAATTTTTGTGTTGTAATTAGGTTGATCAATGGCTCCCCAAGTGATTGTTTACTTCCACAAGCCTCCTGCATTTGCACGAGGAGCAAATGGTTGTCGCATGACATTCACCCTTGGTCGCCCCTCCATCATGCTTGAGGTACCGAATGATGAATGCATGACCATCATCCAAGTTTCATCCATTTCAAAGACTTCAAGGAAGAGGAGGGCAAAGAAATGTGCTAAAGCTAAAAAATCCCAAATAGGGGGTTTTTAAATGAGAATGGCTCTAACACTATGGGTATAGCCCCAAGGCTTCTCCCTATCCAAATCATGATTGGCTCCATCCCAATCACATTGGGAACAACTGAGTCAGTAATGGTGACTTCAATTGAAGAAAGGGAAGCTAGTCATCCTGAAACTTCGAAGGTTAAGGTCACTAAGAAATCTATCAAGATTTCGAAGAAGGCATCACTAAAGCAAAAGGTGACTCCTCAACTAAAGGCAATGTGGCCTCGCATTCTTGAATTAACTTCAACAAAGAGTGATCCTGTTGTCAAGGGAAAAGAAGTAGCCATGGACATTGATGCCTCCTTTGAAACATTGCCACCAACCAAGCAAGGTCCTGGAAAAAGTGTAAGGAGAGAAGAAAGCCAAACTTTTAAATTATTTGATCACTTTCTATTAACGGCTTTTTGTACTGAACAATCAAAAAGGGCCAAGTAAAACTTGGAGGTTCAAAAATGGCCATTCTTCTCAAGCTATTTGTGGGCAAAAGAAGAAAATTTTGGATTAGGGACAAGTTCAAAGCACAAAAATGTCATTGAGATTTGTGAGGAGGTTAATAAGCCACCAAGGCCTTACTCGGGTCCTATCACACGCTCTAGGGCTTGCCCCACCAATTCTTCCGATACTATGGAAACAAAAAGCCATTTTCATAGTCCACTATATGGAGATTCAGAGTCTATTTTTCAGGATGAAGACTTTCCAAAAATTCTAATAAATCAATTTGGCAAAGTGTTAAAGATCTCAAATGAAAGTGATTTTGAAGACATGTCGGTTCTAGTAACTAGCACCATAAGTTTAGAAGAGCAACTTCAAGAGTTGCAAAGGAAACCCATTGAAAAAGATGCCAAAATAGCAACCTTAGTAGCCCAAGTAGCGTCTCAAGCAAGTACATCTGCTCGAACTCATGTGCCTACAGTCGAAGAAGGGCATACACCATCTAGTTTTGTAACACAAGATGAATTAAAAACACTCATTGCTGAGGAAATCAAAGAATTTCAAGCATCTATAAATTTACCCGTTTATGGGTGTTGAAAGCCTTATCCAACTCATTATGATACTGTTCCATTCCCAACCGGTTATCAAAAACCAAACTTTGAGAAATTTGATAGTTTGACCGGTTCCCCTTAAGAACATTTGGCACATTTCTATTTGGCTTGTGGAGAATCTGCTTTGACAGATGCCTTGTTGATAAGACAGTTCATGTAATCTCTTAAGGGTTCCGTGTTTACTTGGCACACCTAATTACAACTAGGGTCAATCCATACATGGGATGATTTGCAAATGCTTTTCTTGCCCAATTTGTAAGTTCCAACAAAAAGGTGTCAATCATTGATTTAGCCGATGCTCGACAAAAGTCAAATGAAAGTGTCAATGACTTCATTACAAGATGGAGAAGCCTAAATCTCCAATGTTCTAAAAGTTGACTGAACAATTTGCAGTACAAATGTGTTCAAACAATTTCTTACCAGATATTGCCACTTTCATAGTTGGTCTCTAAGGCGAGCAATGTGGAAAGACAAATTGCCCGACAAAAGATTACCATGCAAAGGGGGCATAATTTAGAAGAAAAAAAATACAGAAGGAAAAAAGCTCTGAAATAATGGAGAAGTAATGGCTACCTTTGTCAATAATGGAAGGCAAAATGGGAAAGGTAAGGAAGGCTCGAAAAAGCTCACTCCTGAAGAGAAAAAGAAAACAAAATACTCATTCCATGATGATGATGTGTGATAAGGATAAATTTGTAGTTAAATCATGACGAGGAAAAAAGGCAAAGAACCCAAAGATCCCGTTGGCAGCGCTTGCCACAAGTAACTGCATCATGAAGTCTACAGCTTCATAACTGCTGACGACCTTAACAAAGGGATGACACCATAAGCTAACGACCCTAATAAAGGGACGACGCTATAAGCTGAAAACCCTAATAAAAGGACGACTCGGTAGGCTGACGAGAACAAGCTGAAGAGGGTAAGCGAACCTCCATCTATAGCCTTACTTGATCTCCACACATACGTATATAAGGACAGTTCTTGCGCCACATGCTTAACCTTAATCAAGAAGACTCCTATAAGGAAAGGAACTCTAGGAGATATATAAAATCCAAGAGGTTCTCTCTTGGAAGGAAAGGACTTCTTGGCCAAGGCACGGATGTCAACCCCACACTACTATAAATACTCCAAAATCCTCATAAATCAAGGTACACATAATTCACCTCAGCTCTGGCACTCTAGAGTTGTGAACAAGAGATTTCTCTAACTTGACCATCGGAGGGTATTTAGCTGGTACCACATTGGTACTCCTCTTAAGGTCTTCAGCTTTTATGTTGTGCAGGTTCTTTATCGGGACCACGTGAAGACCGTGTGACTTACTGATGATTTTCGGCATCATTAGTTGGCACCGTTTATGGGAAACTTTAACGACTTGTAAAGCCATGCTATTGCTTCCTGGACAAAGAGTTGCATGGTACTCACTTGCTCGATGACAACCACTAACAACGTTCAAGAAGATGAACCACGCACGATAGTGCTCGAGAGGCATGTCCAAACTCTAGCCGCCGCTATGGAATGCCTCACCAAACAGAATCGAGATTTGGAAGAACAATTGCGCCAAAGGAACGCGGATGCTAACACCTAGGAGGATGATCAAAAAGGAACTAGCGCGAAGAGAAGGAACCAGGAAAGGCCGGAAGGTAGCAACGCCCTAAGTAGGCCAGAACGATAGGACACGAGCCGGCCATCTGTTACCAAAACCGTCCCGCCTCACATAGTCCCTGAGATGCAGATGATGAAGGAGCGAATGGACTGCATGATGAATGACCTCAAAGGACGGGCATCTAGCGATCTTGATGACCTGGTCCAGTGAACTGACTTGCCCTTCACAGCGTCCGTTAGTTCATTCCCCCTTCCACAGAAGTTTCATATGCCGCAGGTAAAAAGCTACGATGGGTCCAAGGATATCTTAGATCACTTGGAGTCTTTCAAGACCCTAATGCACCTTCAAGGGGTGCCGGACACAATCATGTGCAGAGCCTTCCCCACCACGCTGAAGGGACCTGCAAAGATCTGGTTCAGTAGGCTGACACTTAACTCCATTAGTGCTTTCAAAGAGTTAAGCGCCCAATTCGCCTCACACTTCATCGGGGGGCAGAGGTATAAGAAATCCACCGCATGCCTGTTGAACATTAAGCAGCGGGAAGATGAGACGCTGAGGTCTTACATAACTTGTTTTAACAAGGAAGCCCTCTCGATCGACGAAGCAGACGACAAGATACTTGTAGCGGCATTCACCAATGGGCTGCAGAAGGCAAAGTTCCTATTTTCCCTATAAAATAACGACCCGAAGACCATATCAAAGGTGCTTTACAAGGCGACCAAATACATGAACGCTGAAGATGCACTACTGGCTTGAGAAGAGAAGCCCAAAAAAAGGGAAAGACAGGAAGATGCACGATCGGACAGGGGGCAGAAGATGGCTAGAACTGGAGAAAGACAGGAGGACTAACGCTCTAAACCACCCACGGGAAAATTTACAAGCTTCACCCCACTGACTGCCCCAATTGACCAAGTACTGATGCAAATTAAGGATGAAGGAGCCCTGACCTTTCCCGGCAAGCTGAAGGGAGATCCTAACAAGAGATCAAGGGACAAATATTGCCATTTTCATCGTGATCACGGCCACGACACAACTGACTGCTATGGCCTGAAGCTCTTATTAGATAAGGAAGACTACAGATGTTTGTTAGCAAGGAAAAAACGGACCTACCGCAGGAACAAGCTCCTCGACGGGAGAACAAGCGCCCTAGACCGCCCATAGGAGATATAAGAATGATCGTAGAAAGCACCGCAACCGCTAGGTCATATAAAAAGGCCCGTAAGACTTACCTCATGATGGTTTAGAACATCTAGTTGACGAGTTTTGTACCCAAGATGGCGCGGATCGACAACCCCCTCATTGGATTCTCAAAAGAAGATGCGCTCGTTGTCACCATACAAGTAGGAGACTATAACATGCAACGAGTTCTAGTTGACAACAGCAGCTCGGCTGACATCCTCTACTACCTCGCATTCCAGCAGATAGGGATTGGTAGGGAGCGACTAGTTCCAACTAACGCTCCACTCGTTGGCTTTGGAAGGACAAGGGTATTCCCCTTTGGTGTTGTCACTTTGGCTGTAACTATAAGCGACTATCCCTAGCAGATCACTAAGGATGTAACATTCCTTGTGGTTGATTGCTCGTCAGCTTACAACACCATCATCGGACGACCTACCCTCAATTCGTGGAAGGCTATAACCTCTATCTACCATTTTGGTGATCAAATTCCCTACTGACTATGGAGTGAGGGAATTATGAGGAGATTAGGTGGCAACACATAAGTGCTACATAGCTATGATGGAAATGGATCACCACCTCCAGGCCATGAGCATAGAAGAACATCGGACGGTGACAGAGCTCGTTGAAAGACTCGAGGATAT
This sequence comes from Castanea sativa, assembly GCF_040712315.1. Lineage (NCBI taxonomy): Eukaryota > Viridiplantae > Streptophyta > Magnoliopsida > Fagales > Fagaceae > Castanea > Castanea sativa. The sequence continues at coordinate 32,723,252 of NC_134024.1, read as the reverse complement.
ATATCTTGACGATTCCTAACCAGAATGAACAACCAAGATCGGCACCCTTGCAAACCCGACGGTTCGCCAAGCACTCGCAACTTTCCCCAAAGAAAACCGAGACGTATTCACTTGGAGCCATGAAGACATGCCAGGAATTGACCCATCAGCATGGTGCATAGGTTGAATGTGTCGCCTTCCTTTCCACCCGTCTATCATAAGAAATAGGTGTTCGCCCAAGAGAGAGACCTGGCTGTCACAGAAGAAGTCCATAAGCTGCAAGAGGTAGGTTTTATTAGGGAAGTTTATTACCTTGATTGGTTGGCGAACGTCGTGATGGTCAAGAAGAGCAACAGAAAATGGAGGATATGCGTAGACTTCACGGACCTAAACAAAGCGTGCCTTAAAGATAGCTACCCCCTCCCGCGGGTCGACCTCCTGGTGGACTCTAGGCTTAACACCAGCTGCTGAGCTTCATGGATGCATTTGCAGGATACAACCAAATCCAAATGGGCGAGGTTGATTAGGAGAAGACTTCGTTCATAACTAGCCAAGGCCTCTTTTGTTACAAGGTCATGCCGTTTGGTTTAAAAAATGCGGGCGCAACATATCAGAGGCTTATGAACAAGATGTTCGCACGGCAGATTGAGAGGAATGTCCAGGTATATGTCGACGACATGCTAGTGAAAAGCCGAAGGGAAGGCAATCACTTGGAGGATCTTAGGGAAACCTTCGACACTCTTCGTTCCTATAACATGAAGCTTAATCCGGGAAAGTGTGCCTTTGGAGTAACGGTGGAAAAATTCTTAGGATACATGGTGTCTCAGAGAGGTATTGAGGCTAACTCGGACAAGATCCGGGCTATAATAGAAATGGCACCTCCTAAAAATGTAAGAGAAGTACAAAGCCTTAACAACAAGATTGTCGCACTTAATAGATTCGTATTTAGAGTGACAGATAAATGTCTATCGTTCTTCCGCACGCTGAAGAAGTCTGTTGAGTGGACGGCCGAATGTCAGCAAGCATTTGAGGACCTAAAGGCCTACCTCTCTTCACCACTATTGCTGAGTCTCTCACAATCAGGAGAAGAATTGTTCCTCCATTTGGTTGTCTCCCTAGTTGCCGTCAGTGAGGTCTTGGTCAGAAAAGACTATAGGGTGCAAAGGCCCGTATACTATGCCAGCCGGGCGCTTCATGGTGCAGAAGAAAGGTACCCTCAAATGGAAAAGCTCTCCTTCGCTCTAGTCACGGCTGCCCGTAAGCTCAAACCATACTTCCAAGCCCATACTGTGATCGTCCTAACTGATAAGCCCTTACGGTGATTGATGAACAGTCCCAAAGCAGCCGAACGTATGGCACTGTGGGCGATAGAGTTGAGTGAATTCAACATACAATATTGCCCACGTACTAGGATTAAAGGGCAGGTGGTCACCGACTTCATTGCAGAGTTCACTAAAGCGGAAGGCCAAGGGGCAGAATATCCCCAATGGAACATATACACGGACGGACCATCCAACAGACAAGCTGGTGGAGCAGGGGTCGTACTTCAATCTCCAGAAGGCATCGAGATTGAATGCATGGTCCGTCTCAACTTCCCTACAACTAAGAACAAAGCAGAGTATGAAGCCCTAATAGCGGGCTAGATCTCGCTAAAGCAGTAGGGGCTGCAAATATAGTTATCCATTGCAATTCCCAGGTTGTCACAAACCAAGTAAACGGTGATTATGAGTGTAAGGGTGAAAAGATGAAGAAGTACTTGGAGCAAGCAAAGAGAAGGATAAGTGAGTTGCTGGCCAAGATAGTCTAAATTCCAAAATGAGAGAACGAGCAAGTCGATCGTCTTGCCAAGGCCGTATCGGTGGAATGCATGATCACCCCCGACAAGGTACTCTCTTTTATTCAGCTTTCACCACTGATAGATGTTGTCGATATGCAGGAGATAGGTTCCGAAGGCAATTGGACCACCCCTTAATCTCTTGCTTAAAAGACGACACGTTGCCTTATGGGAGGGAAGTAGCAAGAAAGCTGAAGGTCCAATCGGCACGATTTGTCTTAATAAAGGACGTCTTGTATAAGAGGGGTTTCTCCCAACCATACTTAAGATGTTTAGGCCCCGAAGAGGTGGATTATGTCATGAGAGAAGTACACGAAGGAATCTGTGGAAATCACTCAGGGTCGCGGTCATTGGTACATAAATTGATTCTGGTAGGATACTACTGGTCGACTATGCAGAAGGACGCCCAAACTTATGTTAAAGCCTACGACAAATGTCAAAGTTTCAGCAACATCATCAGACAACCAACGGAAAAGCCGACCCCGATAACGGCTCTATGGCCATTCACTCGATGGGGACTGGACATCATGGGCCCATTCCCAATAGCAGTAAGGCAGCTGAAGTTCCTAATAGTCGATATAGACTATTTCACCAAATGGGTGGAAGTTGAAGCCCTGGTTACCATCACTAAGAAGAACGTGTGAAATTGTGTTTGGAAAAACATAATTTGTAGGTATGAAATCCATAGGATCTTGGTCTCGGAAAATGGAAAGCAATTTGATAATGACTCCTTCAGGGACTTTTGCTCACAGTTAGGAATTACGGTCCACTACTCCTCTCCTGCCCATCCTCAAGCCAACGGACAAGTTGAAGTCACGAACCGATCCTTGCTTTGAATCATCAAGACTTGGCACGAGGGGGCAAAGGGCGTATGGCCAGAAGAGTTACCCAGCATCCTATGGGCGTACAAGACGATGGCCAGAACCCCTATAGGAGAGACTTCATTTCGACAAGCATAAAGAAGGGAAGCGGTCATGCCAGCCGAGGTCGGACTCACGAGCTACAGGGTGGACAATCACAACGAGGAGAGGAACGACGAAGCCATACATCTACAGCTTGATCTATTTGATGAGGTCAGGGCAACAGCCGAACAAAGACTCACACGATACCAGGACCTCATGGCCAAACACTACAACTCCCAGGTCAAGCATTGAGACTTCAAAGTTGGAGACCTTGTCTTGAGGAAAGTGATAAGTGCCGTCAAAGATCCCACACAAGGAAAGCTCAACCTAAATTGGGAAGGACCCTATAGAATAACGTCATGGCTAAGGAAGGGCATCTACCACTTAGAGACACTTGATGGGCAAAAATTGCGCCACCCATGGAACGCCGAGCATCTCAGGAAGTACTACTAGTAGAAGACAACATGAAGAACGCTACTCCTCATTCCCAGTCTATTTCCTTTAGTCATTTATTTTAGTTTACTTTTGCCTATAGTGCTTTTCAAGCCTAAAGGGCTGAAGTTTATCTTAGTATATGCATTTATCATAATAAGAGGAGTTTATTTAAAAACGACTGGCGTATTTATTGTGTGGATGAATTTATCATTAAGTCCACTAAGTAGATGGCTTTATTATTAAGTCCAAGTGGACAACCTTATCACTAAGTCCACAAAGTGGACGAGTCTACTGCTAAGTCCATAAAGTGGACGAGCTTATCACTAAGTCCACAAAGTGGAGGAGTCTACTTCTAAGTCCACAAAGTTGACGAACTTATCACTAAATCCACAAAGTAGATGAGTCTGCTGTTTAGTCCATAAAATGGAAGAACTTATCACTAAGTCCACAAGGTCAACGAGTCTACTGGTAAGTCCACGAAGTGGACGAGTCTACTTCTAAGTCCACAAAGTGGACGAATTTATCACTAAGTCCACAAAGTAGACGAGTCTACTGTTTAGTCTACAAAATGGATGAACTTATCACTAAGTCCACAAAATGGACAAACTTATCACCAAGTCCACAAGGTGGACGAGTCTACTAGTAAGTCCACGAAGTGGACGAAATTAGCACTACGTCCATAAAATGGAGAAACTTATCACCAGTTTACAAACTAGACGAATTTAATATAAAGTCCACCAAGTGGACAAGTTTATTAAGTCCACAAAGTGGATAGGTTCAATATAACATCCACTAAGTGGACGAGTTCATTACAAAACTTACAAAATGAACGAATTTATTAAAATCCAAAAAGTGGACGAGTAGTCAACTAAAAGAAAGCTGACGGCATTATCCGTAAGCTGATGGATCCATGACGAGTACCCAAAATGATGGGTTGAAATCAATAAAGAAGACGAGCCTAAGGGCAACCTAAGTAGACGGCTTCGCCTATATTTCACTAAGTACCCGGGCGTACAAGTACAAAAGATAAACACACATGCCAAAAGTAATGCATAAATACTGAAAGTGACGGGCAAAACGTGATTTTTACAAGCAAAAGAAGAAGCTTAAGTTCATGGAACAGGGGGGCCTTAAGACTTTTCTTCACCCTTTGGAAGAAGGGCCTGGACGCCTGGAGTGGAAGGGTCTTCAGCATTAAGGTCTTCAACATAAGGATTGGCTGATAGAGTCAAGGTAACGGGCTTGTCCACGGCAGGCTGGGCAAGGACGATGCTATCATCTTTTGGGTCCTCCTCAAGCTTAATAGCATCGTCATTTACCTCAAAGATGGTATCGCCCACAGGAGTCAATAGCAGAGGCTTATCTATAGTGACTTTGGATAAATCTAAGTCAGGGTAGACGGACTTGACCTGCTTTAGGCAGTCCTCAAACCCGTCACCGTAGTAGACGGCACAAGCGTCTATGAAGGACTGCGAATCCTTAAGTTCCGCCGCGGCGTCACTCTTGGCCGTCTCCACTTGGCTTCAAAGAGCCTTTAACTCTTTTTCTACCATTTCTTTAGCCTCATGTTCCTTTTTTCCTCTGACGACCCTCCTCCTCCAGCTCTCTCGTTAGCTCCTTCACTTTCTGATGAAAATCGCGAATAGCATCCTTGTATTGCTTTTGGGCGTCAGTTAGGTTCTTGATGCGCGTATGTAGACGGGTGATCACTCCTTTCTTAGCGACGCCCCTATCCTGAAAAGCCTTCATACAAACCAGCGCCTATGCAACGAAAACACCGTTAGTAACACGAAAAAGAAGAAGAAATGCTAATAAAGAATAAAGTGACATACCCGGGAAAGGTCAAAGAGGGCTGACGCCCCTAACTCTTCCGTTGCTTGCTCGGCACAAGCATCTAATTCCTCACTCATAAGGATGGAATCCATCACCTCAACAGCATAGTCCTTGTGGGTAAGAAGGTGACGGACAGGTTCCTAAATGACAGGGCCAAACGACGTCACTAACCCCTTGCCCGCTCCATGACTCGGCTTCAGGGGCGATGTCTTCTTGGGGTGCTTATCCTAAGGGATGACGGTGGCTTTCTTGGGGGAACGTTTGTCCTTCCCGTCAGCTTTTCTTTTGTTAGCCTTCTTCCCGACGACTTTAGGAGCTGATGAAGACGTTCCCTCCCCCTTTTCTTTCTTCTCCTCTTCCTTCCTCTTGGCAACAGTAGCCCAAACCCCTTACCTAGCTGCCTCTATTTCTGTGGAAGATGAGAAGCGAGAATCGGAATAGGAGAAAATGACAAAAGCAAAAGAGACGAGAGAAATTAAGGGATGTATACGCCGACGGGAATAGGCGTTTAACCTACAAGCTTTCGATGTCAGCTTTGGACCTCCATAGTATAAATGTAAAGCATTGAGTGTAATCAAGTCTTGACACTTTTGCTTGACCAATGAGATGGCTGTTACCCGACGAATAAAGTCCACATGTTCCACTGTGATATGTGGACGAATGCTAGCTGAAAAAGAAAGTAGATGGTGTTAGAAGTTTGAAATGAATGGACTAAGTAAAGAAGCAGATGTGATCGACCTGAGTCCCTGACATAAGCCCAAGTGTTGTCAAAACTGTGGGGCATCGACTCCCACTCCTCCTGACAGCACACCTAGTTCGTCCCTTCAACAAAAAAGTACCTGCCCTTCCAATTCCTATTTGAATCAGGCATATCCGACACCAACTTTAGCTCTTTCTTCCTTACTATGAAATGGTATATCCCTTGGGACGAGGAGATATGCTATGGTCGGTAGCACGAAAAGAACTCGTCAAGGGTTAATTGACGGTTCCCGCCACTTAGACGACTCCACAAGATCTCAGCCTTAATAAATATCTGCCAAGAATTGGGGGCAATCTTGCTGATGGATAAACCCAAAAAATTAGCCAATTGATGATGAAGTGTTGTCAGCGGAAGCCTCGATCCTATTGTGAACATGGCGTCGTACATGCCAACATTTGTGGTTTGCCCAGAATAACATTTCTCACCCTTCTTAGGGAGACGGATTGGGATGTCGTCTAGAATTTGGTAACGGGCATGTAAATTATTGAAGATATTGACCTACATCATCAGTAATGATTCATTGACGATCCATTTTTTGGGTAGAATGAAAGGACGGTCATCCCCAGGGACTCTCGAGGTGCTTTCTAAGACCTCTTCACCATCGTCGTCTTCACCCTCGACACCTGCTCTCTCCCCTTCCTTTTCACCAGTATTTTTGTCTTCGTCACTTATTCTTTCTTCCTCCCTTTTATCATCCTCGTCTTCGCCCTCACTCACCTCACCTTCTCTACAATTCTCCATTTCCTCGTCAGAAGAATGGGCTGACATTTCCCTCTCTGATGACTAGGAAAAGCCTTCCTCGAGCTCACGACCTAATTGGAAGACCTCGTCATAAATCGCTGCCTCGCGAATCGAAAATTGTTCACTTGTCACCTCTCTAGACATCTGACTACCTACAAGCAACAGATTCATTCTAAGAACCTAAGTCGACGACCTCACTATAGAGTCTACTAGCTAGAAAAATAAAAATAAAAGGTAAAATAAAAGGAAAGAGAACTTACAAATGGGCGATTCCTTGGAAAAAGGGACGGTCCTAGGAAGTTGAAGGCAACGAAGATGACGAGGCCAGGAGGCTGATGGACAAAAGGAGTTTAGAAAGTGACGGTCTCTCTTTCTCTCTCTCAAAATCAGCAAAGGATGAAAAGTTGGAAATGAGAGAGGAGGTGAGATATATATAGGCAAAGAGGGCACGGAAGACGAAGCGACACGCTCATCTAGAAACAGAGCCAATCAGTTCGTGCCACGTGTCCAAGCATCTAATGAAGGCGACTCGAGGTATCACACATGAATGACCTTCCTGACGATGTGTACTTCACAACCCGTTAGCTAAAGTTGACGAGGCTATGGAGTAGGGGCAGCTAATAAGGATAAATTTGTAGTTAAACCATGACGAGGAAAAAAGGCGACGAACCTAATGATCCCGTTGGCAGCACTTGCCACGAGTGACTGCATCATGAAGCCTACAACTTCATAACGGCTGACGACCCTAACAAATGGACAACGCCATAAGCTGACGACCTTAATAAAGGGATGACATTATAAGCTGACGACCCTAATGAAGGGACGACTCGGTAGGCTGACGAGAACAAGCAGAAGAGGGTAAGCGAACCTCCATTTATAGCCTTACTTGATCTCACACATACGTGTATAAGGAGAGTTCTTGCACCACACGCTTAACCTTAATCAAGAAGACTCCTATAAAAAAAGGAACTCTAGGAGATATAAAAAATCCAAGAGGTTCTTTCCTGGAAGGAAAGGACTTCTTGGCCAAGGCATGGATGTCAACCCATACTACTATAAATACCCCCAAAACCCTCATAAATCAAGGTACACATAATTCGCCTTAGCTCTGGCACTCTAGCGTTGTGAATAAAAGATTTCTCTAACTTGACCGTCAGAGGCTATTTGGCCGATACCACATCGGTACTCCTCTTAAGGTCTTCAACTTTTGTGTTGTGTAGGTTCTTTATCGGGAGCACGTGAAGACCGTGTGACTTACTGACGATTTTAGGCATCATCAATGTGGAAGGGATTTTTAATGAGTTGATGAAAGAAAAAGCAATACAACTCCCTGAGCCTAAAAGACATTCTAAAGTTGATAAGATAGATGACCCTAAATATTGCCGCTACCATCGAATCATTAGCCATCCTCTATCAGAATGCTATATCTTGAAGAATATAATTCAGAAAATGATAAATGATGGTGAAATCGAGGTAGATTGTTCCTCTCGAGCACTAGCTGTTGCATCAAATAACATTTCCTTGCTTGAGGAGGAACCAAAGTCCACTTTGCCTTGCCCACTGGGGGCAAAACCAAATAATGTTGAAAAGATCAAAAAGACTCTTAATGGCAAGGCTGAGTCAAGCAGTCTCCTAAGTTTTATGAGCTTATGATTGAAGCAAAATTAGACTTTTGGGAAAATTCCTCTAAAGATGGAAATGAAGAAGAATGGCAAACATATATTGGTAAGTAGTCCATAAAAATGGCTAAAAGGCCATTACCAATCATTATGCCCTTTGAGAAGCTAGGAGTCAAAATCCATGTAAGGAAGGATTCCAAGAAAAACAAGAAGAAAAAGAAGAACACTCAAAAGAAAAGCATGAGTTTAGAGGAAGAAAAATATATTCAATCTAAGAGAATGCCAATAACTCTAGTTGAATATCTTCCTAAGGAATTTCTTCAAAATCATTCTGAGGATGAGATGAAAGAGGAAGTTGTGCAATGTTGCATGGTTTCAATTGATGACAATGAATGAGAGGTAGATAAAGTGACTTTGCTCTCAAGCCAACATTTGTCATTACCACAGAAGGAAAAATTAAGTCAAAATGCAAAAGATGATGCTTCTAAAGGGAAAGAAGGCAATTCCTCACAACCCTTGTCACCTAGACTATGCATTTCACGTTTGGCGTGCATAATGTTTATTGATGTGGACCTCTAGCTTGGGAAAAAAATTCAAAATCAGTTTTTATATGTCAAGGGCACAATTAGAGATGTATGGTTATCAAGAATCCTATTGGATTACGGATCAACTATAAATCTTCTCCCTTGTAAGACATTCAAAGTAATGGAGATGAAGTCCAAAAAATTGTCCCCATCCAACTTGACTATTCAAAGTTTCAACCAAGTTGGACAAAGAGCCATGTGAAGCATCTCATTAAAGGTCAAAATAGGAGAATTGTATTCTGAAGCTCATTTCCACGTAATTGATGTCGATACTTCCTACAACGTGTTGTTGGTACGCCCTTGGGTACACACTTATGGCATAATAAATTTTGCACTTTATCAATGCTTTAAACTTTGCGATGAAGATGAAAATGTGAAAATGGTGTACACTGATCCTAACCCTTTCATGGGAGAAGAGGCGAATTATCTTGATGCCAAATTTTAAGCAACACCCATCCTTATGCATTTATCCAAAAACAAGGATACTGAGGAAGAAGGATGAGGAACAATGTGTTTACCCTTGTGTAAATGAGAGGTTCATTAAACAGCTCTAAAAAAAGGAAAAAAAAAAAAAAGCCCGCTAGGTTGAAAACCTTTTTATAAGGCGACCTAGGCAAAAGTTAGGGTATACCAAAAAAAAAAAACTCTGCCCCCTTGAACTACGTGCTGATTTGATCCCCTTTCGGGTACGTAGGCAACTTAGTATTATTTACTAAGTTCAGTCACATCCTCAAAAAAAAAAAAAAATCCCCTCGTGAACTACGTGATGAGTCAATCCCCTTTCGGGTACATAGGCAGCTTAGTATCATTCAATAAGTTCAGTCACATCTTCAAAAAAAAAAAATTCAAAAAAAAAAATCCCCTTCCTAAACTATGTGATGACTTGATCCCTTTTTGGGTTATAGGTAGCTTGGTATCATTTACTAAGTTCAGTCACATCTCAACAAAAAAAAAAAAAAAACCATTTCCCACCATATAAGTGATCAATCATATGCATGCAAGAAAATTTGCATAAGTGCAAATCAATGTAAAAAAAAAATATTCAAGACAAAAGATGTCGAAATCAAATCAATATGCCACTTGGGACTTCAAATTCAAAAGAATGAGATTCCAAACCACACCAAAGAAAATTAAAAAAAAAATCAAGATACAAGTGTCACGCGAGAATCGTCATCGTTCTCACGTGACACTCAGGGGGCACTATTGAAATATGAAATTTAAAAGCAAAATTTGTTTACAAAAAAAATGTTCAAGCAAGATTTATGAAAGAATATAAATTTTGGACAAGTTTGTGGGACTAAAAATAAATACCCTCTCCAAAATTAACAAAGTCAATAGTTAAAAAAAATGATATATAACCTCACACTCACGTGCAAAAGAGGTGAGGATAAGTCTTGTCAAATTGATGGCTTAAAAAAAAGGAAAAAAATATATAAAAACAAAACCCCACACTCACATCATGTGAGAAAGGAGGTGGAGTGGTAGTAAACTTACTACCACAATGTCACATCCTTGTTAAAAAAAAAAAGAGGATAAGATGAAAGTTGGACATGTGGTTGGGTAACTTCCTGCCACATGCACCATTCAAGCAATTCCAAAAGCAAAAGTAGCTGAAATTTAGCCACAATCCTCACTAACTCAACTGTACCCGGAAGATGCCAGTACATATTGCACTTTCTTTGTAGTTTTGACCCATGAACTCATCAATTAAAAAAAGGGGAAAACTGCTTCTCAGTTCCTCTATAAATTAGAGAGGAACACGTAAAAAAAAAAAGGAGAGACACAAGAAAAAAAGAAAGAAAAAGAGAAGCACGCACACACAGAGAGAGAAAAAAAAGAGACACGGACAGAGAGAGCAACATCAAGCAGAAGAGAAATACACAGCATAGGTTTGTATATGGGATTTCATCAACCCCTTTCTTCTTTAAATCTCTCTCCTTCATTCTCAAATATGAATTTTTGCTTGGTAATGCAAATAGGATCGAGTTTCATGGGGAGTTTCTAACTCCATGCATGAAACTTTAGATACGAGTCCCTGACTTGTAAATCCTATTTGTACATTACCAAATAAAAATTCTTTCAAACTTTGGTTCAGTGTTTTCTCAACTAGAGTCATTGACTCTACCAAATCAAATTCATCAATGGAGTCCTTGACTTTACCCAATTAATGGAGTCTTTGACTCTACCATTTTAATGGAGTCCTTGACTCTACCCTATCAATGGAGTCCTTGACTCTACTAAATTAGTGGAGTCCTTGATGATGGAATATGCATGTACGCTGCGAAAAATTAACGGATCAACTTCATTCATAAAAGTTAACATGTACTATATAAGTTTCAGAATTTGAGAACAAGAGAGTGTACCTTGGAGCAGTAAATTTCAAAACCGAAGATCAAAAGCACTTGGGAACACTTTCAATCTTCACTCCAAATTTACTAATGCTCAAGATGTGTGGTCTCTCAATCAGTTCCAAAGGGAGAATGTCAAAAAGTGTCTAACACTTTTTATACCACTTCGCAATAGTGTTCTTACAATTCTCTACAGAAAATTCTGTATATTTCTCCCTTTGTATCTAACTGATTATCTAATTGGGCTGGCGTTTTGGGCCTTTCCAATTAGGCTTAAATGTGTGGCTTGGAGTGGGACCAAAAGGAACCAATAAGACACTAGCTCCAATGGGCTTTGGGCTTTTCTGTCAACTCTTGACAAGTCCAAAGTTACCATTAACTATATTTAATACCACTATATAAATATAGTTGCACTCTAGGCCTTATTTATAAATTATATCCCAAAACTTTATTGTACATGCAACCCCTTCATAAAATATTCGTAGTAACACAAAGTCATGAATGTAGACTGCCACTTTGTAAATTACTACATCTTATCCTTGAATACTCAGTTTAATTCTTTAAGTTAATAATCATATATTCATGAAATCCAATTCCATAAATATATACTTTAGTAACTCCTTACTAAAGTGGTTAGGCCTAACTCTCTGAATAACTGAACCATTAAAATGATTTCAAGAGAATATTTTATATCTCCATTAAGAGACTATGAATTCCATCTTAAGAATATATGTTTCATCAACACTAAATGTGGTTGTCCTACATACTGAGGTTTTGACCGTTACTTTAGATCTCACTCTTGATATATCAAAGCAACCTACATTTCATGATCAGGTCCATTATCCTCTCAGGATTAAGAGTTTATGTAAATATAAGTCGTAAGTTTATTATTGATTTGACAGTTGTTGGAAGAATAATAAATCTCACACGGTCCAGTTCAATATGTTTTAACTCTTAAATCATATCAACATACCAACTAGAAATCTCCATTTCCATGATCAAGACAAATCATCTTAGTTGATATGTTATAGTCTTCGCAAATTAAATACCCAATCTCATTACCGACTACAAACTACATTTTGAGTTTACAAGGAACTTGTGATTTACATTTTCTGTGACTAAATCACATACAATGCATCTCACGGACTATTTGATAATGTCCTAATATTCATGTTACCATTATTTCAGATAATAATAAAACAACTTTATTAGACACAACATTAAGTCATACATAATGTCATACATAATAACATACATAGTATCATACAATAGGATTTAAGGGTACTAATCCTAACAATCTCCCATTTGCACTAAAGACTATTGTGCACTAATCTAACTCCCATCTCTTCCAAATGTGACTCGAAAGTCCTTTGGGGCAAGGCTTTGGTAAAGGGATCTGCTAGATTTTTTGTACCATCAATCTTTGCTACAACCACATCTCCACGAGTAACAATGTCTCGAATGATGTGATACTTTCTCTCAATGTGCTTTCCTTTCTTGTGATTCCTTGGTTCCTTGGATTGTGCAACCACTCCACTATTGTCACAGAGCAATGTAATAGAAACTTGCTCAATTATCACAACACCAAAATCAGAAAAGAATTTCTTGAGCCAAACAGCCTCCTTTGCTACTTCACAAGCAGCAACATACTCGGCTTCTATGGTGGAGTCAGCAGTACAAGATTGCTTAATACTCCTCCAACTTATGGCTCCACCTCCCAAGGTGTAAACACAACCTGACGTGGATTTTCTGAAATCTAGATTCGACTGGAAATCCGAATCTGTATAGCCAATGGGAATCAAATCCTCACACCGGTAAACAAGCATATAATTTGTCGTTCTCCATAGATAATTGAGAATATGCTTTACAGCTTGCCAATGTTTTGGTCCTGGATTTGATTAATATCGGCTGACCATGCTAACTGAATAACAAATATTCGGTCTACTACAAAGCATGGCATACATGAGACTTCCCACAGCAGAAGCATAGGGAACTTATCTCATCATATTTTCTTCCTCTTGAGTCTTAGGCCTTTGGTCATCAGATAGAGGAACTCCATGTCTAAAAGGAAGGAATCCTTCTTGGAGTTTTGCATGCTAAACCGTTCTAGAACCTTATTAATATGTCCAGCTTGTGATAATCCCAACATCCTATTCTTTCAATCTCGCCAAAGCTTGATCCCTAGAATATAGTTAGCTTCGCCCAAGTCCTTCATATCAAATTGGCTTGACAACTAAACTTTAACCGATGACATTACCCCTACATCATTTCCAATGAGTAGAATGTCATCTACATAAAACACTAGGAACATTACTACTTTGTCTTGACGTCTCTTGTACACATATGGTTCATCAAGATTTTGTTCATAACCAAATGATTTGATTGCCTGATCAAATATGATGTTCCATGACCTAGATGCTTGTTTAATTCCATAAATGAACCTTTTCAACTTGCACACCATGTGCTCTTGGTTCTTTGCTATGAAACCTTCCAGTTGCAACATATAGATTTCCTCTTCAAGATTACCATTTAGAAATGCAGTCTTGACATTCATTTGCCAAATCTCATAATCATAATGAGTAGCAATGGATAAGAGAATTTTGATAGATTTAAGCATGGCTACTGGCGAAAAAGTTTCATCATAGTCAATGCCTACTTTTTGTGTATACCCTTTCACCACTAGTCTTGTTTTAAAGGTTTCAACCTTTCCATCTATCCCTCTCTTCCTCTTGTAAACCCATTTGCAACCAATAGGTTTAATGTCGTTAGCCGCTTCTACAAGATCCCATACATTATTGGAATACATGGAACCTAATTCAAATTTCATAGCTTGGACCCAATGATATGCATCGATATCATTTATTGCTTCATCATAAGTGTAGGGATCCGATTCAGCCTCTTCTGAGATAACTTCATAAGTTTCTCCCAAACCTATAAATCTCACAGGAGGTTGAACAATTCTCCCACTTATTAGGATTAGTGCCATTAAATCCTATTGTATGATGCTATGTATGATATTATATATGACATTATGTATGATATTGTGTATGACTTAATATTGTGATTAATAAAGTTGTTTTATTATTATCTAAAATAATGGTAACATGAATATTGGGACATTATCATATAGTCCATGAGATGCATAATATGTGATTTATGTGAAAAGTCACAGAAAATATAAATCACAAGTTCTATGTAAACTCAGAATTTATAGTTCGTAGTCGGTGATGAAATTGGGCATTTCATCTGCGAAGACTATAACATATTAACTAAGATGATTTGTCTTGATCATGGAAGTGGAGACTTCTAGTTGATGTGTTGATATGTTTTAAGAGTTAAGACATATTAAATTGGACCGTTGTGAGATTTATTATTCTCCTAACGACTGTCAAATGAATAATAAATCTCACGACTTCTATTTACATGAACTCTTAATCCTGAGAAAATAATAGACCTGATCATGAAGTTTAGGTTGTTTTGATATATCAAGAGTGAGATCTAAAGTAACGGTCAAAACCTCAGTATGTTGGGCAACCACATTTAGTGTTGATGAAATATATATTCTCAAGATGGAATTCATAGTTTCTTAACGGAGATAACAAATATTCCTTTGAGATAAGTTTAATGGGATTAGTTATTTAAAGAGTTAGGCTAAACCACTTTGGTAAGAAATTACTAAAGTATATATTTATGAAATTGGATTTCATAAATATATGATGAATAACTTTAAAGGATTAAACCGGGTAGTCAAGGATAAGATGTAGTAATTTACAAAGTGGCAGTTTACATTCATGATTTTGTGTTACTACGAATATTTTGTGAAGGAGTTGCATGTATAATAAAGTCTTGGGATATAATTTATTAATAAGGCCTAGAGTGCAATTATATTTATATAGTGGTATTAAATATAATTAATGTTAACTTTGGACTTATCAAGAGTTGACAAAAAAGCCCAAGGCCCATTGGAGCTAGTGTCTTATTAGTCCCTTTTGGTCCCACTCCAAACCACACACTAAAGCCCAATTGGAAAGGCCCAACAAGCTAGCCCAATCAGATAATTAGTTAGTTATAAAGGGAGAAACATACAGAATTTTTGTTAGAAAAAAGAGAAATACAGTAAGAAAGAGACATCATTATAAAATTGTGTGTATGTGTGAGTGAAGCCACTCAATAATTCTCCCATGGAAACTGATTGAGAGACCACACTTCTTGGGCAAAAAGTGGAATTGGAGTAAAGATTAAAAGTATTCCCGAGTGCATGTTATCAGTCATGTTATCAATCTTATCACCATTATTTCATCTTCTGTGACTAAATCACATACAATGCATCTCATGGATTATTTAATAATGTCCCAATATTCATGTTACTATTATTTCAGATAATAATAAAACAACTTTATTAGACACAACATTAAGTCAAACATAATGTCATACATAATAACATACATAGCATCATACAATAGGATTTAAGGGCACTAATCCTAACACTTGACTCTACCCCATCAATGGAGTCCTTGACTCTAACAAATTAATGGAGTCATTGACTCTACCAAATTAATTGTGACTAATTCTTTAGGATTATTAATTCTTTAAACAAGATTAGAGTTAATAATTCTTAAAATAAAATGACCATAAAATTGGGTTGGGGAAATTTTCCAATTCCAAATATGTTCACAATGATTAAATTGCTTCAAAGGAGTTTTTTTCCCTCAATTAAATTTGGGAATTTCAGTCAAAATATTATTAAAATTCCGACAAAGAAGCAAATGAAAGAAAGAGAAATTTGCTTAGACATTTGACTTCTTAAAAAAAAATTATTAGTTCGATTGTCATAAAAGCATGGTCATTGAGATTAAAACCAATTATTTCACCCGAAAGCAAAATTAAGTCAATGCTTAATTAAATACAAAGTATTTGACTTAAATGTCCATCATTTAAAATTGGGAAAAATTAATTTGAGGATTTTAAACCTCACTTTAAGAACTACGAAGTGGCTTGATCCCCTGCCATGGGTACGTAGGTGAACTAAAAAAATTATTAGGTGCAGCCACAAATAAATAAAAACACATATCCCCTTAAACATAAAAATAGATAAACTTATGTACTAAGATGACATGGTTGGAATCAAAGGGTCTTCCCTTGAAACAAGAGATTGTAATTAAGAGATATATTATCTTGAATGGGCACCACTCACATCAATAAAACTCATACACCAAAAAGGCTTATAGGTGAAATTATGTTTGATGAATTTGATGACGTTTGTTAAACATAATTTGACGACGTTTGTTAAATATAATTTGACAACATTTGTTGAACATAATTTGACAACGTTTGATAAACATAATTTAACAATTATTGTTAAACCTTGGTTAACAATTTTCGTCAACATGCTTAAAAACCACTCAATTGGCTGAAAAATCCCCAAAATCTCTAAAATGAGCAAAATACCCATGAAGCCTCTAAATGACCAAAATACCCCTGATATCTCTAAAATCACCAAATATGCTAAAAAACCACTTAAATGACCAAAATATTTCCAGAATCTCTAAAATGAGCAAAATACCCCCTAAAACCTCTAAAATGTTCAAAATATCCCCGAAACCTAAAAATGACCAAAATATCCCCAAAACCTAAAAAATGACCAAAATACCTCCTAAACCTAAAAAATGACCAAAATGCCTCCAAAACCTATAAAACGACTAAAATACCCCCTAAACCTAATAAAATTACAAATTACCCCAAAATCTAAAAAATGACTGAAATACCCTCGAAACCTATAAAATTACCAAAGTATCCCTAAACCTAAAAAATGACCAAAATACACCCAAAACCTATACAATGACAAAAATACCCCCAAAACCTAAAACAATGATCGAAATTCCCCCGAAACCTAAATATTACCAAAATACCCCATAAACCTAAAAAATGATTGAAATAGCTCCAAAACCTAAAAAAATGACTGAAATACCCTTGAAACCTAAAAAATGAGCAAAATAGCGTGAAGTCGAAAAAATAATCAAAATATCCCCAAACCTAGAAAATGACCAAAATAACCCTAAACATGTGAAATGACCAAAATAAAGGTTTGGGGCATTTTGGATGTTTTGAGTATATTTTGGAAAAATTATAGGTTCTAAGAGTACTTTGGTCATTTTATAGGTTTAGAGGGAATTTCGATTTTTTAGGTTTCAGGGTTATTTTGATAATTTTTTATATTCTAAGGGTATTTTGATAATTTTTTAGGTTACAAGGGCATTTCTGTCATCTTTTAGGTTTTAGGGGTATTTCAGTAATTTTTAGATTTTTAAGTTATTTCGGCAAATTTCTAGGTTTCAAAAGTATTTTGGTAATTTTTATGTTTTGGGGGTATTTCGGTAATCTTCTAGGTTTTAGGGTATTTTGGTCTTTTTTTAGGTTGTTGGGGGTATTTCGGCAATTTTATGGGTTTTGGGGATATATTGGTCATTTTTTAGGTTTATGGCGTATTTTGGACATTTTTTAGGTGCTGGGGGTATTTCGGTAATTTTTTGGTTCAGAGGTATTTCGGTCTTTTTTTCGGTTTAGGGGGTATTTTGGTCATTTTTAGATTTTGGGGGTATTTCGGTCATTTTTTAGGTTTTGTGGGGCATTTTGGTCATTTTTTTAGGTTTCAAGGGTATTTCAATCATTTTCAAGGTTTATGGGGGGTATTTTAGTTATTTTTAGATTTTGGGGGTATTTTGGTCATTTATTGGTTTCAGGGGTATTTCAGTTATCTTTTAGGTTTATGAGGTATTTTGGTAATTTTTATATTTTGAGAGTATTTTGATAATTTTATAAGTTTAGATGGTCTTTTTTTAGGTTTTGGGAGTATTTTGGTAATTTTTAGGTTTTAGGGGTATTTTGGTCATTTTTTAGTTGGGGTATATCGGTCATTTTTTAAGTTTCAGGGGCATTTTGGTCATTTTATACGTTTTGGGGGTATTTTGGTCATTTTTTAGGTTTCAAAGGTATTTCGGTCATCTTTTAGGTTTAGGGGGCATTTTGGTAATTTTTAGGTTTTGGGAGTATTTCGGTCATTTTATAGGTTTTGGGAGTATTTCGGTCATTTTTTAAGTTTAGGGTGTATTTTGATAATTTTTAGATTTTAGGGGTATTTTGGTCATTTGATAGGTTTTAGGGATATTTTGGTCATTTTTAGGTTTAAGGGGTATTTTGGTAATTTTTAGGTTTCAAAAGTATTCTGGTCATTTTTTAGGTTTCAAAAGTATTCTGGTCATTTTTTAGGTTTCAGGGGTATTTTGGTCATTTAAAGGTTTCAGGGCTATTTTGATTATTTTTTGGTTACATGGGGTATTTTTGGTTATTTTTATTTTTATTTTTAAGTTTTGGGAGTATTTCGGTCATTTTCTAGAAATTTAGATTTTATGTTGTTTATTTTAGATGGATTTTAGTGGGTATTAGTCGGTTTATTTATTAAGACCCATATAATTAAACTAGCCTCTAAGTACGTGCATGAAGCTCTTCTATTTTTCTTGAAAAGTTTTAATAACTTGCATCAATTAAAATTTGAGATTACTACATTTTTCAATCACAAAAAAACCTAGGAGTGTGACAAATAACACTCATCAAGTATTATGATAGTTATCAAGTTGTATTTAATCTTAAAATGTAGTGTTTTAATCCTGAAAGAGCTTATATTTAAAATTTAAAAAGAGCTTATATTTATGATAGTATTTTGTGATGTACTACACATCCATAATAAAAATTTAAAAAGAGCTTATATTTAAAATTTAGCAACTACCATTGTTTTCTTTTACTGTAAAAGGCTCAATTTTAATCTTAAAATGTCGTGTTTTAATCATGAAAGTTAGCCACTTATTACACATTCGTAACAAAAGTTAAAAAGAGTTTAAATTTAAAATTTAGCAACTATCTTTAAAACTAAGAAAATGTACGTAACATTTTTGATGGAGTCGTTAATTAATAATTATACAAATGATAAATATAGTTTCTGTTATAGAAGAATTTTTTTTACAACAATTTCTTAGATAACAACCATTTTTTGAGAGGTTTGAATCATACAATAATTCTTGTAAAGTCTCTCACCCGATAAATTTTGAATGAAAAATTAATTTTTTTAGGATATTGGGAAACAAAGTAGCGTGTAGTACCCTCTAAAAAAAATCCAAAAGATAAGAGTTTAAATACTTATGTCAACTTTACTTCCTCTCCTCTTGCTAGGAGTGTTTTCTCTCATTGTAGGTGAGACTTTACTATTTTCAGTAGTTTCCTTTTCTTATTATCTTTCCTCAACCATTCTCGTCAATTTCTTTTCCTATCATCTTTCTTTTTCCTATTGTCTATAGTTTTTTCTCCTCCACTATATTATAACTTCTCTTCGTATAGGAGTTGGGTTTTTCTTTTCTTCTCTCAGCGGGTCTGTGTTTTTCATTTATTATCCTGGTCCATCATGGACTCTGATTTCATTCAATGGTTACAACGGATTAATTTGACGGAGGAAGAAGCCATTACTACCCGTTCTAAACATCGCCAGAGAATTCTTGAGGAGTGCTCTCTCAGTCTCATTGGTCACTTCCTCACAACTAAGGTTGTCAACCTTCGGGCAGCGAAAAATTTATTAAAGGGCGTATGGAAGCTTGGGCAAGATTTGAAGATTACTGATGTTGGAGAGTGGCTTCTCCAATTTAAATTTTCTTTTGAGAGTCAACTACTATGGGTTATGAGCAATGGACCATGGAGTTTTGACAACCATCTCTTACTACTCCAACAATGGGAAAAAGGAATGATGGTATTCTTTGTCAATTTTCAACACATTCCTATTTGGGTGCAAGTTTGGGGACTTCCTTTCGATCTAATAAATGAAGAGGCAAGTATATTGGTAGTGGCATTGGTGAAGTCATGGATATAGATTGCAAAGCCATATCATTTGACCAAGCCTGTTTCCTTTGAATACGAGTTGACATGCTGTTGGATAAGCCAATCCGAAGAGGAGCACAAATCATTAGTCCAAAAGGGGATAAAGTATGCATGGCCTTTCAATATGAACATTTATTAGGGCTTTGTTTTAACTATGGGCTATTAGGACATGAAACAATATGCAAGAATGCAGGGTACAGGGAGGGTGGAGGGAGTCCGTATGGAGATTGGTTGAGAGTAGGATTTCGCAAGCCAAGGGTCACAACTCGACATCAAACACCTAGCCCACCACAAAGGAAAATGGATGAGGTTGATGGCAACCGTGATAGGGATGGTAAAAGCCCGTTGTCTTAGCTAGCAATTTTTTTAGAATCAGGGACTTCAATTGGCAATCTTGATGATGATGCTATGGTTATGGAATATGGAGAGCAACAGTTGACAATTTTTACGGGGGCAGCAACAATCGATAGTTTTCACGGGAATGGATCACAATCTCCTACTCCTTTGCTGGATTTAGTTATAAATCTTGAAATTATGGTTAAATTTGATGAGGCTGGGTTACACCAAATCTTGAAAATTTGGGAGATAGTTGGTTTAGTGTGCCTATCTCATATGAGCAGAATAGTTTGGATGAAACTATGCCTCTTGCCAATGAAGCCAAGGAGACAATAAAGAGTTTGTCACGTAACAAACAACAAAGATGCAAGCCCAAAGCACATACGTGGAGGAAAAATAAAAAGAAACTCGTGTTTGTGGTAGACTATGCTGTTGGTGAGGTGGGACAGAAAAGAAAAAATAAATTGAAGACCGATGCTGGAGAGGGAATTGGAGATCAGAAACTAATAGGGCAAGAATGTATTAACACCTTGTGATGGATTAATTGATTAATTACCCAAGTTTATTAATTAATCAAATTAACATGTGATGTACGTGGCAACACAAATAAATCACCAACCAAGAATGAAATGCAGTGGAAAATAAATTTGACACGGTGATTTGTTTACAAATGGGAAAAACCTCTGAGGGAAAAACCCCACCGGGTGATTTTAAGGTCACCACTCCCGAGAATTCAGTATTATCACAACAAGCGGTTACAAGTACAGGAATCCTAGTATCTTATACCAACTTACAGTTGAACCCTTACCCCAATACCCAATTAGATTTGTTCTGTAGTGATAATCTCTCGTTTTAATGCACGGCTCCCAGTATGTGATTAACCAATAAATGTGCGGATCCCAATACACGACTTAATCACCAACTTGAGAAGCATGTTAGCTGCAATGTTCTTTAATTCATCACACGATGAAGATTACGAAATTGCTTGGTCACAAAACCCTATGGTGTACAAACACATCAGCTTCTTGAATAGAAAGATGAGCTAGGGCATACGTGTCTGGTTCACAATATGCTTGTGAAATACTTTTGCATTCAGATTCATCAGCTGTGACAGCACTTAAAACAATCCTTATATATGTTTAGAGTTGTGAGAAAAGAAAGCCTAAACATTTATTCATGGATTGAATGAAAATCAGAACTGAAAATTTGTTTTTCATAAATCTCGACAGATACCCTATTTATCGAGCAACTGTTGAGCCACAGGCTAGAACAGCCTTTTAAGTCTCGATAGATACTAGCTGTCGAATTTTAATGAACAACACTTCTTCACTTATTTTTTGGACAAAATTGCATGGCTTTAACACTTAAACTTGAAACCTTGTTCCTTGAAGTATTAAACACATTCTAGATCTACCCAAATACAAGTAAAGTGCGTTTTGTCAAACGATTAGCCAATTACATAAAATATTGACATATGTTTCTAACATGAATCACATATGTCCTAACAATGTCCCCCTTTGGCAATCCGTGACAAAACCACAACAAACAAATGAACATATGAGAGAAGTCACAAATCACTCAACTCATACTCACTTGTTGTATGCAATAAAATATATCTTAACACAAACTCTTGAAAAACTTTGCAAGAAGAGAGTTCTTGGCAAGAAGACGTTGACAACCTGTATTTTTGAAACACTTTAAACAAAACTCATCAAGGCATCTTAGTGTGAAACAAAAATAAAAGATTGCATACAATATAAGAAGCATGTGCATAAAAAGAGAAAAGAAACAACACATGTAAAGATAGGTGAATGAACTGTATATATATATATATATATATATATATATATATATATATATATATATATATATATATATATCATCAAAAGTACAAGGCTTGCTATTACAAAGTGGTCACAAGACCAAAAGTACATGAACACTGTATCTAAAATAGAGAGAAAAGAAAAAGATACATAAGTCCTCACTACATCTCTTAAAAAAAATGAACACACCCCCTAACAAAAATCTCTTATACTAACTTACCTCTTATGTATATGACTACTCTTATATCCAAAATTACTTCCCCTTTTTGTCATGAGTGACAAAGGGTAAGTAAATCAAGTAGATATCTCATCATCACTAGGCGAGCTAGCATCCTCGTCCTCATCAGCATCATCATTGCTGGAGCCTTCATCACTCTCATCCTCTGAAGTCAGTGGAGATGGAGAGGAAGCAACAGTGAAACCACCCTTGACAGCCTGTCGTTGTATGATACAACCAACACGGGTGTTCACCTAACACAACTCGGTTGAAGCTGTCTTGGTCCACCTCGGTTGAAGCTGTGCCTCTTTCTGTTTAACGGTAGCAGCGTCTATGGCACACATGATAGGAAAGTGGTCTGACTCGGGATAGGAGACAGATAAATGGCGAATGATCTATATGATAGCCGAAGGAAAAATGAGCTTATCACAGGTCGCCGTATTCTTATAGACATCTATAAGGGATAGAATTAAGTGAGAGGGGAAGTCAATAGAAATGTGCTCTAAAAGGGATAACAAAAATCAAGCACGAAACTCTGTGATGGAGTTATAGTGAGACAGAGGATGTAGAGCAAAAATCATCACCATATTAAGAAACCTCGGACTTTTAGCAAAAGCCGAGTAACGGGTGTTTTGACTATCACCCCAAGAAGAAGGTCGCAAACAAAACATAGACATGAGCTCGTCTTTAGGCACAGTCTTAAGAAGATCATAGCCGGGGTAGTCAGGATGTGCTATCCTCGGGACATGGAGCACCTCGGATACAGTATCCGGAGTAACCACAATACGCGTCCTTGAACGTGAGTGAAGAATTGAGGTAATGAATAATTGAATCCGTGCATGTTGGAGTAGAACTCCTGTATGATCACTGAAAGACAAGTGACCGGGTCGCCACACAGTGACTCCCAACCTCTACTGTGAATGACAGTGGGTAGGTTAGTATTGGAGAATTTCTATAGAATTGTTGGAAAAACTGGTTTTGTATCTTATACAAAACACATAGTGGAAGCAACAAATAAGGATCTATTTCATTCATGATTGATAACATGTACTATGTAAATTTCAGAATTTAAGAACAAGATAGCGTACATTGGTGTGGTGAAATTCAAAACCAAAGATTGAAGTACTCGGGAATACTTTTAATCTTCACTCCAATTCCACTTTACGCCCAAGATATGTGGTCTGTCAATCAGTTTTCAAAGGGAGAATGAAAGTGTGTCTCACTCTCACATACACACCATTTCTTATATCACTAATAAAAATTATGTATGTTTCTCCCTTTATAACTAACTGATTATCTAATTGGGCTGGCTTATTAGGCCTTTCCAATTGGGCTTTAGTGTGTGGCTTGAAGTGAGACTAAAATGGATCAATAAGACACTAGCTCCAATGGGCCTTGGGCTTTTCCATCAACTCTTGACAAGTCCAAAGTTACCATTAATTATATTTAATACCACTATATAAATATAATTGCACTCTAGGCCTTATTAATAAATTATATCCCAAGACTTTATTATACATGCAACCCCTTCATAAAATATTCATAGTACCACAAAGTCAAGAATGTAAACTGCCACTTTGTAAATTACTACATCTTATCCTTGAGTACCCAGTTTAATCATTTAAAGTTATTCATTATATATTTATAAAATCTAATTTCATAAATATATACTTTAGTAATTTCTTATTAAAGTGGTTAGGCCTAACTCTCTGAATAACTGAACCTATTAAACTTATCTCAATAGAATATTTTATATCTTTGTTAAGAGACTATGAATTCCATCTCGAGAATACATGTTTCATTAACACTAAATGTGGCTGCCCAACATACTGAGATTTTGACCGTTACTTTAGATCTCACTTCTGATATATCAAAGCAACCTACATGTCATGATCATGTCCATTATTCTCTCAGGATTAAGAGTTCATGCAAATAGAAGTCGTGAGATTTATTATTCATTTGACAGTTGTTAGGAGAAAAATAAATCTCACAACGGTCCAGTTGAATATGTCTTAACTCTTAAAACATATCAACATATCAACTAGAACTCTCTACTTCCATGATCAAGACAAATCATCTTAGTTGATATGTTATAGTCTTTGCAGATGAAATGCCCAATTTCATCACCGACTACGAACTATAAATTCTGAGTTTACAAAGAACTTGTGACATATATCTTCTGTGACTAAATCACATACTATGTATCTCATGGACTATATGATAATGTTCAAATACTCATGTTACCATTATTTTAGATAATAACAAAAAAACTTTATTAATCATAATATTAAGCCATACATAATATCATACATAACATCATACAATAGGATTTAAATACACTAATCCTAACAATCTCCCACTTGCCCTAAAGATTATTGTGCACTAATCTAACTCTCATTCCCTCCAAATGTGACTCGAAAGTCCTTTGAGGCAAGGCTTTGGTGAAAGGATTTGCTAGATTATTAGCAGTTTCAATCTTTGCTACCACAACATCTCCATGAGCAACAATGTCTCAAATGATGTGGTACTTCCTTTCAATGTGCTTTCATTTCTTGTGATTCCTTGAATCTTTGGACTGTGCAACCGCTCCACTATTGTCGCAAAACAATGTGATGGGAACTTGCTTCATTCTCATAACACCAAGATTAGAAAGGAATTTTTTGAGCCAAACAGCTTCATTTGCTGCTTCACAAGCAGCAACGTACTCAGCTTCCATGGTGGAGTCTGCAATACAAGATTGCTTTACACTCCTCAAACTTATGGCTCCACCTCCCAAGGTGAAAACACATATTGAAGTGGATTTTTTGAAACCTAGATCCGATTGAAAATTTAAATCTGTATAGCCAATGGGAATTAAATCCTCACACTGGTAAGCAAGCATATAATCTCTCGTTCTCCTAAGATACTTGAGAATATGCTTTACAGCTTGCCAATGTTTTGGTCCTGGATTTGATTGATATCGGCTGACCATGTCAACTGAATAACAAATATTTGGTCTAATACAAAACATGGCATACATGAGACTTCCCACTGTAGAAGCATAAGGAACTTGTCTCATCATATTTTCTTCCTCTTAAGTCTTAGGCCTTTGGTCATCAGATAGAGGAACTCCATGTCTAAAAGGAAGCAATCTTTTCTTAGAGTTTTGCATGCTAAACTGTTCTAAGACCTTATCTATATATCCAGATTGTGATAAGCGTAACATCTTATTCATGTGATCTCGCCAAAGCTTGATCCCTAGAATAAAGTTAGCCTCACCCAAATCCTTCATATCAAATTGGCTTGACAACCAAACCTTTACTGATGACATTACCCCTACATCATTCCCAATGAGTAGAATATCATCAACATAAAGCACTAGGAACATTACTACTTTATCTCGATGTCTTTTGTACACACATGGTTCATCAAGATTTTGTTCAAAACCAAAAGACTTGATTGCTTAATCAAATCTGATGTTCCACGACCTAGTTGCTTGCTTAAGTCCATAAATGTTGGGGTTTATGCCCTAAAATCCAATTTATTGGCATGTCATAAATAATTAAATTGTTTAATTATATGAGACTATCTATAAATGAACTAATGAGACATTATCATAGTCCATGAGATGCATTGTATGTGATTTAGTCACAGAAGATGTAAATCACAAGTTCCTTGTAAACTCAAAATGTAGTTCGTAGTCAGTGATGAAATTGGGCATTTCATCTGCGAAGACTATAACATATCGACTAAGATGATTTGTCTTGATCATGGAAGTGGAGACTTCTAGTTGGTACGTTGATATATTTTAAGAGTTAAGACATATTGAACTGGACCGCTGTGAGATTTATTATTCTCCTAACGACTGTCAATTGAATAATAAATCTCACGACTTCTATTAACATCAACTCCAAATCCTGAGAGAATAATGGACCTAATCATGAGATGTAGGTTGCTTTGATATATCAGGAGTGAGATCTATTAGTCATGGTCAAACCTCAGTATGTTGGGCAGCCGCATTTAGTGTTGATGGAACATATATTCTCAAGATGGAATTCATAATCTCTTAATGGAGATATAAAATATTCCCTAGAGATAAGTTTAATGAGTTTAGTTATTCAGAGTGTTGGGCCCAACCACTTTAGTAAAGAGTTACTAAAGTATATATTTATGAAATTGGATTTCATAAATATATGATGAATAACATAAATGATTAAACCGGGTATTCAAGGATTAAGATGTAGTAATCTTCAAAGTGGCAGTCTATATTCATGACTTTGTATTACTACGAATATTTTAATGAAGGAGTTGCATGTATAATAATGTTTTGGGATATAATTTAAAGATAAGACCTAGAGTGCATTAACTATTTATATAGTGGTATTAAATATAATTAATGATAACTTTGGACTTGTCAAGAGTTGACTAAAAAGCCCAAGGCCCATTGGAGCTAGTGTCTTATTGGTCCCTTTTGGTCCCACTCCAAGCCACACACTAAAGCCCAATTGGAAAGGCCTAATAGGCCAGCCCAATTAGATAATCAGTTAGTTATAAAGGGAGAAACATACAAAATTTTTATTAGTGATATAAGAAACGGTGTGTATGTGAGAGAGAGACACACTTTCATTCTCCCTTTGAAAACTGGTTGAGAGACCACACATCTTGGGTGTAAAGTGGAATTGGAGTGAAGATTAAAAGTATTCTCGAGTACTTTAATCTTTGGTTTTGAATTTCACCACACCAAGGTATGCTATCTTATTCTTAAATTCTGAAATTTACATAGTGCACGTTATCAATCATAAATGAAATAGATCCTTGTTTGTTGCTTCCACTATGTGTTTTGTATGAGATACAAAACCAGATTTTCTAACAATTGGTATTAGAGTCAGGTTTTCATATCATGATTGTATAGCGTGTGATTGGATTTTAGAATTTTAGAAAACCGTTATCTTTGTATTTTCAAATTTCTGCATAAAGATATCGTTCCATAAACCTTGTGTGCATTGATCAATATATGCGATATATTGTTTTGCATGACACCAAGAGTGCCCGGATTGGTCATTCATTTAATAACCATTAATGAAATCTTAGTTTGTAATATATATATATATTGCAAGTGGGATTGAATGGAAGTTAATAAGGCCGTGTCTTGTTATATGGTTATTGAATGGCTATTTAATCTAAGAAATATAACTGTCAAGATGCGTGATTCAGTTATATATATATATATATATATATATATATATATATATATATATATATATATATATATACTGCTTGGAAATCATTGCATTGTTTGAATGCCATTGCATGGCTTGATTTGATTGCATGGCTTAGATTTTATTTGCATGCCTTTGTTTGTACGGATATATATGTTTTGACTTTGGCTATCTTGCTTGCCTTGAATTCATTCCATCCGTATATATAAGATTATATATATATATATACATATATATATAAAATGTAATAATTATATATTACATATATTAATTTGTATATTATATTACATATAATATAATATGGATTTTTATATGTAATAAGGTTTTTTATTACGTTATATATATTTATACATATTAATGCTAGGATTATGAAATTTATTCCTAATGAGATTAAGATTATGTTTTCAAGGGTTTTCTAGCATTATTAGGATTCTTGATAATGATCTTGGAAACCTTAAAGTTTGATTTGTAAATCTTCATTGATAAAATCAAAAGTGTTTTTGATGGAAGAACAATGAAGATGCCAAAAACGGTTACCTGAAAATTCTGAAAAATTCAGTTTTGCAAGTCTTGATCAATCGAGAATTCCTTTCGACCGATCGAAGGCACTGAATTTTGAATTTTCACTTGTTTTTAACTAATTGTTAAAACTTTGTTAAAAACAAAAAACAACAAAGCTATGTGATTAATTTTATAGTCCTTAAAAGCTAAGGATATTTATTAATCATTATCTAACTAAAAGACCTAATGAGATCAATGGTATTAGTTAAATAGAGCTCTTAGTCCTAAATAGTTTAGGACTTGTCTTTTTGTAAACATTCTAATGAGATTGGAATTGTTTTATGATTGAAAGTCCTTAATTTCTTTTATTTAGTAGTTTTAATGAGTTTAAAGCTTAATTAAAAGTTATATAGTTTCTAATGAGGTTAGAATACTTTATCTAGTAAATTAAGGATAGAGTTCTTTATAACTAATTTTTGATCCATTAGGGTTTAAGGAATCCTAAATAGTTTAGGACTTCCATTTTAGTTAGTGATTCTAATGAGATTAGAGTCTTCAACAAGTGCAAAGTTATTAGTTGTGAGAGATCACAATTATTTAAGAAAAACCCAAATAACGAGTGGGGGTGTTGAAATGACCATTTTTGTTAAGTTTATTGTAATGTGAATAGATACCTTGTCTTGACTTCGAGTCTTGCATTCCATGTGGAGGGTATTTGCTTCACGGGTTACAAGGTTAAACTTCTTTGTGATTGCACGAAACTTCGTTACGCTATTATTACATGACTTAGTTACATCACATTGAATTTTAACGATTAAACACATTTGATGTGTAGGGTTAAAATTGTGATTAGATCACAATGATTTCAAAACAATCCACTTGTTTGAAAATTTCTAGTGGGAGAGAGATACAAGGGTTGGATCTCACGGCCTCCATTATCGGTTCATAATAGTATGGGTAGGCACCTCGTCTTGGCGTATATGCCTCGCGATCCCAAAGGAGGGTATTTACTTCATAGTACTTCAAGATTGAACTTACTCGTTTATAGTAGTGTAAACAAGCACCTTGTCTCGGCGCATATGCCTCGCGATCCCAAAGGAAGGTGTTTTGTTTCATGGTACTACAAGTTTAAACACTATAAAGGGAGATGAAATGTGGCTACACACGATTCTAGATAACGGTGTACACTAGACTAAGTGTAATGTTAACTTCTTAAATGAGCTATGTCATTATTACTTAGAGGCTGAAAGAAAAACGGCAAATTATTTTTGTTTGGTAAGAGTTACCATGATAGCATTAATAATGAGAATATTTCTCGTCTAATCATAGTGATTGGTATAAACTTGCTACCGAGGAATATTAATTGCGGGATTGGGTTGTCATTGCACCTAATATAATATGGTTTTAGGGTTCCATATTATATGGTTATGGTTGCAAAATATTATGTCCTGGTATTTAAGTTCATAGTCTCAAATTGAAGTTGCCATAAATTTTTGTTCTCTAACTACTATTTTACTGAATCAAATTAACTAAGAAATAATTTTGGACATGGTACTTAAAGGAGCTGAAGTACATGTTTATGTTTCGATTCAGCATTGTCATAATTTCCTATACATAATGCATTTATGGAAGATGGCTTATGATATGATCATAATCTCCATTGAAATGCTAATATGTTACATTGGCTTTTATCTCAAATGTGTTATTACATGAGATGCAAGAGTTAGTACTAAACTTAGACTTTGTATTAAGTCTAAATGAGATGTTTGGTATGAAATATTGTGCTACTAGACGATATTTAATATAAGTCATATTGAGTGCCAAGAAAAGCTTAAGTAGTTCCAATTCTATATCATTTTATGAAAATATTTTCCTTTTAAAATGAATTGGAATTCTTGGATGTAGAGATTAAATGTTAATCTCATATGGATATGATCCACAAGTCCTTGATAGATCATTTGATCAATTTAGACTATTTTGAAAATAAATTTTTATTTATTATTTTATCTGAATTGATGACTGAATTCTACTCAAAGGAAGACATCCTTAAAGCTAAGGCTAGGATCAATATGATTTAATTCAAATTCTTAGCCTAGACCGAAAGGAAAAGGTGGTAAGAAGAGGAGTTAAAATACTAAACAGTTGGACAAGCTATTTGCCCTAGTAGTTGCCAAAAGGGAATTAGACTAAAAAGTATGACCAAAGGAAAGTATTTCTGGTTTGGTAATGCTAAGCTTTGTCCATGATTGTTTTCTAGATGGAGATTTACATGTTTTACTTTTTAAAGAGAAAATTTCCGTCCTTTGGTATTGTATGTTTGGCACTTATGTCTAGATCTTATTAATCTAAATGGTATTCAAGATTGGTGAAAGATGGGCTTTTAGAACCATTATTTGTTAAATTCCCAATCTATGAATTCTATTTAAGAGGATAATATGATCTAGGGTTCCTTTATTGTAAAGGAATATAGTTTCAATGACTTCTTTAAGTCAGTGCATACATGAAGGAGGAATAAGACTCTTTTAGAAATAGTAAAGTACATGATAAGTATTTCCATTTGCTTATTTCTTTTGGAGATATACTCTATGCATTACTATATATTTTCTAAAAATTGTTTTCAAAAGTTTGTTCCTAGGACATTTGTCAAATTGTGGATTGGGTGAAAACCTAGTATATGATACTTCCACTTTTGGAGATGTCCAGCACTTGTGTTAGAAAGGAAGTCTAATAAATTGAAATCAAAAGGTAGAAAATGTGTGTTTATGATGGGTATCCAAAAGAAATTGTAGAAGATTGTTTTGGTAGTCATAAAGAAGACAAGATGTTTGTAAAGTACAAATACAAAGTTCTTGATGATGACTATGAGAATAATCTTAAAGCTATACATAGAATTGTTCTAGAAGAAATATGTCAGAATTTGTTGAACGAAAACTATAAAATACATTTAGAAATGAGATGGTTGTATTAGATACACCACTAGGAATTATTCTAGATATATAGCTAATACATCGATACAATATCGTAGTGGGAGGATTATCAATTATCAAATTAATTCATACTTTTGGAATAAACTTTTAAAGTCATTCCACAAGGATATGAATTTGATCCTCGGTCCTACGTAGAGGCAATAGATGATATAAATATGGATTACTGGATCAAGGTTATGTAAATAGAATTAGATTCTATTTAAAGTCTAGAACTTGTAGAGGAGCCTAATGGCATTAAGTCTATTGTTCTCAAATAAGTCTACAAGAAAAATGAGATTGATAGATTTGAAGGTGCAAACCTTCAAGCTCAAGACTAGTGGTGAAAAGATTTATTCAAAAAGAAATGGTTTGATTATGAAAAGATTTTTTCACCGATAGTCAAGTTTGACTCTATCTAGATTCTCTTATCCTTTATATTTCATTTGGATGAAATATGGAAATGGATATCAAGAAAGCTTCTTTTAGTAGCAATCTTGAGGAAGGCATCTATATGATGTAACTAGACTTGTACATAGTAAAGAAACGGTAGTATTTAGATTGCAAGTTGCTTAAATTCCATTTAAGGATTAAAGTAAGCATCTAAATCATAAAATATCATATTTGATCAAGAAATCAAATTGTTTGATTTTGATCAAGTATTAAAAGGCCTTATGTGTGTAAAAGCTATATAGAATAAGAAATTTTCTTAATGTATGTTGATGAAATTGTAATCATTTAGAATGATGTAGAGTTATTGTCATCAATAGAGTTTTTGTTGTCTAATCCAGATTGATATAAAATACTTGGGAAAGACTAGTTATCCTAAGAATTTAAATTTGTTAAAATTTAGAATTTAGGATGTTTTGTCTATCTCAAACTGCTTAAATAGATTAGATTCTAGCCAAGTATAACATGTAAAACTTCAAGAAAGGATTCTTTCCTTTTAAGTTTTAAATTCCTTTATATAGGACTATAGTCTTAAGACATATGAAAGGAAGAGCATATTAAGACGGTTCCTTATATCATATCAATAAGAAGTCTTTATGCTATGATATATACTAGGCTAAATATCTATTTTACAGAGGGCATGGTAAGCAAATATCATTTGAATCAAAGCTCACTTAATTTAGTGGGAGTAAAGCATATACTCAAACATCTTAGGAGAATGAGGGATTATATGCTTGTCCACAAAAGTGAGGTTTTGATAGTTACTGGATGTACAAATATTGACTTGTAGTTTGATTGTGATTCATGAAGTTGGATTTCAAGATATGTGTGCATCCTAGGTGGTGAAGATACACATTAAATGTAAGTATTATCTCATTAGAAAGATATGAGTACTTAAGTAGTAGTATAAAAGATAATTTATGCAATAAATCTGGTTGACTTGTTTCCACACCTTGCCTTAGAATGACTATGAATTACTCTAAAGGGAGCTAAGTGTTGGATATATGGTATATTGTCTTTGAGGGCAAGTGGGAGATTGTTGGGGTTTATGCCCTAAAATCCAATTTATTGGCATGTTATAAATAATTAAATTGTTTAATTATATGAGACTATCTATAAATGAACTAATGAGACATTATCATAGTCCATGAGATGCATTGTATGTGATTTATTCACAAAAGATGTAATTACAAGTTCCTTGTAAACTTAAAATGTAGTTCGTAGTCGGTGATGAAATTGGACGTTTCATATACGAAGACTATAAAATATCAACTAAGATGATTTGTCTTAATCATGGAAGTGGAGACTTCTAGTTGGTATGTTGATATGTTTTAAGAGTTAAGACATATTGAACTGGACCTCTATGAGATTTATTATTCTCCTAACAACTGTCAATTGAATAATAAATCTCACGACTTCTATTAACATCAAGTCTAAATCCTAAGAGAATAATGGACCTAATCATGAGATGTAGCTTACTTTAATATATCAGGAGTGAGGTCTATTAGTCACGATCAAAACCTCAGCATGTTGGGCAGCCGCATTTAGTATTGATAGAACATATATTCTCAAGATGGAATTCATAATCTCTTTATGGAGATACAAAATATTCCCTTGAGATAAGTTTAATAGGTTTAGTTATTCAGAGTGTTGGGCCCAATCACTTTAGTAAGGAGTTACTAAAGTATATATTTATGAAATTGGATTTCATAAATATATGATGAATAACATAAAGGATTAAACTGGGTACTCAAGGATTAAGATGTAGTAATCTTCAAAGTGGCAGTCTATATTCATGACTTTGTATTACTACAAATATTTTAATGAAGGGGTTGCATGTATAATAAAGTTTTGGAATATAATTTATAGATAAGACCTAGATTGCAATTGTATTTATATAGTGATATTAAATATAATTAATGGTAACTTTGGACTTGTCAAGAGTTGACGGAAAGGCCCAAGGCACATTGGAGCTAGTGTCTTATTGGTCCCTTTTGGTCCCACTCCAAGCCACACACTAAAGCCCAATTGGAAAGACCCAATAGGCCGGCCCAATTAGATAATCAGTTAGTTATAAAGGGAGAAACATACAGAATTTTTATTAATGATATAAGAAACGGTGTGTATGTGAGAGAGAGACACACTTTCATTCTCCCTTTGAAAACTGATTGAGAGACCACACATCTTGGGTGTAAAGTGGAATTGGAGTGAAGATTAAAAGTATTTTCGAGTACTTCAATCTTTGGTTTTAAATTTCACCACACCAAGGTATGCTATCTTGTTCTTAAATTCTGAAATTTACATAGTGCCCGTTATCAATCATGAATGAAATAGATCCTTGTTTGTTGCTTCTGCTATGTGTTTTATATGAGATACAAAACTAGATTTTTCAACACATAAATGGACATTTTCAACTTGCATACCATATGCTTTTGGTTCTTTGCTATGAAACCTTCCGGTTGCAACATGTATATTTCTTCTTTAAGATTGCCATTAAGAAATGCAATCTTGACATCCATTTTCCAAATCTCATAATCATAATGAGCAGCAATAGATAAGAGAATTCTGATAGATTTAAGCATGGCTACTGGCAAAAAAGTTTCATCATAATCAATTCCTTCTTTTTGTACATACTCTTTCGCCACTAGTCTTGCTTTAAAGGTTTCAACATTTCCATCTATCCCTCTCTTCCTCTTGTAAACCCATTTGCAACCAACAGGTTTAATGCCATTAGGCACCTCTACAAGATCCCATACATGATTGGAATACATAGAATCCAATTCAGATTTCATAGCTTGGACCCAATGATGTGCATCTATATCATTCATTGCTTCATCATATGTGTAAGGATCCGATTCAGCCTCTTCTGAGATAGCTTCATAAGTTTCTTCTAAACCTATAAATCTTATAGGAGGCCAAACAATTCTCCCACTATGATGAGGCACTTATGTACTAGTCATCTCATGAGTAATGTCTTGTGGCGTGTCCAATACAGCCACATCATTCCTAGTTTCATCTATTGGTTGTTCAACTACAAGTTCATCTATTTCAGCCAATACAACTTTACTTGTAAGATTAAAATTATTCACATAATCATCTTCCAAAAATTTGGCATGGGTGCTAACAAACACTTTGTTATCCTTATGATTATAGAATAAATAACCCTTGTTTTTTTTTAATACCCTAAAAACATGCGTACTTTCGTTTTAGCTTCCAACTTATCAGACTTCCCTTTCAACACATGTGCTGGACATTCCTAAATGTGGAGATATTTCATACTAGGCTTACGCCCACTCCACAATTCCTTAGGTGTGTTGGGAACAGATTTTGATGGAACTAAATTCAAAATGTGCATAGCAATTTTTAGTGCATATCCCCAAAAAGAAACTGGTAAAGTTGAGTAACTCATCATGGACCTAACCATTTCCAAAAGAGTCCTATTCCTTCTTTCCGCTACACCATTTTTTTGGGGAGTTCCAGGTGCAGTCAATTGGAAGACAATCCCATTTTGAAGTAGGTAATCCCTGAAATTCCCAAGAAGGTATTCGCCACCTCGATCAGATCGAATAGCCTTTATGCGTTTACCCAATTAATTTTCAACTTCAGCCCTAAACTCTTTGAACTTTTCAAAGGCTTCGGACTTCCATCTCATTAGATACACATAACCATATCTTGAGTAATCATCCGTAAAAGTGATGAAATACTGATAACCTTCTTTTGCTTGGGTTGACATAGGACCATATACATCTGTATGAACTAATTTAAGCAACTCTTGGGCTCTTCTACCTTTTGCATTAAAAGATCGTTTGGTCATTTTACCTTCCAAACAAGATTCACAAACTGGAAATCCATCAAAGTCCATGGGCTGTAAAAGTCCATCTTTGATTAGTCTTTGACTCCTATTTGAATTAATATGACCCAAATGCAAGTACCATAGATATGCATCACTAGTAGAAGGAAACTTTCTCTTTAATGATTTTACATGAGAGCTACTATCTATTTCAGAATTGTATAATTCATGCTTGTCAGGAGTTAAAATATAAAGATCATCCACAATATTGCCAGAATGGATAAACATTTTATCCTTCTTTATTACAACATTGACTTTGAGGATAACACAATATCCATGTTTACCTAAGTAAGTTGCAGAAATTAAATTCCTACGAACATTAGGTACATACAAATAGTCTTCCAATATTAAAACTCTAGAC
Source organism: Castanea sativa (assembly GCF_040712315.1). Lineage (NCBI taxonomy): Eukaryota > Viridiplantae > Streptophyta > Magnoliopsida > Fagales > Fagaceae > Castanea > Castanea sativa. The sequence continues at coordinate 32,687,599 of NC_134024.1, read as the reverse complement.
TTAAAACATAAATTAAACACTCCAATAGCTTCAACCAGAATCTTGCTCCCATCAGCCAAAGTAAGAAATAGTTCTCCCTCATTCAACTTTCTGGTCTCCTAGAACCCCTGCAAAGAATTGCAGATATGATTACTACAACCTGAATCCACACACCAGGAATCTGTTGGATTCTGTACCAAACATATTTCAAGAAGAAATGAACTTTTCATACCCTTATTCTTGGCTTCTTTCAATCAAGAAAAGAGCATGCATTTAGATCCAAAACACATACACACACACACACACACACAACACGTCTAACCAATTTTATATTTCAAAAATAAGTCAAGACAGTTTAGTGAGCATACATTAACACATATATTCCTTGTGATTGCCAAATTGCATTGTACCTGCACAAGCATCAAAAGTAGCAAAGAATATTGTGTGTTATGTGTGTAAAAGATCACAAGATTTCATAAGTGGGTACATGTTATGAAGATTTAAGATATGAGTAAATCAATTTAACTTACACACGATTATAATTGCTTGATGGGGACTATCACCATCAAGGTGCATCCTATAACTCCCACATCTCCTAGAATACACACATGTAATCATATTTTAAACTATTTTGATTCTTTTTGCTTTAATTTTTCTTTGCATATTTTCTTTTAAGCATATCATGCATGGGCATATAAAAGAGAGAAAAGAAATACCCAATTATGTTAAGCTTTTAACATTGCACTTTTGTTATGCCGAAGCATACTGTTGTCATTCCATGATTGGCGGGCAACAATAGTGAGATGGTTATTTATGCTTTTCTCTTAGGATTTTTCAGTCATTCCCATCAAAAAGAGTGATACGAGTGTTAAGTACAAGAGATAATTTAATCTTACTCATCACAAACACGAGCCACAAAGCTCACTTGCTTAGTTGTGCATAGTGTTGGAAAATCTAGTTTTGTATCTCATACAAAACACACAGCGGAAGCAACAAACAAAGATCTATTTCATTCATGATTGATAATATGTACTATGTAAATTTCAGAATTTAAGAACAAGATAACGTATCTTGGTGTGGTGAAATTCAAGACAAAAGATTAAAGTACTTGGAAACACTTTTAATTTTCACTCCAATTCCACTTTAAGCTCAAGAAGTGTGATCTCTCAATCAGTTTCCAAGGGAGAATTATCGGGTGGTTTCACTCACACATACACACCATTTCACAATGATGTCTCTCTTTTTCTTATAAAAAATTTTGTATATTACTTCCTTTATAACTAACTGATTATCTAATTGGGCCGGCCTATTGGGCCTTTCCAATTGGGCTTTAGTGTGTGGCTTGAAGTGGGACTAAAAGGGACTAATAAGACACTAGCTCCAATGGGCTTTGAGCTTTTTTGTCAACTCTTGACAAGTCCAAAGTTACCATTAATTATATTTAATACTACTATATAAATACAATTGCACTCTAGGCCTTATTAATAAATTATATCCCAAGACTTTATTATACATGCAACCCCTCCATAAGATATTCATAGTAATACAAAGTCATGAATGTAGACTGCCACTTTGAAGATTACTACATCTTAATTCTTGAGTACCCGGTTTAATCCTTTAAGTTATTCATCATATATTTATGAAATCCAATTTCATAAATATGTACTTTAGTATCTCCTTACTAAAGTAGTTAGGCCAACACTCTGAATAACCAAACCTATTAAACTTATTTCAATGGAATATTTTATATCTCCGTTAAGAGATTATGAATTCCATCTTAAGAATATATTTTCCATCAACACTAAATGTGGCTGCCCAACATACTGAGGTTTTGATCGTGACTTTAGATCTCACTCCTGATATATCAAAGTAACCTACACCTTATTATCAAGTCCATTATTCTCTCAGGATTAAGAGTTCATGCAAATAGAAGTCGTGAGATTTATTATTCATCTGACAACTATTATCAAAATATTAAATCTCATAGCGGTCCAATTTAATATGTCTTAACTCTTAAAACATATCAACATATCAACCAGAAGTCTCCACTTCCATGATCAAGACAAATCATCTTAGTTGATACGTTATAGTCTTCGCAGATGAAATGCCCAATTTCATCACTGACTACGAACTTTAATTTTGAGTTTACAAAGAACTTGTGATTTATATCTTCTGTGACTTTTCACATAAATCATATACTAATCATCTCATGGACTATATGATAATGTCCAAATATTCATGTTACCATTATTTTAGATAATAATAAAACAACTTTATTAATCATAACATTAAGTTGTACATAATGTCATACATGGCATTATACAATAAGATTTAAGGGCACACATCCTAACAATGTCCCACTTGCCCTAAAGACTATTGTGCATTAATCTAACTCTCATTCCCTCCAAATGTGACTCAAAAGTCCTTTGGGGCGAGGTTTTGGTAAAGGGATCTGCTAGATTACTTGCACTATCAATCTTTGCTACTACTACATCTCCTCGAGCAAAAAAGTCTCGAATAATGTGGTACTTTCTCGTAATATGCTTTCCTTTCTTGTGATTCCTTGGATCTTTGGATTGTGCCACCGCTCCACTATTGTCGCAAAACAATGTGATGGGAACTTGCTCGATTCTCACAACACTAAGATCAGAAAGGAATTTCTTGAGCCAAATATCTTCCTTTGCCACTTTACAAGCAACAATATATTCAACTTCCATGGTGGAGTCTGCAATACAAGATTTCCTAACACTCCTCCAACTTATGGCTTCACCTCTCAAGGTGAACACACAACCTGAAGTTGACTCTTTGAAATCAAGATCTGATTGAAAATCTAAATTTGTATAACCAATGGGAATCAAATCCTCACTATGGTAAACAAGCATATAATCTCTCGTTCTCCGTAGATACTTGAGAATATGTTTTACAGCTTGCCAATGTTTAAGTCCTGGATTTGATTGATATCGACAGACCATTCTAACTGAATAATAGATATCTAGTCTAGTACATAGAATGGCATACATGAGACTTCCCACTGCAGAAGCATTAGGAACTTGTCTCATGGTATTTTCTTCCTCAAGAGTCTTAGGCCTTTGGTCATCAGACTGAGGTACTCCATGTCTAAAAGGTAGTAATCCTTTATTGGAGTTTTGCATGCTAAACCGTTCTAGAACGTTATCTATATACCCAATTTGTGATAGACCTAATATCTTATTCTTGCGATCTCGCCAAAGCTTGATCCCTAGAATAATGTTTGTCTCAATATCTTTTGTACATACATGGTTCATCAAGATTTTGGTCAAAACCAAATTATTTGATTGCTTGATCAAATCTGATGTTCCATGACCTAGATGCTTGCTTAAGTCCATAAATGAACATTTTCAACTTGAATACCATATGCTCTTGGTTCTTTGCTATAAAACCTTCCAGTTGCATCATATAGATATCTTCTTCAAGATTACAATTAAGAAATGCAATCTTGACATCAATTTGCCAAATCTCGTAATCATAATGAGCAGCAATGGATAAGAGAATTCTAATAGATTTAAGCATGGCTATTGGTGAAAAAGTTTCATCATAATCAATACCTTCTTTTTGTGTATACCCTTTCGCCACTATCCCTCTCTTCCTCTTGTAAACCTATTTGCAACCAACAAGTTTAATGCCATTAGGCGCCTTTACAAGATCTCATACATGATTAGAATACATAGAATCCAATTCAGATTTCATAGCTTGGATCCAATGATATGCATCTATATCATTCATTGCCTCTTCATAAGTGTAGGGATCCAATTCAGCCTCTTTTGGGATGGCTTCATAAGTTTCTTACAAACCTATAAATCTTATAAGAAGTCGAATAATTCTCCCACTACGACGAGGCACCTGTGTACATGTCATCTCATGAGTAGTATCTTGTGGTGTATCGAATACAACTACATCATCCCTAGTTTCATCTATTGGTTGTTCACTTATAGGTTTATTCATTTCAGCCAATACAACTCTACTTCTAGGAGTAAAATTATTCATATAGTCATTTTCCAAAAATTTAGCATTTGTACTAACAAAAACTTTGTTATCATTTCAACTATAGAATAAATAACCCCTAATTTCTTTTGGATAACCCACAAGCAAACATACTTCTGATTTTGGTTCCAACTTATCAGGCTTCCCTTTTTAGCACATGTGCTGAACAATCCAAAATGTGGAGATATCTCATACTAAGCTTATGCCCACTCCACAATTCCATGGGTGTTTTGGGAACAGATTTTGATGGAACTAAATTCAAAATACCCCCAAAAAGAAATTGGAAAAGTTGAGTAACTCATCATGGACCTAACCATTTCCAAAAGAGTCCTATTCCTTCTCTCCGCTACACCATTTTGTTGAGGAGTTCCAGGTGCAGTCAATTGGGATACAATCCCATTCTGAATTAGGTAATCCTTGAAATCCCCAAGAAGGTATTCGCCACCTCGATCAAATCGAATGGCCTTTATGCATTCATCCAATTGATTTTCAATTTCAGCCCTAAACTCTTTGAACTTTTCAAAGGCTTCGAACTGCCGTCTCATAAGGTACACATAACCATATCTTGAGTAATCATCAGTAAAAGTGATGAAGTACTCATAACCTCGTTTTACTTGGGTTGACATAGGACCATATACATTTGTATGAACTAATTCAAGCAACTCTTAGGCTCTTCTACCTTTTGCATTAAAAGGTCGTTTGGTCATTTTACCTTCTAAACAAGATTCACAAATGGAAATCCATCAAAGTCCATGGGCTGTAAAAGTTCATCTTTTAATTAGTCTTTAAATCCTATTTGAATTAATATGACCCAAATGCAGGTGCCAAAGATATGAATCACTAGTAGAATGAAACTTTCTCTTTAATGATTTTACATGAGAGCTACTATCTAATTCAGAATTGTATAATTCATGCTTATTATGAGTTAAAATATAAAGACCATCCACAATATTGCCAGAATAGATAAATATTTTATCCTTTTTTATTACAACATTGTCTTTTAGGATAACACAATATCCATGCTTACCTAAATAAGTTGCAGAAATTAAATTCCTACGAACATTGGGTACATACAGATAGTCTTCCAATATTAAAACTCTAGAATTAAAGCATAAATTAAACACTCTAACAGCTACGACCGAAATCCTACTCCCATCAGCCAAAGTAAGAAATAATTCCCCTTCATTCAATTTTTTGGTCTCCTAGAACCCCTGCAAAGTATTGCAGATATGATTAGTTAACCTGAATCCACACACCAGGAATCCGTGGGATTCTGTACCAAACATATTTTTAAGAAGTAGGGAACTTTTCATACCCTTATTCTTGGTAGCAATGAAAATTGAAAAATTCCTCTCCCAATGCCCTTTCTCACCACAATAGAAACATTTTCCTTTGGTTTTCTTTCCTTTGTTGGCAACTCCCAAGGCAATTTGTTTACCATCTTGCTTGGTGAAGTCTTTCTTCTTCTTCTTCTTCTTCTTCTTCTTCTTATCCTTGCCTTTCGACTTAGGTTGAAAAGTAGAAGCTTCACCAACATTGGCTTTAATAGTAGAAGTACTAAGGATGCCTTTCGTCGCTACCAATTCATTTATTAATTTAGACAAAGAATAAATCATTTTGTTCATATTATAATTAAGTCTGAATTTCTTAAATGATTCCGGTAGTGACTGGAGTATCATATCCACTTGGGATTCTCCATCAATATCAGCACCTAAAACTTCCACTGTATTCAGATTAGAGATCATCCTAAGACAATCCTCCCTCACTGAAGTACCTTCAGCCATTTTGGTATTATAAATTTTACTCATAGTTTCCTGCCTTGCAGAATGGCCTTACTCACTAAACATCTCCTTCAGACTTAGCATAATGTCCGAAGCTAGTTCTACATCCTACATTTGATGCTGTAGAACATTTGAAATAGATGCTAGGATATAGTACTTGGCCATCTCATTAGATTTTTTCCAACGATCATATCGCTGTTTTTCCTCAAGAAGAGCATCTAATGAAGGAAATTTAGGACAGAGTTGAGTTAGCACATACTTGTGCTCTTCAGTTGTAAGAACATTTTGTAAATTTCTTTTCCAGTCAACATAGTTGGATCCAGTTAGTTTGTTTTGGTTAAGAATAGCAACAAGTGGGCTAAATGATGCCATGATTTAAATCAGAAAATAATAAACATGAATATAATAAGTAAACTAGACATTATCAATTTAGCATACAAACATATAGTATGGAACCTTAATAAAAACATAATATAAAATATGCAACGACATCCCAATCCCATGTTTAGAATTCCTTGGAAGCAAGTAAATTAGAAACACTATGATTGATTGAGAACTATTGTCATTATTAGTGCTGTCATGATAACTCTTATCAAACACTAATAACATGCTGTATTTCCTTTAGCCTCTAAGTAATAATGACATAGCTCTGAAGTGAGGTTAACATTAAACTTAGTCTAGTGTACCCCATTGACTAAATTCTATGTAAGTCATTAAGTAATTCCATGGTAGCGTGGTAGTCCTTAATGTAAAAACACATATCATCCATCATTAAGAAGTTTATTCTGTAGTACCATGAATTAAACACCCTCCGAAGGGAGCAGGGCATATACGCCAAGGTGAGGTGCTTAATCATACTACTATAAACGGACAATGGAGGCTTTGAGATCCAACCTTTGTATCTCTCTCCCAATAGATATTTTAAATTAAAGTTTTTTAAGATCAAGAACCATAATAATGCTAGAAACCTTGAAAACATAATCTTAATCTCATTAGAAATAAATTTCATAATCCTAGCATTAATATATATAAATAAATATGTAATGTAATAATCAATTCATGAAGTAATATAATATACGGATTATTACATTATATATAGCTTACATGAAAACCTATATGATTTCAAAATGGCCATCAAGACAATAACTATTAAATTGTCTTTTATAGCCAATAGGTGCAAGAAAGTCCAACCAGTGCAATTAAATGGTTAACGCACTTGACAGTTGCATTAAATAGTCATATAGCTGTACAATAAGCCAAACGATACAATAATAGTCCAAGCAATACAATGACTAAATTCACGCACTTGGCAGTTATTGAATTTCAATAACTATATCCTTGGCAATTACTAAGACACGGCACAATTGTATATCCTTGGCTATTCAAGCATTCAATGGCCTATCAAGTAATAATCATGGCCCACGGTTGCATTTTGTTCTCTTTAAGGATTCTCTTGAATCCTTTTTATATATTGTTGACCAAATATATAACAATTCTTTATGGCGAAGGACATAACAGTTTTGCAGAAATTTGAAAACACAAAGATAACGGTTTTCTTAAATTCTAAAACTCAATCACATGTTATACAAATTTGATATGAAAACCTGGCTCTGATACCAATTGTTGGAAAATACTGGTTTTGCATCTCATACAAAACACACAGCAAAAGCAACAAATAAGGATCTATTTCATTCATGATTGATAACATGCACTATGTAAATTTCAGAATTTAAGAACAAGATAGTGTATCTTGGTGTGGTAAAATTCAAGAAAAAAGATTAGAAGTACTTGGGAACACTTTTAATCTTCACTCCAATTCCACTTTACACCGAAGAAGTGTAGTCTCTCAATCAGTTTCCAAGGGAGAATTATCGAGTGGCTTCACTCACACATACACACCATTTCATAATGATGTCTCTCTTTTTCTTTAAAAAAAATATATGTATGTTTCTCCCTTTATAGCTAACTAATTATTTAATTGGGCTTTAGTGTGTGGCTTGGAGTGGGACCAAAAGGGACTAATAAGACACTAGCTCCAATGGGCCTTGGACTTTTCTGTCAACTCTTGACAAGTCCAAAGTTACCATTAATTATATTTAATACCACTATATAAATATAATTGCACTTTAGGCCTTATTAATAAATTATATCTCAAGACTTTATTATACATGCAACCCCTTCATAAGATATTCGTAGTAATACAAAGTCATGAATGTAAAATGCCACTTTGAAGATTACTTCATCTTAATCCTTGAGTACCCAGTTTAATCCTTAAAGTTATTCATCATGTATTTATGAAATCCGATTTTATAAATATGTACTTTAGTATCTCATTAGTAAAGTGGTTTGGCCTAACACTCTGAATGACCAAACCCATTAAACTTATCTTAAGGGAATATTTTATATCTCTGTTAAGAGATTATGAATTCCATCTTGAGAATATATGTTCCATCAACACTAAATGTGGCTGCCCAACATACTAAAATTTTGATTGTGACTTTAGATCTCACTCCTGATATATCAAAGCAAACTACACCTTATGATTAGGTCCATTATTCTCTTAGGATTAAGAGTTCATGCAAATAGAAGTCGTGAGATTTATTATTCATTTGAAAATCGTTATCAGAATAATAAATCTCACAGCGGTCCAATTTAATATGTCTTAACTCTTAAAACATATCAACATATCAACTAGAAGTCTCCACTTCTATGATCACGACAAATCATCTTAGTTGATACGTTATAGTCTCCGTATATGAAATGCCCAATTTTATCACCAACTATGAACTATAATTCTGAGTTTACAAAGAACTTATGATTTATATTTTCTGTGACGTTTCACATAAATCACATACTATGCATCACATGGACTATATGATAATGTCCAAATATTCATGTTACCATTATTTTAGATAATAATAAAACAACTTTATTAATCATAACATTAAGTCATACATAATGTCATACATGGCATTATACAATAGGATTTAAGGGCACACATCCTAACACATAGAGATGCTCATCTAAGCTACAAAAGATACAAAGTTTAGAAAACTTTGTTTCATTGGCCATTCAAGGTACACAAATACCAATGTACACAAACACACTGTTTTTGTATTTTTCTAATTTTTCAATTTTTTTTTTAATTTTGAAAATATAACAAAATAAAGACTAAACAACCAAACAAAAACAGACAAACAACATGAAAACATGAAAGAAAGATGCATATGCATGAAAGCATGAGTCCAAAAGCAAATAAGAAATCAAGCAAAGAGAATCCTACTTTTAGATAGAAAGAATTAAAGTAGAGGAAAAACAGAAAAGAAAATTAAGTTTTAGGCTCATTTCTCACCCACACAGCACGAGTCTTTGGCCGTGAAGATGAAAAGGCACGTGTCGTAGTATGTCTACTAAAGGACATATAAGAATTAGAATTCTCTTGAAATTGAGTTAAAAAGCTCAAAGATTTTAATAACTCACCAAGAATAGGTACAAAGCCTTTAGTTAAAGGATGAGACCTATTTGACACTCGCTTATAAGGAATCAACTTGAAACAATTAGGCCAAGTGTGATGGAAGTACCACAATGGTGACAAACATGAGTAGTTTTCAAACTACTATGCTTCCTAGAACGAGGTTTAACCTTAGAGGTTGATAGAGATCTCAACTTAGGACAATTTGACCTAATATGACCAACAATATGAAAATGATGACAAATTGGGACAAATTCAGATGTTTCATTCAACCTAGGAGGAGTTTTAAACATAGGTTTAGAAACTTCAGTGTTAACATCAGATTTTTACCTTTGTCTATCTTAGCAATATTAGCCTTCAACTCTTGATTATTCCTTTTAAATGGAGGAATATAAAAATCTTTTTCTTTTGAGTTAGGCTCAACAACAAGTTTGTCACTAGTTAAATTTTCAACTTCAGTTTTAAATTCAACTAGTTGCTCTTCCAAATCCTTAATTTTGTCCACCTGAGATGATATTTGATTTTAAAATTTCTCATTCAAATTATTTACTTCATCCAATTTTGCATTCAATTCATCTCTTTCAAGTTTGACCTTTTTAAAATTAGCTTGTAATTTTGTAGAACATTCAAGAGATTTCATACAAAAATTATAAAGCTTGCAATAGGCATCTTGAATATCATCATCATCATTCAACATAAGATCATGCAAATCAAAACAATCAAGATTTTCCATGACAACAGGGGTCAATGGATCATACAACAAAGATTAAAACCTAATCAGAGTGTGCTTGGTCTAATACCACTTGATAGGCCAAGAATGTATTGACCCCTTGTGATGGATTAATTGATTAATTACTCAAGTTTATTAATTAATGAAATTAACATGCAATGTACGTGGTTGTACAAACAAATCACCAACTAAAAATAAAATGCATCGGAAAATAAATTTGACACGGTGATTTGTTTACAAATGGGGAAAATAAATTCAGTATTATCACAACAAGCGGTTACAAGTACAGGAATCCTAGTACCTTATACCAACCTACAGTTGAACCCTTACCCTACTACCCAATTGGACTTATTCTGTAGTGAAAATCTCTCGTTTTAATGCAAGGCTCCTAGTACATGACTAACCAATAGATGCGAGGATCCTAGTACGTGACTTAATCACCAACTTGAGAAGGATGTTGGCTGCAAAGTTCTTTAGTTCATCACACGATGAAGATCATGAAGTTGCTATATATGTTATTATGTATGACAATATGTATGACTTAATGTTGTATTTAATAAAGCCGTTTTATTATTATCTAAAAATAATGGTAACATGGATATTGAGACATTATCATATAGTTCGTAAGATGCATTGTATGTGATTTATGTGATTTAGTCACAGAAGATGTAAATCACAAGTTCCTTGTAAACTCAAAATGTAGTTCGTAGTCAGTGATTAAATTGGACATTTCATTTACGAAGACTATAACATATCAACTAAGATGATTTGTCTTGATCATGAAAATGGAGATTTCTAGTTGGTATGTTGATATGTCTTAAGAGTTAAGACATATTGAACTGTACCACTGTAAGATTTATTATTCTTTCACCGACTATCAAATGAATAATAAATTCACGATTTATATTTACATGAACTCTTAATCCTGAGAGAATAATGGACTTAATCATGAGGTGTAGGTTGCTTTGATATATCAGGAGTGAGATCTATAGTTACGGTCAAAACCTTAGTATGTTGGGCAACCACATTTAGTATTGATGGAACATATATTCTCAAGATGGAATTCATAGTCTCTTAGTGGAGATACAAAATATTTCCTTGAGATAAGTTTAATGGGTTTGCTATTCAGAATGTTAGGCTTAACTACTTTTGTAAATAGTTACTTAGTATATATTTATGAAATTGGATTTCATAAATATATGATGAATAACTTAAAGGATTAAATCGGATACTCAAGGATAAGATGTAGTAATTTATAAAGTGGCAGTCTACATTCATGACTTTTTGTTAATATGAATATTTTATGAAGGGATTGCATGTACAATAAAGTCTTGGGATATAATTTATAAATAAGGCCTAGAGTGCAACTATATTTATATAGTGGTATTAAATATAGTTAATGTTAACTTTGGACTTATCATGAGTTGACAGAAAAGCCTAAGGCCCATTGGATCTAGTGTCTTATTGGTCCCTTTTGGTCCCACTCCAAGCCACACACTAAAGCCCAATTGGAAAGGCCCAATAGGCAAGTCCAATTAGATAAACTAACAAGGGAGAAACATATAGAATCTTATAAAAAGGATATATGAAATGGTGTGTATGTGAGTGTGTGACACTCTCTAATTCTCCCTTAGAAACTGATTGAGAAACCACACTTCTTGGGCATAAAGTGGAATTGGGGTGAAAATTAAAAGTGTTCCCAAGTACTTCTAATCTTTGTTTTGAACTTCACTACACCAAGGTACGCTCTCTTGTTCTTAAATTCTAAAACTTACATAGTGCATGTTATCGATTGTGTATGAAGTAGATCTATTAAATTTCCGCTGCGTATGTTTTGTATGCGATATAAACACCTGATTATCCAACAATTAGTATCAGAGCGGTCTTCATTTTCAAATCTGTATAACATGTTTAGTGAGTTTTAGAATTCATGAAAACTATTTTCATAGTTGTGAAGTTTATGCAGTCATTTTTCTGCATATTTTAGTTTTGAAACTATTGTTTGATTAAAACTGATTTTGATGTTATGATGTTGTTTAAGTTTGATTTTAACCATGTAAAATTGAATTTTAACACTTTACATCAATGAAATTCAAGTTTTAATCTTAATCTCATTGTTTTTGATCATTAAGAATGTGTTTTGTTCTTTGGAAACGTAAAAAATGGTTAAAAGAAACACAACTGTTTCTGGGCATTTTCGCGACTGGCAAGTCGCGAGATGAGTCGCGAGTGATTTGCGAGAGCTTCTGGATGAACTCGCGACTGGCAAGTTACGAGATGAGTCACGAGTGATTCATGAAAGCTTCTGAATGAAGTCGCGACTGGGCGAGTTGCTAAAATGAGTAGCCAAAAACTCACAATTGGGGTCTCGCGACTGGGCGAGTTGCCAAAATGAGTAGCCAAAAATTCTGACACCTATTTTTTACATGTATAAAGAGTAAGGCAATGTGTAATTAGTTTATGTATGTATTAAACATTGAAAAACCTTTAATTTAAAACATTTAGTGGGAGAGAGATACAAAAGTTGGATCTCACGGCCTCCATTGTCGGTTTATAGTAGTGTGATTAAGCACCTCGCCTTGGCGTATATGCCTTGCTCCCTTCGGAGGGTGTTTAATTCATGGTACTACAGGTTAAACTTCTTAATGATGGATAATATGTGTTTTTATATTAAGAATTATCACGCTACCGTGGAGTTACTTAATGACTCACATAGAATTCAGTCAATAGTGTACACTAAACTAAGTTTAATGTTAACCTCCCTTTGGACCTATGTCATTATTACTTAGAGGCTAAAGGAAATACGGCATGTTATTAGTGTTTGATAAAAGTTATCATGATAGCACTAATAATGAGAATAGTTCTCAATCAATCATAGTGTTTATAATTTACTTGCTTACAGGGAATTTTAAACATGGGATTGGGATGTCGTTGCATATTTATATTCTGGTTTTGTTAAGGTTCCATACTATATGTTTGTATGCTAAATTGATAATGTCCAGTTTACTTATTATATTCATGTTAATTATTTTTAGATTTGAACATGGCATCATTTAGCCCACTTGTTACTATTCTTAATCAAAACAATTTGACTGGATCCAACTATGTTGACTGGAAAAGAAATTTGGACATTGTTTTAATAGCTGAAGAGCACAAACATGTGCTTACTCAACCATGTCCTAGCTTTCCTTCATTAGATACTCCTCTTGAGGAAAAAAAACGATATGATCGTTGGCAAAAATCTAATGAGATGGCCAAGTGCTATATCCTAGCATCTATCTCAAATGTTCTACAGCATCAAATGCAAGATGTAGAACTAGCTTCGGACATTATGCATAGTCTGAAGGAGATATTTGGTGAGCAAGGTCATTCCGCAAGGCAAGAAATCATGAGGCAAATTTATAATACCAATATGGTTGAAGGTAGTTCAATGAGAGAGCATTGTCTTACAATGATCTCTAATCTGAATACATTAGAGGTTTTAGGTGCCGACATTGATGGAGAATCCTAAGTGAATATGATACTCCAGTCACTATCGGAATTATTCAAGGAATTCAAACTGAATTATAATATGAACCAAAAAGGTTTATTCTTTGTCTGAATAGATGAATGAATTGGTAGCTGCAGAAGGCATCCTTGATACTTCTAGTGTTGAAGCCAATATTGGTGAGGCTTTTACTTCTCAACCTAAGTCGAAAGGCAAGGTAAGAAGAAGAAGAAGAAGTACTTCACTAAGCAAAAGGATAAGCAAATTGCCTTAGGGTTTGCCGACAAAGGAAAGAAGACCAAAGGAAAGTGTTTCCATTGTGGTGAAAAATGACATTGGAAGAGGAATTTTCCAAAGTTCAAAGCTGCCAAGAATAAGGTTATGAAAAGTGTTAGGGTTTATGCCCTAAAATCTAATTTATTGGCATGTCATAAATAATTAAATTGCATAATTATATGAGGTTATTTATAAATGAACTAATGGGACATTATTATAGTCTATGAGATGCATTGTATGTGATTTATGTGATTTAGTCACAGAAGATGTAAATCACAAGTTCCTTGTAAACTCAAAATGTAGTTCGTAGTCGGTGATGAAATTGGACGTTTCATCTGCAAAGACTATAACACATCAACTGAGATGATTTGTCATGATCATGGAGGTGAAGACTTCTAGTTGATGTGTTGATGTGTCTTAAGAGTTAAGACATATTGAACTAGACCGCTGTGAGATTAATTATTCAATTAACAACTGTCACTTGAATAATTAATCTCATGACTTCTAATTTCATAGACTCTTAATCCTGAGAGGGTAGTGAACCTGATCATGAAATGTAGCTTACTTTGATATATCAGGAGTGAGATCTAATATTTACGGTCAAAATCTCAGCATGTTGAGTAACCACACATAGTGTTGAGGGAATACATATTCTCAAGATGGAATCCATAATCTCTTTTTGTAGAGACATGAAATATCCCCTTGAGATAAGTTTAATGGGAATTGGTTATTTAGGGCACCCACTTTAGTAAGAAGTTACTAAAGCTCATATTTATTGATATTGGATTTCAATAAATGTGAATAACTAAAAGATTAAACCGGGTACTCAAGGATAAAATAGTTGTTTACAAAGTGATAGTTTATTATGACTTTGTTCACTATGGATATTTCACTAGTTTTTTACAAAGATTAAACATGTATTCACGGATTGAATGAAAATCAGAACTGAAAATCTATTTTTCATAAATCTCGACATATACCCTATCTATCGAGCAGTTGTCGAGCCACGAGCTACAACAACCTTTTAAGCCTTGATATATACTGGCTGTCGAGCTTTAATGAGAAACATTTCTTCACTTTTTTCTTGGACAGACTTGCATGGTTTTAATACTTGAATTTGAAACCTTGTTCCTTGAAGTATTAAACATGTCCTAGATCTACCCAAGTACAAGTAAAGTGCGTTTTGTCAAAGGATTAGCCAATTACATAATGTATTGACATATGTTTCTAATAGGAATCACATATGTCCTAACAGAAACGATCAAAGATTCATCATGAAATTTCAACAAGAAAAATGGTGGAGGTTGTGTCCCTGCCTGCCGAGAACAATAAATATTTTAAGTTGTAACTCTCGAGGGCTTGGGATGAGAAAGATTCAGGTTGATTTACATTACCATTCAATGCTTGTAGTCCCATGTGTTCTAAGAGTAGGTGGTTTAGCCATGTTGTGGAAGGAAGCTATTAATCTGCATGTTCAGACATATTCTCTTGATCATAATGATGCACATGTTATGATTGACCCAAATTCACCATGGAGAATCACTAGTTTTTATGGGTGTCCCAAGGAACATCACAAACATGAATCTTAGGAATTTTTATGACATCTACATTCTAGAGGTCCGTTGCCATGGTTATGTATTGGTGATTATAATGAAATTTTAACCTCTGAAGAGAAACAAGGGAGAATTCCAAAGCCAAGCTATAATTGAGTGGAGGACTTTGTTCCCAAATAACAAAATTTTCCACCTTCAAGTATACCATTCTAATCACGATCCGATAATGCTCACAACCAATGCTAAAGCACAAGTAGCAAGAAGAAAAAAAAATACCTAATAGGTTTGAAGAGAAATGTGCAATGCATCCAGAATGTGAGGGAATAATTTATGAAGCATGGAATTATGAAACACCTATGGGCAGTCTGATGTACAGACTTTTTGAAACAATTAAGAAGAGTCGTATGTCCCTAGTGGAATGGAGTAGATAGATGTGTAATTCGAAGACAAAATTAGAAGAAAATGAAACAGAATTGGAGACTCTTACAACAATGAATAATGCAGAATTCTTGCTTTGATCCAAAAAAGTGAAGGATGAGATAAATGATTACTTCAAGAAGAATTTTTTTGGAGGCAGAGGTCCAGATCAATTTGGTTACTTGCTAGGGATAAGAACACAAAGTACTTTCATCAAAGAGCAAGTCTGAGGTGTAGGAAAAATCATGTTTCAAGCTTTTTGGATGATTAGGGGAGGTGGTGCAATTCTGAAGAGGACATTGCAAGGGTTGCTAAATAGTATTTCAAAAATTTATTCACATCTGCTACTCCAAATAATTTGGATCTTGTGCTGGACTCAGTTGATCAAGTGGTGACCCTTGATATGAATAATACACTCCTTCAATAGTATATGCCAGATGAAGTAAAGCGGGCTCTTTTTCACATGCATCCCTCAAAATCTCCTGGACCTGATGGTATGTCTCCTTTATTTTCCAAAAATATTGGCACATAGTGGGCAATGTTGTAACTGGTGTTTTGAATTCGGGTCATATGCTTCATAAGATGAATTATACACATTGTCCTCATATCCAAAATTAATGACCCAAAAAATGTGTCTGATTACCGGCCTATTAGTTTAGGCAATGTTATGTCTAGAATTGTCTCTAAAGTCTTAGCTAATCGGCTAAAACTTATCTTGCCAAATGTAATATCAGACTCACAAAGTGCTTTTGTTCCTAATCAGTTAATTACTGATAACACTACTATTGCGTTTGAAGTATTACACAGGATGAGGAATAAAAGAATAGGAAAGAAAGGTAGATGGCTATCAAACTGGACATCAGCAAGGCTTATGATCGGGTCGAATGGGAATTTCTTAGACGGATTATGCTTAAATTGGCATTGATGCTAAAAGGGTGTGTCTAGCAATGGAAACAGTGGCTATTGCTTCTTACTAGTGCTTATTAATGAAGAACCTGTAGGTTTCGTTACCCCATCTAGGGGTATAAGACAATGAGATCCTTTATCCCAATACTTGTTCCTATTATGTGCGGAAGGGCTCTCTTCTTTGATTAGAAAGGCAGTTGCTTCACAAAGCCTTTTTGGCATTCTCACATGTACAAATGGGGTATGTGTATCTCATCTTTTATTAGCAGATGATAGTTTTATTTTCTGCCAAGCTACTATGGAGGAATGTCACCATCTCTTAACCCTGCTTGAGTGCTATGAATTAGCATCTGGCCAAGCCATTAATAGACAGAAAACTTCTATTTTCTTTAGCAAAAACACAAGGGTAGAAGTTAAGCATGATATACAAGCTTTGTTAGGTGCAAGAATTATGGAGGACTGTGAGAAGTATCTTAGTTTGCCAATGGTTGGGGGAAAATCTAAGGTTAATACTTTTAAAGACCTGTGGGAAAAGATTACTAATAGAGTATTGGGATGGAAGGAAAAATATATTTCTAAAGTAGGGAGAAAGCTCCTAATTAAAACAGTTGCTCAAGCCATTCTCATCTACTCTATGAGTATTTTCAAATTCCCAAAGGCTTTATGCGATGCTATTAACTCCATATTGGCAAAATACTGGTGGGGACAATCAAAGGATGAAAAGAAAATCCATTGGATCAATTGGAAAAAACTTTGTAATAGAAAGGTGTTAGGACATATGTGATTTAATGTTAGGAACATATGTTACTATTTTATGTAATTGGTTAATCCTTTGACAAAAAGTTCTTTACTTGTAATTGGGTAGATCCAGGATGTGTTTGATGCTTCAAGAAACCTTGTTTCAACTTCAAGTGTTAAAGTCATGCAAGTCTGTCCAAGATTCAAGTGTGAAAGTGCTGTTCATTAAAGCTCGACAACTAGTATCTATCGAGAATTACGGAAATCAATTTTTCAGATCTGATTTTCGGCCCATGCTTATGTATTTGTTTAGGTTTTTTTTGCTCACAACCCTAGATATATATAAGGCTTATTTTATAAGTTGTCACACAGAATAAAAGGAGAACACATGAAAAAGGTGATTGATGCCTTATTCTCTCTAAAATAAGCTACTGCGTCTTTGCGCCTTAAGGTTTTGTAACCAAGTGCTTCTTGATCTTCATTGTTGATGAAGTGAAGAACTTTGCAGCCAACATTCTTCTTCTTTAAGTTGGTGCAAAGGAGTTAGTCACGTACTAGGATCCGTACATCAAAAGGGTGGCGTTCATATATTAAAGAGTTCAGAGGTTCTGAAGTAGTAGAAGGTTTGCTGTAAGTTCATCTACGGGGATTGTAGAGTCTAGGGACAAAGGTTTTGTACTAGATCTAAAACTTCTCTTTACTATAATGGATTGCTTTTCGAGAAGGTTTCCCTCTAGGTTTTTTACCGTGAAACTAGTTTGTTTCATTGGTTTTCTTGTGTCATCATATTTTGTCTTATTTACTTTTCCGCTGCACTTATTTTTGACATGATATTGATATTTGTTTGTTTTAACAAGTTTTATTCATAATAAACCTAATTAACAACTTGGACTTAAAACTTGTTAATTCTATCAACTGTGGTCTAAATTTCCCAACAAGTGGTATCAGAGTGGGTACACCCTGATTGGATTAATTTCTTGAGTATGATCCTTGACCCCCGTTATTATGGATCGTGGACAATCTCTTTCGATTCCTCCTTTATTTGATGGCACTAATTATGCATATTGGAAAGTTCGTATGAAAGTTTTTTGTAGGCTCTAGGTGAACAGGTATGGCAAGCTGTTGAAGTTGGCTGGATTAAGCCAAAGAAATCGCTGAAGGATTGGGATGGTACAACAATCATAGCGGCAAATTTCAATAGTAGGGCCTTGAATGCTTTGTTTTGTGGGGTGACCAATGAGGAATTCAAAAAAATATCATCCACAAAAGTTGCCAAGGAAGCATGGACTATTCTTGAGACCACCTATGAAGGTACAAAGGCAGTAAAGACTATTACACTTCAACGACTCACTAGTAGTTTTAAAGAAATAAGGATGGAGAAGGATGAGACCTTTGATGAGTTCTATGCTACACTCTAGGATATTGTAAATTCTGCCTTTAACCTTGGAGAATCTATAGCAGAATCCAAAATTGTTAGGAAATTCCTTAGGTCCTTAACTGAAAGATTCCATGCCAAGATCACTACCATTGAAGAAGTGAAGGACATTGATCAAATCCCTTTGACTGATCTTGTAGGGAACCTTCAAACCTATGAGATGGGATTAGGTTTAATGGGAAAAGGTGAGAAGAGTAGAAATTTGGCTCTTAAGGGTATAGAGAAAGAGATTGAGGACTCTAAAGATGAAGATGATGATGAGGATAAGGATCAAACCTTCATAATTGATGAGATTATCAAGCTTCTTCAATTTAGGAAAAAAGATAAGGACAAACCTCCTAGGAAACCTAAATTCCTAGGAAAGGCAAGAATGAGAAACCCCTCATCCAATGCCATGAGTGCAAAGATTTTGGTCATATGAGGATGGAGTGCCCAAACTACCTTATGAAGGAAAAGACCAAGAAGTCAAAAGATAAAGGGTTGGTTACTACATGGAGTGACACTAAGAATGACTCTTCTGATGAGTATATGGATGAATGTGGTCACGTTATGGCCTTTGTTGCCTCAACTGATAAGGTGATTGTGGAGAGTGCTAGTGACAGTGAGGATTCTTCCGATGATGAAGTACCCAAAAAGTTGACCCTTCAAGAAGCCTATGATAAGCTATGCATTGAATTCATAAAATTTGAAAAGACTTTTTATCTTTGTAGAAAAGAGCTTAATGAGGTAAAAACCGAAAAAACTGCTCTGTTAGTCAAATTAGATGAGACTACAAGGTTAGTTGAGACTCTTGTTGTGGAGAACACCTTATTAGAAGAGAAAGTCAAGAATCTTAAGGTAGAGCTTAGTCAAGCTAAAACTCAAATAGAGAGGATGTCTAGTGCAAAGCTTGATGAGGTATTGAGTGCTCAAATGCCTAATTCTGATAAGACTAACTTAGGATATGCTGTTTTCTCCGGCCCCTCCTCTTCCATGGCTTCTGGATCAAGGACTGTCATTGTGCCCCAATCAGAAAAGATGATAAAGGTAATTGGCTATGTGATTCAATATTAGGAACATATGTCGCTATTTTATGTAATTGGCTAATCCTTTGACAAAACACACTTTACTTGTAATTGGGTAGATCTAGGATGTGTTTGATACTTTAAGAAACCTTGTTTCAAGTTCAAGTGCTAAAGCCATGCAAGTCTGTTCAAGATTCAAGTGTGAAAGTGTTGTTCACTAAAGCTTGACAGCTAGTATCTATCAAGAATTACGAAAATCAATTTTTCAAATCTAATTTTCAGCCCATACTTATTTATTTGTGTATGGTTTCTTTTCTTACAACCCTAGACATATATAAGGCCTATTTTAGAAGCTGTCACACATGAGAATAAATGGAGAACACATGAAAAAGGTGATCGATGCCTTATTCTCTTTGAAAGAAGCTATTACTTCTTTGCCCTTTAGGGTTTTGTAACCAAATGTTTTTTGATCTTCATTGTTAATGAAATAAAGAACTTTGCAGCCAACATTGTTCTTCCTTAAGTTGGTGAGTGAGTCATGTATTGGAATTCGTGCAAAGGAGTTAGTCACGTACTGGGATCCGTGCATCAAAAAGGTGGTATTCATATATTGAAGAGTTCAGAGGTTTTGAAGTAGTAAAAGGTTTCTACTATAAGTTCATCTACGGGGATTGTAAAATCTAGGGATAAAGGTTTTGTACTAGATCTTAAACTTCTCTTTACTATAGTGGATTGCTTTTTGGGAAGGTTTCCACTAGGTTTTTTACTATGAAACTAGTTTGTTTCATTGGTTTTCCTGGGTCATCATTTCTTGTCTTATTTACTTTTCCGCTACACTTATTTTTGACATGATATTGATGTTTGTTTATTTTAACAAATTTTATTGATAATAAACCTAATTAACATCTTGGGCTTAAAAATTGTTAATTTTATCAACCGGGGTCTGAATTTCCCAACAAAAGGAAAGAGGTGATATGAGTTTTAGAGATATTCAAGGTTTTAATTTAGCTATGCTAGCAAAATAAGCTTGGCGATTGATTCATAATGCTCACTCATTGTTCTATCGAGTATACAAATCAAGATATTTTCCAAGATGCTCTTTTATGGATGTGGAGATTGGAAGTAACCATTCATATGTTTGGAGGAGTCTATTAGCAACTAGAGATGTCATCAACGAAGGTTCTAAGTGGAAGGTGGGTGATGGGAGGTAAATTGAAGTTTCAAACCATAAATGGCTGACACATAAACCAATCTTTTAGGGAAAGGCTCAGCCAAATCTGTTTGTGAATGAGTTGATTGATAATGCCACGGGCTAAGGGGATAAAGAAAAAGTTTTTGATCTCTTCATCAGACAAGGATGGAGATTCTGCAGATGCCTTTGTCAAGATTGCCTTGAAGGGATGTATTGGTTTGGAAGGAGAATCAGGCCTAAACTTTCTCTGTTAAATTAGCATATCAGGTTGCATAATGGCTAAGGGAACAGTTAAGAATTGAGCATTTAAGTGTGGTGGCTAACCAAAGTATATGGAGAAGGCTATGGAGACTAAATGTACCCCCTTAAGTAAGGATGTTTGTATGGTGATCATGTTCAAATATTTTGCCTACTAGAGACAATTTGCATCGGCAAAAGATTAATGTTGATCCCCGGTGTGAGCTGTGCTATCAATAAACAGAATCTGTTGCACATCTACTTTGGGAATGTCCTTTTGCAAGAAATGTTTGGGCCCTTTGCCAAGGAAAGCTTCAGAAATGTCCTAATGAAGCCCAAGATATTTTCATGCTTCTTCAATGTCTATTGGATAAACTTCCATAGCAAGAGTTAGATAGATGGGCAGTGACTACTTGGGTAATTTGGAATGCTCGAAACAAATTTTATTTTTAGCATATCCAAACCCATCCAAAGGTTATTCTTCAAGAGCAATTGGTTATCTGCAAGAGTATCAGAGGCTGGTAGCTGCTCAGTGATTTGTTTAGGGTGTTTCGGTTGTTGTTTGGTATTGTATGTCCAGGGGTCCTAATTTTCTACATATCTGTTGTTTTTCTTGACAGTGGTGTTTTTTTGCAATTTTGTTTTTCTCGTAGTTTTGGTTTTTCTGCACAGTGGTGTTTTTCAGCACATTATTAATTTTTCTGCAGTGTTATTTTTTCTGTAGAATAAGTCAAGGTTGTTTTTTCTGTAGTGTTATTTTTTCTATAATGTTTGTTTTTTGCAAAATTAGTCTAGTTTTCCCCTGTTTGTAGTGTTTTGTTTTTTGTAGTATAGTATTCCCCTATTTGTAGTGCTTTGTTTTCTACAAAATAAGTCTGTTTTGATGTTACATTATGGACTATTTATTATACTTTGTGTTTGTTTGGAATCCGTTTATTTTTTGCTGAAACTGAAATTTTTTTGCTGAAAGTACTGTAAATAAAAGTAAAAATTAGTTGAAATAGTACAGTAGAACCAATAAATAGTACCAAAAAGTGTAGTAGGACCTATGAATAGTAGCAAAAATAAGCTGAATAGTAAAATAAGCTGGTTTTTTAATTTGGAGCTAAACGCACACTTTATCTAATAAAATTTCTATCTTTTTTCTCAAAAAAGAGAAAAACTTATGTCATAGTTTGACTTGAAAAAAGAAGTCCAAAAGAAGTCTCTCATGGATTGAGAATATCCAATGTCCATATTCACGTGTAATCATATTGGCCAGAAAAAGAAGTCAAAAAAAAAAAAAAAACAACAACAACAACTACACCACCAATAAGCTATCTACATGAAACTACATGGGCTAAAAAAAAGAGGTCAGTCCTTCATTAGAGGAAGAGTTTTTCTTTTAATACATGACCGATAAACCTAAGAAACTGATAAACCATCCACAGATTATTATCAAAACTATCTACAATTTTCAACGTGAGAGTCTTAAAAAAAAAAAAAAAAAAAAACCCAAAAAAGATTGTGTTTAATTCTAGGCCAAAACAAAATGGAAGAGCCCTTACTAATATCCTTTTTCAAGTAGCCAGTTCAAGCAGAAACCCTCTTATTTGAAATTTCAAAGTCAACCACGGGTAATAAGCCACCATCAAACACCCTTGAATCCCTAAACACATTCATCTACGGGTAAGTACTCCTTAAATTACAAATACTTGGCATCCATGGCAAGTAAGAACTCAAAGAAAGTCAATGATAAGAAAAATAGAAGAAAAGAAAATGAAAAGAGGAGCTTGTAAAAGATAGAAGCTAAAAAGCTATTGGAGCCTCTGACAAAGTCTGTTTAAATTGTTTAGAAACCAAATCTAAAAGTAGAAGAAGAAGACCAAATTTGAAAGTAGAAGGAGAAGAAGCAAGAATAGGATGTAGAGCTAAACAGAATGTCTTCAACTTGAAGGAGAATGAAAGAAACTGGCAAAGTGTATGTGAGTTTTTGGGTCTTAAAGTATAGGAATTTTAATTTACATATTTATCTTGGTTAGTTGAAAACTTGTAAGTGGGTATGATGAGGGTATTTTAGGCATTAAAATTAAGGAATCCAAACAGGAAAGCCCCTTAAATAGTAATATAGATAACCTAATGGGTCTTTACCCATTTAACCAAAATATTCAAATGGGCTGGGTTAAGACTTATCCAAATTAGGTAGGCAACGGGTAGGTTCATGGATATGGATAACTATTGCCACTCTGGTCAAGAGTTGCTCTAACACTGTTTATCTCTTTTTATTTTTATTTTTTTAATTCTTAAATGTTGATTGATGACCCATTAACATAAGTTGAGGCATATTTCATCCCAATATATGCTTAAAGTAGGACTCAAAACACACCCTGCAAGCTGCAACACACACTCAATCAATCTCTAGTCAATTTGAGGCATCACAATATCACACCTTGAGAGCATAATGATTTCTTGAACTACTAGTTCCTTCCATTTGTTCTTGCGGTGAATCAACATTCTCACCGTCCATTTCCTTTCATCCTTGTTGGTAATGAAACAAGGATCAAGTGAAACTTCTTGACCCCAATGAGGCAATGACCCTATGAAATAGTTTTATGTTGATATGGTGCCAAGCCAGAAAGAAGTCTTGGATTTGAGTGTGTGCAACTGCATTAACAAGGGCAAGACCCAAGAAAATTTTCTCTGATGTTGGAGCTTTAGAAGAAAATCCTCCATGATGATCGTTTATACAATTAAAAAATGTGCTTAAGGTTTTGGTTTGCAATATCCTCAGCTATTTTATCTCTTGCTCAAAGTATTGAAGTTTTTTGAGATTTTATAGGAATGGATGATGTACAGGTAGTCCTAAGGAAGGGTAACTAAAGATACAAGATGTTAGAAATACTGAATTATTGTATTGTATTTCTCAGAATAATAGAATATACATGTGTGCCTTTATATAGGAGGCAAATGTGTGTAGTACAAGTAAGAGTGCTATACAAGTAAATAAGGTGGGCCTAAAGCCCATAACCCAATACACATTAACAGCCCCCCTCAAACTTTAAGTGGATGTGAGACCAACTTGAGGTTGTCAACCAAAGCACAATGGCGTCCCTTAGGATGTGACTTGGTGAAGATATCTGCAAGTTGATATTTAGAGGAGACCGAGAATAGCTTGAGAGCACCATGGACAAGATGATAACAGATAAAATGACAATCGATCTCAATGTGTTTAGTTTGTTCATGGAAGACATCATTGTGAGCAATATCAATGGTACTCTAGTTGTCACAATAAAGAGGAGTAGCAGAGGATGTGGGCACACCTAAATCCTTAAGAAGCCATCGTAGCCAAATGAGATGTGGTATTAGCAAGGGCACGATATTCTGCTTCAACACTAGAGTGGGCCACATAGGTTTGTTTTTTGCTTTGCCAAGAAATTAGAGAAGAACCAAGAAGAAAGCAATAACTAGTGGTGGACTAGCGATCAGTGGGATCTCTCGCCCAATCAGCATCAGAGAATGCACAGAGAACAAGAGGAGATTGAGCTGAGTAGAAAAAGCCATGGAAGAGAGTGCTCTTCAAGTATCGAAAAATGCGCTAAACAACAACATAGTGAGTCGATCATGGAGTAAACAGATACTAACTCACTTGATGAACAACATAGGAAATGTATAGACGAGTAACAGTGAGATAAACTAGGCTACCAACCAATCTTCTGTAAAGAGAGGGATTAGACAATGGTTTCCCCCCCGAGGGAGTCAAATGCATTAAGTTCAACTAGAGTGTCAACAGTCTTGCTATTAGTGAGTCTAGCTTGAGACAAAAGTTCAGAAGCATACTTGGCTTGAGTAATATAAAGACCATAAGTGGAATTAGTGATTTCAAGACCTAAGAAGTAGCTGAGATGTCCAAGATCTTTCATCTCAAATTGCTGACTGAGAAAATCATTGAGTTCTTGAATGCCACTGAGGTCATCACTAGTTATGATCATATCATCCACATATAAAAGAAGCAAAACGGTGCCTTTGTCGGTGCGACGAATAAATAAGGTGAATCATAATGGCTGGCAATGAAACTCAAGCGAGAAATGGTGGAGCTAAACTTGGCAAACCAAGTTCTTGGAGCTTGTTTAAGGCCATAAAGAGCACATTGAAGGTGAGAAACCTTGTTTGATTCAACAGAGAGACCATGGGGAGGTTGCCTATAAACTTCTTCACTTAAATCCCCATTAAGGAAGACATTTTTGACATCCAACTGAAAAATGTCTCATTTACTGGCAGCAACAACAGCTAAGAGAGCACGAATAGATGAGATATGAGCAACCGGAGCAAAAGTCTCATCATAATCAATTCCATACTCTTGTGTAAAACCTTTTGCAACAAGACGAGCTTTATATCGCTCAATGGACCCATTAGAGCGAGTCTTGATCTTGTAGACCCACTTACAACCAACTACAGATTTCCCAAGGGGGAAAGTCACCAAATCCCAAGTATGATTTTTAGATAATGCATCAAGTTCCTCTTTCATTACAATCTGCCATAAAGGGTCAATGGAGGCCTCACGATAGGTGTGAGGCTTGTGCAGTGTAGCAAGGGTAGTATAATAATGATAGTCAAGTAAATGTGTAGGAATGGATCTTACCTAGGTTGAGTGGCGAGGTGGAATGTCTTATGCAAGATCTTCAGGCGGAGCAGGAGTAGGAGCAGGGGACCCAAGTTCAGGGTCTGGTGGCCTATCTTCGACTTGTTCATCTTCCACCTGTTCATTAGAAGGTGATCTAGGAGAGGCATAAAATATATCTGGTGGTTGAATAGAGAAGTCTATAGGAGGATTAGGAGTAACTATAGAAGGAATATGTGGCTCATCTGGAAAAACTTCCAAGATAGAGGAGGTAGATAGGGAGGCACGAAAGTAAGAGAGCTCAACAAAGGAGCGATGTTCCCAAAAGCCAACGTTGTAGGAGATGCGAAGATGATAAGAGACAGGATAATAACATCGATACCTCTTTTGAGTTTTGCCATGGCCAAGAAAGCAACAAAGTCTAGACTAAGGCTCAAGTTTTGTTATGCTCATGGGGTTGAAGAAGAACGAAACAAGCAGAATCGAAGGAGTGAAGGTGCTGATACTCTAGAGATGACCCAAAAAGGTGCTCATATGGAGTTTGATTTTGGATAACAGGACTTGGAATGTGATTAATAACATGAACAACATGAAGAGTAGTGATAGGCCAAGAATGTATTGACCCATTGTGATTAATTACCCAAGTTTATTAATTAATCAAATTAACATGCAATGTACGTGGCAGAACAAACAAATCACCAACTAAAGTATAATGTAGCGGAAAATAAAGTTGACACGGTGATCTGTTTACGAATGAGAAAAACCTCAAAAACAAAAACCCCACCAGGTGATTTTAAGGTTACCACTCCCGAGAATTCACTATTATCACAACAAGCGGTTACAAGTAAATGAATCCCAGTACCTTATACCAATCTACAGTTGAACGCTTATCTCAATACACAATTGGACTTGTTCTATAGTGACAATCTCTCCTTTTTAATGCACGGCTCCTAGTATGTGACAAACCAATCGATGCACGAATCCCAGTATACGACTTACTCCTTTGTACAAATCTTAGTACGTGACTAACTCCACAGCTACCCTTTGATTGTTGTAATTGATTTGCAACAGCTTCACATAGAAACACTAATAAGATCTTCAATGTTGGTGCAAGAGGCTTTGCTTGGTTACAGAACCCAAAGGTGTACAAGAAATGCAGCAAGAACTCTTTCTTCTATAGGAGGAGGCTAGGGTTCCAAAAAGAAAACCTTATGAAGCTCTCTAAGGTTAGATTTTTCTTTTTCCACCTCCTTTAAATAGGAGCTTAATGGGCTCTCCTATTCCAAATAGGTTTACACAAACTTTGGGCTTTCCTAATCCAATAAGGATTATACAAAACCACAAACCTTGGGTTTTCCTAGTCCTATGAGGATTACACAAACCCATAAACAAATACCCTTTTAGAGTAAAAACATTGTTGGCTATAGTCTGAATCACATAAGCTCGATAGATCGAGACATGTGTCGAGCTTTAATGAATCTCAACAAATCGAGCTTCTGTCGAGGAGGTATCGAAACCTGTAGATTGCACTTTTCTTGAACTGTTCTTGAGTAATCTTCATGTCTTCAATTTAACCACTTGTAATGATTATCTTGAACCTATTTAGATTTACCCAAATACAAGTAAAGTGCGTTTGGTCAAAGGATATGTCAATTACATAAAAATATTTCCCTAACAATCTCCCCTTTTGGCAATCCATGACAAAACCAAAAGAGTACATTGAATGTCCTAGAATACATCCTACTTAAGATTATAGAATATAGAAGCCTAGTCTAAAAGATCTAAACCTTGGAAGTTGCTACAAGAAGAAGGTTTGAAATCTTGACTTGGCTTCAACTTGTCTTTCCTATAAGGCACGAAACAAAACACATCAAGGTACCATGTGGAAAATAATAACAAGTTAAATAAACAAGAAGCACGAGTATAAAGAGGGAAGAAATAACACATGTGAGACAAAGAATGAAACACATACATCATCATCAAATATAGAAACAACACATGATGTATGTAAATGGTTACAAAACCAAAAGATACACAACACAAAAATATATCAATAACAATGTGTATCAAACTAACTCTCCCCTTAAGTTAGTTACATCAAAAACTTTCTCCCCTTTAACATGAAGTTCACCCCCTAAGTCTATTACTCCCCCTGAGAAATGACATTCAATTCTTAAATTTCTTCCCCTTTTTAACACGATTGTCAAATGGCATAAAAAGCCAAAAGACTTGACCAGAGATAGACAAAAAATTGATATAGAGGGAACGTGGAGAATAAGGAACCATAGACCTACAAGAAAAAGAAAAACAAGATACTATGGACACAAAGGGAAAAAAGGCAAAACAAAGAAAAAAGAAATGCATGCAAGGGTATCTCGATCGATCAAGAGGTGTTGAGAATCTATCGAGAAGAAGCCATCCTCGAGGAGACAGAAACTTTCTCGATGGATCGAGAAGCTGTTGAGAAGTTATCAAGATTGCGATAAAAAGAAGCTGAAGAGCTCGATGCATAGCCTAGCTGTCGAGAGGTGTCCAATAGTTGTCAAGATTGCTTAAAAACAGTTTTTCAAAGAAGAGAAAAACACAGACATGAATGCTATCAAACATGCTACTCAACCAAGGATCTAAACAACATTTTAAACTCTCAAAATCATCTCTCAACAAAAAAAATGATAAGCATTTAGATCCAAAACACACATACACACTAAACAAGTCTAACCCATTTTATATTTCAAAAATAAGTCAAGATATTTTAGTAAGCATACATTAACACATGTATTCCTTGTGATGGCCAAATCACATTGTACCTGCACATGTATCAAAAGTAGCAAATAATATTGCATGTTATTTGTGAAAAACATCACAAGATTACATAAGTGTCTACATGTTATGACGATTTGAGATATGAGTAAATCAAATTAACTCACACACGATCATAACTGCTTAATGGGGACTATCATCTTTGAGGTACATCCTATAACTCCCACATCTCTTAGAATACACGTTTGCAATCATATTTTAAATCATTTTATTTCCTTTACTTTGATTTTTCTTTGCATATTTTTCTTTTATTAAGCATATCATGCATGGGCATATAAGAGGGAAAAAAGAAATACCCAATGATGTTAAACTTTTTGACACTGCACTTTTGCTATGCCGAAGCATACAAATGTCATTTCATGATTGGCGGGCAATAATGGTGAGATGATTATTTATGCCTTTCTCTTAGGATGTTTTAGTCCTTCCCGTCAAAAAGAGTGATACGAGAGTTAAGTACAAGAGATAACTTAATCTTACTCATCACAAACAAGAGTCACAAAGCTCACTTGCTTATTTGTGCATAGAGATCCTCATCTAAGCTACAAGAGATACAAAGTTTAGAAAACTTTGTTTCATTGGCCATTCAAGGTACACAAGTACCAATGTACACAAAACACACATTGTTTTTGTATTTTTATTATTTTTCCTCTCTTTTTTAAATTTTAAAAACAAAACAAAATAAAAACTAAACAACAACAACAACAACAACAAAAACAACTAAACAACAACAAAAACAACTAAACAACATCAAAGCATGAAAGCATGATCCCAAAGCAGATAAGAAAACAAACAAGAGAGTCCAACTTTAGATAGAAAGAATTAAAGTAGAGGACAAGCAGAAAGATAATTAAATCTTAGGATCCTTTATTATCCACAAAGCACGAGTATTTGGCCGTGAAGATAAAAAGGCACGTGTTCTAGTATGAATACTAAAGGATATAGAAGAATTAGAATTCCCCTGAAAATGAGTTAAAAAGCTCAAAGCTTTTAATAACTCACCAAGAATAGGTACAGAGCCTTTAGAAAAATGATGAGACCTATTGGACACTCGCTTATGAGGAAACAACTTGAAACAATTAGGACGAGTGTGACCAGAAACACCACAATTGTGACAAACATGAGCAGTTTTAGAACTACTCGGCACCCTAGAAGGAGGTCTAACCTTAGAGATTGACAGAGACCTTAACTTAGTACCATTTGGCCTAATATGACCAATAATATGACAATGATGACAAGTGGAGACAAATTCAAAAAATTTATTCAACCTAGGAGGAGTTTTAGACATAGGTTTAGAAACTTCAACGTTAATATCAGATTGTTTACCTTTGTCTATCCTAGCAATATTAGCCTTCAACTCTTCATTATTCTTTTTAAATGGAGGAATACAAAAATCTTTTTCTTTTGAGTTAGGCTCAACAACAAGTTTGGCACTAGTTAATTTTTCAACTTCAGTTTTAAATTTAACTAGCTGCTCTTCCAAACTCTTAATTTTGTCCACCTGAGATGAAATTTGATTTTTAAAATTCTCATTCAAATTATTAGCTTCATCCAATTTTTCAATCAAATCATCTTTTTCAAGTTTGACCTTTTTGAATTTAGCTTTTAATTTTGTAGAAAATTCAAGAGATTTCATACAAAAATTACAAAGCTTACAATAGGCATCTTGAATATCATCATTATCATTCAACATAAGATTATGCAAATCAAAACAATCAAGAGTTTCCGTGACAACATGGGTCAATGGATCACACAACAAAGATTAAAACCTAATCAGAGTGTATCCGCTTTGATAGCACTTGATAGGCGAAGAATGTATTGACTCTTTGTAATTAATTAATTGATTAATTACCCAAGTTTATTAATTAATCAAATTAACATGCAATGTACATGACATCACAAACAAATAACTAACTAAAGTATAATATAGCGGAAAATAAAGTTGACATGGTGATTTATTTACGAATGAAGAATACCTCCAAGGCAAAAACCCCATCGAATGATTTTGAGGTCACCACTCCTTAAAGTTCACTATTATCACAACAACTGGTTATAAGTAAAGGAATCTCAGTACCTTATACCAACCTACAATTGAACCCTTACCCCAATACACAATTGGACTTGTTCTGTAGTGACAACTCTCTTTTTCAATGCATGGCTCCCAGTATGTGACTAACCAATTGATGTGCGGATCCCAATACGCGGCTTACTCCTTTGCTGGAATCTCCGTACGTGACTAACTCTACAGCAACCCTTTGATTGTTGTAGTTGATTTACAGCAGCTGCACATAGAAACACCAATAAGATCTTTAATGTTGATGCAAGAGACTTTGCTTGGTTACAGAACCCAAAAGCATACAAGAAAC
The DNA here is from genome assembly GCF_040712315.1 of Castanea sativa. Classification (NCBI taxonomy): domain Eukaryota; kingdom Viridiplantae; phylum Streptophyta; class Magnoliopsida; order Fagales; family Fagaceae; genus Castanea; species Castanea sativa. The sequence continues at coordinate 32,656,592 of NC_134024.1, read as the reverse complement.
GCAGCAAGAACTCTTTCTTCTATAGGAGGAGGCTAGGGTTTCAAAAAGAAAATCTTATGAAGCTCTCTAGGGTTAGGTTTTTCTTTTTCCACCACCTCTAAGTAGGAGCTTAATGGGCTCTCCTATTCCAAATAGGCTTACACAAAACTTGAACTTTCCTAATCCAATAAGGAATATACAAAACCGCAAACCTTGGGTTTTCCTAGTCCTATGAGGATTATACAAACCCATAAACAAATAGCCTTTTAGAGTAAAAACGTTGCTAGCTATAGTCTGAATCTCGTAAGCTCGATAGATCGAGACATGTGTCAAGCTTTAAACAGATCGAGCTTCTGTCAAGGAGGTATCGAGACCTGCAAATTGTACTTTTCTTGAACAGTTCTTAGTAATCTTCATGTCTTCAATTAACTACTTGAAATGATTATCTTGAACTTATTTAGATTTACCCAAATACAATTAAAGTGCGTTTTGTCAAAGGATATGCCAATTACATAAACATATGTCCCTAACAAGTAGCTTTGCCCCAAAAAGGAGCAAGACTTTGGCAGAAAGAAGGAGAGCACAAACAATGTCAAGAATATGACGAAATTTTCATTTGGCTTTACCATTTTTCTAAGAGGTACTTGGACAAGTTAATTCATGAACAGTGCCATAGGAATGTAAAATAGCTTGGAAAGCTTATTGAGTGTACTCAATAGCATTATCAGATCAAAAAATTTTGATACGTTTGGAAAATTGAGTTTCAACCATTTTTGCAATATTAGAATATACTTGCAATATCGAGATTGATTCACCAATACTAGAGACAGAGGAAGGCCCTCAGACATCAAAATGAATTAGGTCAAAGATATCAGTGGACATTGATTTACTAGTATTGAAAGGCAAAGCTAGTTGTTTTCCTAACTGACAAGAAACATAAACCTCTAGAAGCCAAGTGTTGTACCCGAAAGGAAGATGCGTGACCAAGTCGAGCATGCCAAAGTGCAAGGGAAGGAATAGAAGAAACTACAACAACTGCAGCAGCAACAGAAATAGGAGCAATAGGTGGAAGACGAAGGTTGTCCATGGGAAACATACGCCCAACTCTAGGACCGGTCCCAAGCTCCTGTCCTGTCCTCGGATCTTGCACAATACACCAAAATAATCAAAGGTAATGCGATTACCCAACTCAGATAATTAGCCCACAGAAAATAAATTGTAAGAAAAGTTAGGAACACTAAAGACCCCAAGAACCGAGAGGTTGGAGGTCAGGACTATATTTTGACCGAACATTGTGAAACCATTAGCTGTGCAAATATGAAGAGGGTGTGGTGTAGGATTAAGTTGAGAAAATAAGGATGAGTGAGATGTCATGTGGTTGCAATAAGCAAAATCCATAAGCCAAGAGGAAGGAGACATACCAGATAAAGCTGAGAAAGAAGAGGAATAAGATGCATTACCAACCATACGAATGGTATTAGCGATGATATTTGTAAGGTCGTCCGTGGAAATGGTGAAAGTGGATCCTGAAGACTTAGTTTGTGCAGAGACGGGAGCCATTGTTTGGATTCTCTCCGTGGTAGCAACAGTAGCAGCAAAAATTGAAATAGCTGATTTGTTACGATGATAGCAAATCTCAATATTGTGGCCAAGACGTTTGCAAAAATGTTTGCTAGATTGTCGGCAACGATTATTGCAATAAGAAGAAGACTTGTCCTTATTCTTCATTTAGAAGCAAAATATGAAAAAATGGACTACAAAAATGATATCTACGCGAAAAATTGGGTAAGGAGCATCTGGACTGCAAAAAGTCAGCTTTGGCAAAAAGTCAACGGAAAAAGATGCCAAAAAGTCAACGATCAACCCATTCAGTCAAAAGTCAACGGTGATGACATCAGCGACATGACACAATCGCTGATGTAAGCAAACTGACTGGGTGATGACGTGTTGCTAATGCAAGCAAGATGACGTGGCATTGATAGGATGATGGGACATGGCCTGATGACATCACTAGGGCTGACCTGGCTAACCGATGACGTAAGCGGATGGAGTTCTAGCACGTGGAAGTGCATGATGGTGCGTGGCAGTGCATGAAGAATATAGGCGGTGCGTGAATATTGAGGTTTATGCCCTAAAATCCAATTTATTGGCATGTCATTAATAATTAAATTGTTTAATTATATGATACTATTTATAAATGAACTAATGGGACATTATCTTAGTCCATGAGATGCATAGTATGTGATTTATGTGAAATGTCACGGAAAATATAAATCACAAGTTCTTTGTAAACTCAGAATTTTAGTTCGTAGTCGGTGATGAAATTGGGCATTTCATCTACAAAGACTATAACGTATTAACTAAGATGATTTGTCTTGATCATGGAAATAGAGATTTCTAGTTGATAAGTTGATATGTTTTAAGAGTTAAGACATATTGAACTGGACTGCTGTGAGATTTATTATTCTCCTAACGATTATCAAATGAATAATAAATCTCACGACTTCTATTTACATGAACTCTTAATCCTGAGAGAATAATGGACTTGATCATGAGGTGTATTTTACTTTGATATATTAGGAGTGAGATCTATAAGTTACAATCAAAACCTCAGTATGTTGGGCAGCCACATTTAGTGTTAATGGAACATATATTCTCAAGATAGAATTCATAATCTCTTAACGGAGATACAAAATATTCCATTGAGATAAGTTTAATGAGTTTGGTTATTCAGAGAGTTGGGCCCAACCACTTTAGTAAGGAGTTACTAAAGTATATATTTATGGAATTGGATTTCATAAATATATGATGAATAACATAAATGATTAAACCGGATACTCAAGAATTAAGATGTAGTAATTTTCAAAGTGGCAGTCGACATCCATGACTTTGTATTACTATGAATATTTTATGAAGGGGTTGTATGTACAATAAAATCTTGGGATATAATTTTAGATAAGGCCTAGAGTGCAACTATATTTATATAGTGGTATTAAATATAGTTAATAGTAACTTTGGACTTATCAAGAGTTGACAAAAAAGCCCAAAGCCCTGGAGCTAGTGTCTTATTAGTCCCTTTTGGTCCAACTCCAAGCCACACACAAGTGCCCAATTGGAATGGCCCAAAAGGCTAGCCCAATTAGATAATCAGTTTTATATAAGGAGAGAAACATACAGAATTTCATGGAAGGTTTTTATAAGTCTCTTTTCATAAGGGTTTTCTTTAAGAACATACAAGGAATGAAATGGTTTGTATATGAGTGTTGAACACTCTCCTATTCTCTCCTTGGAAACTGATTGAGAGACCACACATCTTGGGCATTAAGTGGAATTGGAGTAAATATTAAAAGTGTTCCCAAGTGCTTCTGATATTCAGTTTTGAATTTCACCACACCAAGGTACGCTTTCTTGTTCTCTAATTCTGAAACTTACATAGTACATGTTATCAATTGCGAGTGAAGTAGATCCATTAATTTTTCGCTACGCATGTTTTGTATGAGATACAAATATGTATTTTCCATGTGTTTTTCTAACAGTGGGGCACGTGATTTTACCGCCAAGACTTGTTGATGAGAATCAACAAGCATTCAAGGATCCATTGCATGTTCCAGTTGGGCCTGTTACAAGAGCAAAATCCAAGAAGATCAAAGAAGCACTTAATGGGCTAATTCAAGAGATTTGGGCTGATTCTAACGCAGGACATTCCAAGCTTGGCCCAAAGGAAGCTGAAAATGAAATAAATTTAATTCAAGCTATTTAGGGCTGATCTGGCTTAATTGCGAGTGATTTATGGCTTGAATTAATGGCTGATTGACTTTCCAGCTCTATTTCAGTTAAGGCAGATTTTTTCCTATTTTGGATCTGCTAATTTCAGACCAAATCAACTTTTATTAAGGGTTTTATTATTTAGTACGTTTTTTAGGTATTTTCCTTATTTTTAGGTGCATTTAATGCTTTTTAGGTCAAATTTGATTCCTAATATGGTAAGGTATCAATTAGGAGTTATTTTAGAATATATTTTATTGTCTATCAAGTTTTATGGAGCCCTTAAATAGGCCCTGAAGTTTGTAAACGTTTTTCAGAAAATTATTGAATAAAAATCAGAAAAGGTGAGGCTTTTCTCTCTTTTGGTTCTTCAAGAACTGTGAACTTATCAAGGATTCTTCCTTGTGGCGTTCAAACTTTATACCTTTGGTTCGTGATTCTTTATAATCATTAGGTCAAGGTCAACTTATACATTTGGTTCGCGTTTCGATTATAAACGTTGGGTCAGGGTTTCTATCATAAATCTGGTTTTTAGCATTCCTGGGTTAAATATTCCAATATTTTTTTTGGGTCTCAAAGCGTGTCGATTGAGGTTAGCATCATTTGGTATCAGAGCACAGGTTCTAAAATCAGTTTCCTATCCCTTTATCTTTTGTTTCCTATCCCTTTATCTTTTGTTTCCTGTTATCATCCTTTCTTGTTTCTTTTGTGTTCTTCATTCATTGGTCTTATTTTTTTCTTTGTTTTTGTTGAAGTGCACTTGGTTAAAACTGTGCACCCAGCCCCAAAAAAAAAAAAAAAAAAAAAAAAAAAAATTGCTTGCAGTTTCAGTTCTCTCAAACCAAAATATTGTTTTCTTTTTGTCTTCTTCCTTTGATTTGGTATTTCTGTCAAATTTTCTTGCTATTGGTATTTGTTTTAACACTACAAGTTGAATTTCTTGATCAAGTTTATTAGTTTATTGCAGAACTGAAAAGGCGAAGCTACGAGTGAAAAAAGGCAAGAGAGTGTGAGACTAATATAGGGAAAAAGCCAATTTAAGAGTGAAACACGAGTGGGAGTGACATAATTTGAGTGCAAACACGTGAGGGAGTGTTGTGAGGAATTATTTCTAACAATTCTTTGTTGTTTCAAAAGTATGTCTTTCAGGTGTGAAACATCAAATAGGGAAGGAGGGGAGGAGTCGTCCATCATTTTGCAGGCTATGCAACAACAATTTGAACGCATGAACGTGGTGTTTAATGAGATTCGGGATCAGATAGATAGGCAAGACACTGTTATTGCTACTTTGCATGAGGAGCGTCGTCAAAGAGGCCCTAATGCTAGAAGGCAAGAAAGGCGTTCTCGCATGAATGATTCTGATGACTACCACGAGGATGAGTTTGAAGATGAAGAAAA